>NC_067477.1:55097299-55412126 GCF_947179515.1 Apodemus sylvaticus
ACATTTGTTTTCTCCTAGCAATTTTAGTGTTTCACTTTTTTTTATATTTTATTTTATATTTTTATTTACATTGCAAATGATTTCCCTTTTTCTGGGTCCCCACTCCCCGCAAGTCCCATAAGCCTTCTTCTGTCCCCCTATTCTTCCATTCACAACTTCCCACTTCCCTGTTCTGGAATTCCCCTATACTCTTGCACTGAGTCTTTCCAGAACCAGGGACCACTCTTCCATTCTTTTTGGACATCATTTAATTTGTGGATTATGTCCTGGATATTCAAAGTTTCTAGGCTAATATCCACTTATCAGTGAGTACATACCATGATTGATCTTTTGAGACTGGGTTACCTCACTTAGTATGATGTTCTCCAGCTCCATCCATTTGTCTAAGAATTTCATGAATTCATTGTTTCTAATGGCTGAATAGTACTATATTGTGTAAATATACCACATTTTTGTATCCATTCCTCCGTTGAAGGACATCTAGGTTCTTTCCAGCTTCTGGCTACTACAAATAGGGCTGCTATGAACATAGTGGAGCATGTGTCCTTATTGCATGCTGAAGAATCCTCTGGATATATGCCCAGTAGTGGTATAACAGGGTCCTCAGGAAGTGATATTCCCAGTCTTCTGAGGAACCGCCAGACTGATTTCCAGAGAAGTTGCACCATCTTGCAATCCCACCAGCAGTGGAGGAGTGTTCCTCTTTCTCCACATCCTCACCAACACCTGCTGTCTCCCGAGTTTTTGACCTTAGCCATTCTGACTGGTGTGAGGTGAAATCTCAGGGTTGTTTTGATTTGCATTTCCCTAATGATTAATGATGTTGAACATTTCTTAAGGTGTTTCTCACCTCTCCAAAGTTCTTCATGTGAAAATTCTTTGTTTAGCTCCATACCCCACTTTTTAATGGGGTTATTTGGATCTCTGGGTTCTACTTTCTTGAGTTCTTTGTATATATTAGATATTAGCCCTCTGTCGGATTTAGTGTTGGTGAAGATTCTTTCCCAGTCTGTTGGTTGACGTTTTGTCCTTTTGATGGTATCCTTTGCCTTACAGAAACTTTGTAGTTTTATGAAGTCCCATTTGTCAATTCTTGATCTTAGAGCATAAGCTATTGGTGTTCTATTCAGGAACTTTTCCCCTGTGCCCATGTCCTCCAGGGTCTTCCCCAGTTTTTTTTCAATTAGTTTCAGTGTGTCAGGTTTTATGTGGAGGTCCTTGATCCATTTGGAGTTGAGCTTGGTACAAGGAGATAAGAATGGATCGATGCGCATTCTTCTACATGCTGACCTCCAATTGAACCAGCACCATTTGTTGAAAAGACTATCTTTTTTCCACTGGATGCTTTCAGCCCCTTTGTCGAAGACCAAGTGACCATAGGTGTGTTGGTTCATTTTTGGGTCTTCAACACTATTCCATTGATCCTCTTGCCTGATATTGTACCAATACCATGCAGTTTTTATCACTATTGCTCTGTAGTAGAGTTTGAAGTCTGGGATATTGAATCCCCCTGAATTTCTTTTACTGTTGAGAATAGATTTAGCTATCCTGGGTTTTTTTGTTATTCCAGATGAATTTGAGAATTGCTCTTTCTAGCTCCATGAAGAACTGGGTTGGGATTTTTATGGGAATAGCATTGAATCTGTAGATTGCCTTTGGCAAGATGGCCATTTTAACTATATTTATCCTGCCAATCCACGAGCGTGGAAGGCTTTTCCAGTTTCTGAGATCTTCTTCGATTTCCTTCTTCAGAGATATGAAGTTCTTGTCATATAGGTCTTTCACTTGTTTGGTTAGAGTCACCCCAAGATACTTTATGTTGTTCGTAGCTATTGTGAAGGGGGTCATTTCCCTAATTTCTTTCTCAGTCTGCTTATCCTTTGAATATATAAAGGCTACTGATTTGCTTTCATTGATTTTGTAGCCAGCCACTTTGCTGAAGTTGTTTATCAGCTGTAGGAGTTCTCTAGTAGAGTTTTTAGGGTCACTTAAGTATATGATCATATCATCTGCAAATAGTGATAATTTGACTTCTTCCTTTCCAATTAAAATCCCTTTGACTTCCTTATGTTGTCTAATTGCTCTAGCTAGGACTTCAAGAACTATATTGAAAAGATATGGAGAGAGGGCGCAGCCTTGTCTAGTCCCTGATATTAGTGGGATTGCTTCAAGTTTCTCTCCATTTATTTGATGTTGGCTACCGGTTTGCTATATATTGCTTTTACTATGTTTAGATATGGGCCTTGAATTCCTGTCCTTTCCAAGACTTTTAGCACGAAAGGATGCTGAATTTTGTCAAATGCTTTTTCAGCATCTAATGAAATGATCATGTGGTTTTTTCTTTGAGTTTGTTTATGTAGTAGATAGCATTTATGGATTTCCGTATATTGAACCATCCCTGCATCCCTGGGATGAAGCCTACTTGATAATGGTGGATGATCGTTTTGATGTGTTCTTGGATTCAGTGGGCAAGAATTTTATTTAGTATTTTTGCATCGATATTCATAAGGGAAATTGGCCTGAAATTCTCTTTCTTAGTTGGATCTTTGTGTGGTTTTGGTATTAGCGTAATAGTGGCTTCGAAGAAGGAGTTGGGTAGTGTTCCTTCTGTTTCTATTTGGTGGAAGAGTTTGAAGAGTATTGGTGTTAAGTCTTGTTTGAAGGTCTGATAGAATTCTGCACTGAAACCATCTGGTCCTGTGCTTTTTTTGGTTGGAAGCCTATCTATGACCCCTTCTATTTCTTTAGGGGTTATGGGTCTGTTTAGATGGTCTATTTGATCCTGGTTTAATTTTGGTAATTGGTATCTATCTAAGAAAATGTCCATTTCCTCCAGATTCTCCAGTTGTGTTGAGTACAGGTTTTTGTAGTAGGGTCTGATGATTTTTTGAATTTCCTCGGTTTCTGTTGTGATATCTCTGTTTTCATTTCTAATTTTGTTAATTTGGATACTTTCTCTGTGCTTTTTGGTTAGTCTGGCTAAGGGTTTATCTATCTTGTTGATTTTTTCAAAGAACCAGCTTTGGTCTTGTTGATTCTTCTCCTCATCCTGGGTGAATTAGCTTCTTCTTGTTCCAGGGTTTTCAGTTGTTCTGTTAATCTTCTAGTGTAAGTTCTCTGGAATTTCTTTTTGAAGGCATTCAAAGCTATGAGTTTTCCTCTTAGCACTGCTTTCATTGTGTCCCATAGATTTGTGTATGTTGTGCCTTCATTTTCATTAAATTCTAAGAAATCTTTGATTTCTTTCTTTATTTCTTCCTTGACCAAGGTATCATTGAGTAGAGTATTATTCAGTTTCCATGTGTATGTGGGCTTTCTGTTGTTTTTACTGTTACTAAAGACCACTTTTACTCCATAGTGATCTGATAGGAGGCATGGGATTATTTCAATCTTCTTATATTTGTTGAGGTCTGTCTTGTGACCAACTATATGATCTATTTTGGAGAAGGTACCATGAGGTGCTGAGAAAAAGTTATATTCTTTTGCTTTGGGATGAAAAGTTCTATATATATATATCTGTTAACTCCAATTGGTTCAAAGCTTCAATTAGTTTCATTGTCTCCCTGTTTAGTTTCTGTTTTCCTGATCAGTCCATTGGTGAAAGTGGAGTGTTGAAGTCACCCACAATTATTGTGTTAGGTGCAATGTGTACTTTGAGCTTTAGTAACGTTTCTTTTATGAATGAGGGCACCCTTGTATTTGGGGCATAGATGTTCAGGATTGAGAGTTCTTCTTGTTGGATTTTTCCTTTGACCAGCATGTAGTGACCTTCCATGTCTCTTATGATGACATTAGGTTGAAAGTCAATTTTATCTGAAATTAGAATGGCAACTCCAGCTTGTTTCCTGGGACCATTTGCTTGTAGAATTGTCTTCCAGCCTTTTACTCTAAGGTAGTTTTTGTCTTTGACATTGAGGTGTGTTTCCTGTAAGCAGCAAAATGTAGGGTCCTGTTTACATAACCAGTCTGTTAGTCTATGTCTTTTTATTGGGGAATTGAGTCCATTAATGTTAAGAGATATCAATGAGTAGTGGTTATTGCTTCCTAACATTTTTGATTTTAATTTTATATGTGTGTGGTTATCCTCTTTGGGTTTGATGAAAGAAGCTTAATATCCTGCTCTTGCCAGGGTATAGTTTCCCTCGTTGTACTGGTGCTTTCCCCCATTAACCTTTGTAGGGCTGGGTTTGTAGAAAGATATTGTGTAAATTTGGTTTTGTCGTGGAATGTCTTGGTTTCTCCATCTATAGTAATTGAGAGTTTTTCTGGGTATAGTAGTCTCGGCTGGCATTTGTGTTCTCTTAGAGTCTGCATGAGCTCCGCCCAGGATCTTCTAGCTTTCATGGTCTCTGGTGAGAAATCTGGTGTAATTCTGATAGGTCTTCCTTTATATGTTACTTGCCCTTTTTCTCTTACTGCCCTAAGTATTCTTTCTTTGTTTAGTACATTTGGGGTTTTGATTATTATGTGACAGGAGGTATTTCTGTTCTGGTCCAGTCTGTTTGGAGTTCTGTAGGCTTCTTGTATATTCATGGGCATCTCTCTCTTTAGGTTAGGGAAGTTTTCTTCCAGAATTTTGTTGAAGATATTTGCTGGCCCTTTAAGTTGTAAATCTTCACTCTCATCAATACCTATGATCCTTAGATTTGGCTTTCTCATTGTGTCCTGGATTTCCAGGATATTTTGGGTTACAAGCTTTTTGCATTTTGCATTTTCTTTAACTGTTGAGTCCATGGTTTCTATGGTATCTTCGGCATCTGAGATTCTTTCTTCTATCTCGTGTATTCTGTTGTTGATATTTGCATCTATGGTCCCTGATTTCTTCCCAAGGTTTTCTATGTCCAAAGTTGTCTCCCTTTGTGCTTTCTTAGTTGTTTCTACTTCTGTTTTTAGATCCTGGAAGTTTTTGCTCAGTTCTGTCATTTGCTTGTTTGTGTTTTCCTGTAATTCTTTACGAGATTTTTGTGTTTCCTCTTTCATGACTTCTGCCTGTTGATCAAGGTTCTCCTGTATTTCTTTAAGTGATTTTTGCGTTTCCTCCTTATTGGCTTTTGTATTCTCCTGAATTTCTTTCAGTGATTTTTGTGTTTCCCTTGTAAGGGCTTCTAAGTTTTGATCCATTTTCTCCTGAATTTCTTTAAGTATGTCCTTCATGTGTTCCTGTACTAGCATCATGACTAGTGATTTTAAATCCAAATCTTGTTTTTCTGGTGTGTTGGGGTATCCAGGACTTGCTAATGTTGGAGAATTGTGTTCAGATGCTGCCATAATGCCTTGGTTTCTGTTAGTAACGTTCGTTCCTACATTTGCCTTTAGCCATCTGGTTCTCCCAGGAGTTAGATGGTCTTATTGTCACTGGCTGGAGCTTCAACCTACTGTGGATCTTTAAGGTTATTTCTGCAACACTGGATGACTGGGTTTCTTCTGGCACAGATTACTGATATGCTGGCTTCCCCTTTTGTGCCTTTGGAGCCCTTCTCAATCTTGCCTCAAGCAATGCTGTACTTAGGTTGTCAAGGTCAACCAGGTGTTCTCTGTCTGCTCTATTATGGAGGGAAGAAGTTGTGGTGGGTGTCACTCCCTCTGTTGATTCTCACATAGGACACAGGTCCTAGGATGGACTGGCTTGCAGATGAACCGCGTATGTGCTCAGTTCCTGAGTGCAGGCAGACCCCTGGTGGTTTGCACCACCAGAAATCTAAGGCTCAGGGTGTTACAGTACCTAGTGATCCTTTTGTGTCCCTGCAGACAGCAAATATGGCTGCGGGACTAATCTCCTTCTACAGCTTCCTGGGCAGGATGAGGGCTCCGAGCCCGGCAGGCTGGCAGACAAAAGCCACCTAAGTGCTCAGTTCCTGAGTGCAGGCAGACCCCTGGTGGTTTGCACCACCAGAAATCTAAGGTTCAGGGTGTTACAGTACCTAGAGATCCTTTTATGTCCCTGCAGACAGCAAGTATGGCTGCGGGGCTTCTCTCCTTCCACAGCTTCCTGGGCAGGACACGGGCCCTGAGCCAGCGGGCTGGCAGACAAACCTGCCTATGTGCTCAGTTCCTGAGTTCAGGCAGACCCTTGGCGGTTTGCACCACCAGAAATCTAAGGCTCAAGGTGTTACAGTACCTAGAGATCCTTTTGTGTCCCTGCAGACAGCGAGTTTGGCTGCGGGGCTTCTCTCCTTCTACAGCTTCCTGGGCAGGACAAGGGCCCTGAGCCTGGCGGGCTGGCAGACAAAAGCCACCTAAGTGCTCAGTTCCTGAGTGCAGGCAGACCCCTCATGTTTCACGTTTTAAACTGAATTTTCTTCTATTTGGATATATTTTTCTGTACAGAATTATAAATTTGGATCTAATTTCATTCTTCTACATGAGCACATCAGTTTTCTCAGCACTATTGAATATGCTCTCCTTTCTCCATTGTGGTTTTGTTTTTTGTTTTTTGTTTTTTGTTTTTTTTTTGGGTTTTTTTTTTTTTTTGCCTCTTTGTCTAATATGGCATGGCTTTTCATTCATGTTTGATTCTTCAAGATAATTTCATTGGTTGATATGTCTGTTTTACTCATGCTCATACTACATTCTTTTTATTGCTCTAGTCCTATAATTTATGTGTAAGTCTTGAATGGAAAACCCTCCAATATTCTTCTTTTTTTTTCCTCAAAATTATATTATCATCTGTGGTATTTTCTGGTTTCATGTTAATTGTAGGATTCCCTCCCTCAGTTTCTAAAGAAAAATGCTCTAATTATTTAAATTAGATTCGCAATGAGTCTCTAAATTGATTTTAGTAGGGTGGTCATTTTTACATTATTCATTCTAACATTCCGAGAACAATGGAATTTCATTCTATTCCTACTCTTCACCTTGGATATAGTTAGTACTTTTGTACTGAAAATTACAAATTTTTGTTGTACATATCTTTAATTTCTTTTAGATTTATTTTAATATATTATTTTTGATACTATTATAAATTAAAATATATTCATTAAATATTTTTATTGTTTTTATGGTGGTGAATTGAAAAGGTACTGATATTTATAAGTTGATTTTGTATACAGCCATTTTGTGGAAACTATTAATTGTTCTAGGTATTTTCTGGCGTAATATTTGTAATCTTTTTTTTTTATTCGATATAATTTATTTACATTTCAAATGATTTCCCCTTTTCTATCCCCCCCACTCCCCGAAAGTCCCGCAAACCCCCTTCTCTTCCCCTGTCCTCCCACCCACCCCTTCCCACTTCCCCGTTCTGGTTTTGCTGAATACTGTTTCACTGAGTCTTTCCAGAACCAGGGGCCACTCCTCCTTTCTTCTTGTACCTCATTTGATGTGTGGATTATGTTTTGGGTATTCCAGTTTTCTAGGTTAATATCCACTTATTAGTGAGTGCATACCATGATTCACCTTTTGAGTCTGGGTTACCTCACTTAGTATGATATTCTCTAGCTCCATCCATTTGCCTAAGAATTTCATAAATTCATTGTTTCTAATGGCTGAATAGTACTCCATTGTGTAGATATACCACATTTTTGCATCTACTCTTCTGTTGAGGGATACCTGGGTTCTTTCCAGCATCTGGCAATTACAAATAGGGCTGCTATGAACATAGTAGAACATGTATCCTTATTACATGGTGGGGAGTCTTCTGGGTATATGCCCAGGAGTGGTATAGCAGTATCTTCTGGAAGTAAGGTGCCCAGTTTTCGGAGGAACCGCCAGACTGATTTCCAGAGTGGTTGTACAAATTTGCAACCCCACCAGCAGTGGAGGAGTGTTCCTCTTTCTCCACACCCTCTCCAACACCTGCTGTCTCCTGAATTTTTAATCTTAGCCATTCTGACTGGTGTAAGATGAAATCTTAGGGTTGTTTTGATTTGCATTTCCCTAATGACTAATGAAGTTGAGCATTTTTTAAGATGTTTCTCCACCATCCGAAGTTCTTCAGGTGAGAATTCTTTGTTTAATTCTGTACCCCATTTTTTAATAGGGTTGTTTGGTTTTCTGGAGTCTAACTTCTTGAGTTCTTTATATATATTGGATATTAGCCCTCTGTCTGATGTAGGATTGGTGAAGATCTTTTCCCAATTTGTTGGTTGCCGATTTGTCCTCTTGATGGTGTCCTTTGCCTTACAGAAACTTTGTAATTTTATGAGGTCCCATTTGTCAATTCTTGCTCTTAGAGCATACGCTATTGGTGTTCTGTTCAGAAACGTTCTCCCTGTACCGATGTCCTCAAGGGTCTTCCCCAGTTTCTTTTCTATTAGCTTCAGAGTGTCTGGCTTTATGTGGAGGTCCTTGATCCATTTGGATTTGAGCTTAGTACAAGGAGACAAGGATGGATCAATTCGCATTCTTCTGCATGCTGACCTCCAGTTGAACCAGCACCATTTGTTGAAAAGGCTATCTTTTTTCCATTGGATGTTTTCAGCCTCTTTGTCGAGGATCAAGTGGCCATAGGTGTGTGGGTTCATTTCTGGATCTTCAATCCTGTTCCATTGATCCTCCTGCCTGTCACTGTACCAATACCATGCAGTTTTTAACACTATTGCTCTGTAGTATTGCTTGAGGTCAGGGATACTGATTCCCCCAGATTTTCTTTTGTTGCTGAGAATAGTTTTAGCTATCCTGGGTTTTTTGTTGTTCCATATGAATTTGATAATTGCTCTTTCTAACTCTGTGAAGAATTGAGTTGGGATTTTGATGGGTATTGCATTGAATCTGTATAGTGCTTTAGGCAAAATGGCCATTTTAACTATATTGATTCTACCAATCCATGAGCATGGGAGGTTTTCCCATTTTTTGAGGTCTTCTTCCATTTCCTTCTTCAGAGTCTTGAAGTTCTTGTCATACAGATCTTTCACATGTTTGGTAAGAGTCACCCCAAGATACTTTATACTGTTTGTGGCTATTGTGAAGGGGGTCATTTCCCTAATTTCTTTCTCAGCCTGCTTATCCTTTGAGTATAGGAAGGCCACTGATTTGCTTGAGTTGATTTTATAACCTGCCACTTTGCTGAAGTTGTTTATCAGCTGTAGGAGCTCTCTAGTGGAGTTCTTTGGGTCACTTAGGTAGACGATCATGTCGTCTGCAAATAATGATAGTTTGACTTCTTCCTTTCCAATTTGTATCCCTTTGACCTCCTTATGTTGTCGAATTGCCCGAGCTAGTACCTCAAGTACAATATTGAAAAGATAAGGAGAAAGGGGGCAGCCTTGTCTGGTCCCTGATTTCAGTGGGATTGCTTCAAGTTTCTCTCCATTTAGTTTGATGCTGGCTACCGGTTTGCTGTATATTGCTTTTACTATGTTTAGGTATGGGCCTTGAATTCCTGTTCTCTCCAAGACTTTAAGCATGAAGGGATGCTGAATTTTGTCAAATGCTTTTTCAGCATCCAATGAAATGACCATGTGGTTTTGTTCTTTGAGTTTGTTTATGTAGTGGATTGTATTGATGGATTTCCGTATATTGAACCAACCCTGCATTCCCGGGATAAAGCCTACTTGATCATGGTGGATGATCGTTTTGATGTGTTCTTGGATTCGGTTGGCAAGAATTTTATTGAGTATTTTTGCATCGATGTTCATAAGGGAAATTGGTCTGAAGTTCTCTTTCTTTGTTGGATCTTTGTGTGGCTTTGGTATCAGCGTAATTGTGGCTTCGTAGAAGGAATTGGGTAGTGTTCCTTCTGTTTCTATTTTGTGGAATAGGTTGAAGAGTATTGGTGTTAACTCTTCTTTGAAGGTCTGGTAGAATTCTGCACTGAAGCCATCTGGTCCTGTGCTTTTTTTGGTTGGAAGACTTTCTATGACTCCTTCTATTTCTTTAGGCATTATGGGACTGTTTAGATGGTCTAGTTGGTCCTGATTTAATTTTGGTATTTGGTATCTGTCAAGGAAATTGTCCATTTCCTCCAGATTCTCCAGTTGTGTTGAGTATAGGCTCTTGTAGTAGGATCTGATGATTTTTTGGATTTCCTCAGTTTCCGTTGTTATATCTCCCTTTTCATTTCTAAGTTTGTTAATTTGGATACTTTCTCTGTGCCCTTTGGTCATTTTGGCTAAGGGTTTATCTATCTTGTTGATTTTCTCAAAGAACCAGCTCCTGGTATTGGTGATTTTTTGTATGGTTCTCTTTGTTTCTACTTGATTGATTTCGGCCCTGAGTTTGATGATTTCCTGCCTTCTACTCCTCCTGGGCGAAATAGCTTCTTTTTGTTCTAAGGCTTTCAGGTGTGTCATTAAGCTGGTAATGTATGCTCTCTCCATTTTCTTTTTGGAGGCACTCAGGGCTATGAGTTTTCCTCTTAGCACTGCTTTCATTGTGTCCCATAGATTTGGGTATGTTGTGTTTTCATTTTCATTGTGTTCTAAAAAGTCTTTAATTTCTTTCTTTATTTCTTCCTTGACCAAGGTATCATTGAGTAGAGTATTGTTCAGTTTCCACGTGTATGTGGGCTTTCTGTTGTTTCTGTTGCTATTGAAGACCACTTTTACTCCATAGTGATCAGATAGGAGGCATGGGATTAGTTCGATCTTCTTATATTTGTTGAGGTCTGTCTTGTGACCAATTATATGGTCGATTTTGGAGAAGGTACCATGAGGTGCTGAGAAAAAGGTATATTCTTTTGTTTTAGGATAGAATGTTCTATATATATCTGTTAAATCTAATTGGTCCAAAGCTTCAATTAGTTTCATTGTGTCCCTGTTTAGTTTCTGTTTTCCTGATCGGTCCATTGAGGAAAGTGCAGTGTTGAAGTCACCCACAATTATTGTGTTAGGTGCAATGTGTGCTTTTAGTTTTAATAAAGTTTCTTTTACGAAAGAGGGTGCCCTTGCATTTGGTGCATAGATGTTCAGGATTGACAGTTCTTCTTTTTGTATTTTTCCTTTGACCAGCAAGAAGTGTCCCTCAGGGTCTCTTTTGATGACTTTGGGTTGAAAGTCAATTTTATCTGATATTAAAATGGCTACTCCAGCTTGTTTCCTGAGACCATTTGCTTGTAAAATTGTCTTCCAGCCTTTTACTCTAAGGTAGTGTTTGTCTTTGACCCTGAGGTGTGTTTCCTGTAAGCAGCAAAATGTAGGGTCCTGTTTACGTATCCATTCATTTAGTCTGTGTCTTTTTATTGGGGCATTAAGTCCATTGATGTTAAGAGATATTAAGGAATAGTGATTGTTACTTCCTATCATTTTTGACGTTATTTTTTAAATTTGAATGCTTAACTTCTTTTGGGTTTGATGAAAGGTTACTATCTTGCTTTTTCCAGGGTGAAGTTTCCCTCCTTGTATTGGTGTTGTCCTCCTATTATCCTTTTTAGGGCCGGGTTTGTGGATAGATATTGGGTAAACTTGGTTTTGTCATGAAATATCTTAGTTTCTCCATCTATGGTGATTGAGAGTTTTGCTGGATATAGTAGTTTTGGTTGGCATTTGTGTTCTCTTAGAGTCTGCATGAGATCTGCCCAGGACCTTCTAGCCTTCATAGTCTCAGGTGAAAAGTCTGCTGTGATTCTGATAGGTCTTCCTTTATATGTTACTTGGCCTTTTTCTCTTACTGCCTTTAGTATTCTTTCTTTGTTTAGAACATTTGGTGTTTTGATTATTATGTGACGGGAAGTATTTCTGTTCTGGTCCAGTCTGTTTGGAGTTCTGTAGGCTTCTTGTATATTCATGGGCATCTCTCTCTTTAGGTTAGGGAAGTTTTCTTCCATAATTTTATTGAAGATGTTTGCTGGCCCTTTAAGTTGTAAATCTTCACTCTCATCTATGCCTATAATCCTTAGGTTTGGTCTTCTCATTGTGTCCTGGATTTCCTGGATATTTTGGGTTACAAGCTTTTTGCATTTTGCATTTTCTTTAACTGTTGAGTCCATGGTTTCTATGGAGTCTTCAGCATCTGAGATTCTTTCTTCTATCTCTTGTATTCTGTTGTTGATATTTGCATCTCTGTCCCCTGATTTCTTCCCAAGGCTTTCTATCTCCAAAGTTGTCTCCCTTTGAGTTTTCTTAGTTGTTTCTACTTCTGATTTTAGAACCTGGATGGTTTTGCTTAGCTCCTTCACTTGCATGTTTGTGTTTTCCTGTAATTCTTTAAGAGATTTTTGTGTTTCGTCTTTCATGACCTCAGCCTGTTGACCAAAGTTCTCCTGTATTTCTTTAAGAGCTTTTTGTGTTTCATCTTTCATGACCTCAGCCTGTTGACCAAAGTTCTCCTGTATTTCTTTAAGTGTTTTTTGCATTTCCTCCTTGTTGGCTTTTGTATTCTCCTGGATTTCTTTCAATGATTTTTGTGTTTCCCTTGCAAGGGCTTCTAACTTTTGATCCATTTTCTCCTGAATTTCTTTATGTATGACCTTCATGTGTTCCTGTACCAGCATCATGACCAGTGATTTTAAATCCAAATCTTGTTTTACTGGTGTGCTGGGGTATCCGGGACATGTTGGTAGAGGAGAATTGGGTTCAGATGTTGCCATATTGCCTTGATTTCTGTTAGTGACGTTCCTGCGTTTGCCTTTTGCCATCTAGTTCTCACTGGTGTTAGTTTATCTTCTCAGTGCTGGACTCACCAGTGCAAGCTGCCCCTTCCCAGTTGGCCTCTGGTGCACAGCTTACCTCCTGCACTGCTTGTAGACAGTGTGCTGCTGCCCAGGCTGTTCCGATCCCAAAGCAGGCACCCGAAGGCTCCCGCTGGGGCCCGCTGGATTCACTGGAGCACACTGACTTCTCCCAGCTGGCCGCCCGGAAGCCCAGCTAGCCGCTTGCAGGACTTGGAGATGTAATGCTGCCGCCCAGACTGATCTGGATCCGGAAGTGGAGAGAGTAGAGCTAAGGGCTTCTGCCTGAGGCCTTGCCCCAGATTGTTTCTGTGGAGCAGATGGAGCCCGTGTGCACTCCCAGGGAGTGCGGACGGTGTATGCTACTGTGACCTCCTCTGTGTTCCGCTCACTCCGCTGGGCAGCCGATCCGCCAACCGGGCTGTCGCACACAAGGTTATCCTGGCCGCCCAGTCCCTGAGTCCAGGCAAAAGCCTGGGAGGCCAAGGTCTGAGCAAAGTTCCCCTAGGGCTATGACTGTTAATTGGGTCTGCCAGGTGACTAGGATGGCGGGCGTGCGCGCCCGCGCTCCCTGAAAGCGCCGGGAGAGTCTGCTTTGCTAACAATCACCTGGGCGGGTTGACTCACAGATGGCCCACCAAGCCGCCCAGTTCTTGGGGTCAGTCCTGTGCCTTTTGGGGCCTGGACCCCCGCTTTGTTAGCCTTAGGCTATGCCTGTTACAGGTCTGCCCGCCTGAGCTCTCTGTTGTCCTGCAGGCAAAATGGCGGCGGCGTGCTCGCAGGCCTGGGCAAAAAAACCTCCTGCCTGGGTTGGCACCCCGATGGCCCCCAGACCCGCCCAGGGCCTGGGTGCAGGCCAACGCCCGTCGGGCTCAGACCACCGCGGTGTTGGCCTCGGATTATGTTTGTGTACCTCAGTCTGATCCCTGGAGTACGGAACCAAGATGGATGCACCTCTCCTGACTGGTGGGAGGCCGAGTTCTGAAGTGGCCTCCGTGCAGGAAAGGCGCCGCACAACTGCAGCTGCTTGCTGCCCAGCTGGTCAACGAAGGTCAGTGGTCGTGGGCGCAGGGCCTAACTGGTCCCTGTGACGCCTTGGTTCCACTGCTGATGGCCCTTCAGCTGGAGCAGCCACTGCTGCCGCTGCCGCTGCCGCTGCCGCTGCCGCCGCCGCCCATATTTGTAATCTTTAATGTAAATTTTCATGTCACCTGCAGATGGGTGTAACTTGACTTTTTGTTCCTATTTGTGTCTCTTTAATTTTCTTTTCTTGCCTTATTGTTTTCACCAGTGTTTTCAACAATGCACTATTGTGTTGTCACACAAAACACTGTTGAAAAGGAATGGTGATATTGGATGTTTTTTATTTATTTAAAAAATAAAAATAAAAGGCTTATTCCCAAACTCATTCTGTGAGTCAGTGTTACTCTAGTGTCCAAGCTAGTTAAACACACATACACATATACCACACACTATTCCTAATCAATGTTGACTCAGAAAATCAGTTGAAAATTTTCTTACCCTAGAGAACAAGATCCCTATAAAGGTATAAAAAACTTACAGAATATCAAATAGATTGGATAAGAAAGGAAAGTACACTTGCCACATAATAATCAGAATATTAAATATATAGAATGGAGAATTCAAAAGCTGCAAGGGTAGCAAAGAAGAAACAGATAAATGTAGACCTATTAGAATTACACATAAATTCTCAGTGGAGACTATTAATGCCAGAAGGGCCTAGACAGACATACTGCTGTAAAAAAATCAGAAACACCTTTCACAATAGGCTCAAACAACATAAAATATCATGGGGGTAACTCTAACCAAGCAAGTGAAATATATATATGTCAGGCCTTAAAGGGAATGCTGTGACATAGTTACCACTCCTGGAGCAAAGCAAGAAGGGCATGGGTCATTTCAAGTGCTGATGGTTGCTGTAGGTGTAAGGTTTGTTTATACAATAATCTATACATTTTACTTTATGTTTTCCCTGCCAAGGTTAATGACCTCATGATAGTCAGAAACAGCACAATTCTAGGAAGAGAGAATGTGTCTAGTATTCTAAGCAAAATTGTGGTGCACGCATTTGCTCCCAGGAGAAAAAGGCAAGCAGATTTCTGAGTTCAAGGCCAGCCTGGGACAGAGTAAGTTCTAGGTAAAGAAAGGCTTAGGTTTAGGCATGGTGGTACATGACTTTAATCCCAGTATTAATGAGAAAGAGCCATCCACATCTGTTGAGTTCAAGGTCTGTCTGCAGATCAAGTTCCAGGACAGTCAAGCTTATGCAGTGAAGGAGTTAGACATATTGATAAATAGAGTTGAATTGATGACCCAAATATATAGACACTGATTTTTGATAAAGCAGCCAAACATACACCCAGAATCTTCAATAAATGGTAATAGTCAAACTGGTTGTCTACATATAGAAGAGTGCAATAGATCCATATTAATACCCTATAAATCCATATAATTCATTATATCTAAATGGATTAAAGAATAAGAGAAAGTAGGGGATTGCCTTGAATACATTGGTACAGGAGACAACTTTCTGAATGGAATATCAATGGCATAGGCACTATGATCAACAATTAATGAATGGGGCTTTATAAAATGGAAAAGCTTCTGTAACACAAAGGAGATGAGCAATCAGACAACATTTCAGCCTACAGAATGGGAAAAACTTTCTACCAATTCAACATCTACTAGAATATTAATATCCAAAATATAAAAAGAACTAAAAAAGTAGATCAAAAACCAAACGGTCTATTTTAAAAAATGGGTACAGGATCTAACCAAAGAATTCATAACAGGAATTTCAAAGCATAAGAAACAGTTTTTAAAAAATGTCCAACATCCTCAGCCATCAGGTAAATGAAATTCATGACTACTTTGAGATCACATCTTAAAACAGTCAGAATCACTAATATAAATATCTCAAGACACATGTGCTATTAAGGATCTGGAACAGAGGAAACGCTCCTCCATGCTAGAAGTGTAAACTTGTACAACCAGTATGTAAATCAGTATGGCACAAAGTGGAGAATCAAATTTACCTGAACATCCAGTTATATCCCGCTCTTGGGTACATACTGAAAGGACATTCTATTCTACCACAAGAACACTTGCTTAACCATCATCATTACAGCTGTATTAATAATAACAAAAACTAAAACAAATGTTCCTCAAACAAAGAATGGGAAAAAATAAGTGATACATTTACACATGGACTATCACACAGTTGTTTAAAAAATGACATTATGAAATTTTAACACAAATAGATGGAAGTACAGCAATATCATCCTAAGTGGGGTAACCCAAACCCAGAAATATAAATATGGTATGTATTCAGCTATAACTTGTTATTACCTATTAAGTAAGTAATAACCAAGCTACAGACTGGAGAAGTTACATAAAAAGGAAGGCTCAGGCGGGAATTCATAGAACTCCTTGAGAGGGGGAAAGAGAATACAATAGAGTTTGCAGGTGGAATGAGGGTGTATAGAGACAAGAGTAAGAGGATGAGGTGGGGAAGTGGTGGGTAAAATGAGAGACTGTGTGGAGAGAAAGCTGAAATTATATTACTTTTGGGTGTCCATATGGAAACTAGTGCCATGAAAACCTCCTGGAATCTATGAAAGTTGTCCTAATGAGGACTCCTAGTAGAAAGGGATATGGCATCTCAACAGACAATCTCTACTTGCTAGTTAACTCCAGTGTTGGGACTGGGTGTCATTCAGTTTAGTTGTTAGCCAAGGGGGCTCCATGGTAATCTCCAAATATTCCAGTCTGTTTTTGAAACAAATGGTTTTTCTCCACAAACTGACAGCAGTGCCCCATTGCCAAGAACAACATCCACACAACTCATCAAACTGGTACTTACATGGAGCCTTTACTCACGCATTCTAATTTTTTTTTTTTTTTGTGAGAGAAATTATTCTGAAGGCTAGCAAAAGAGACGTTGACAATGGTTCAGCTGCAAAACTTTTGTCCTAAAATCTATCCTGCCTGAAAAATATGATACGGCAATGGTGACACAGAATTTGTAGGAATAACCAGCCAATGTCAGATTTGACTTAAGGCCCACTACAAAAGAAGGAACCCATATCTGATACTTCTTGGATAACCAAGAACCAGAAACTAGATAGCCCAGAGATCTAAGATAAAACCAAACACTGCTGCTCAAAAGCAAAGTAATAAAAAATAAAATAGCTCTGAATGATATTCTGCTATACTCGAAGATGAGTTCCTTATCCAGTCATCATCAGAGAGACTTCTTCCTGCAGCAGATGGGAACAGATAAAGAGACCCACAGCCAGACATTATGTGAAGAAGCTATAAGGGTTAGGGTCTCCATCAAATTCCTCTCCACAGAAGTCCGGGAATCCCAGAGAGGAGAATGAAGAAAGATTTAAGTAGCCAGAGAGGTTGAAGGACATAAGGAGATCAAGGCTCTCTGAATCATCTAAGCTACATGCATATGAGCTCAGAGAGACTGAGGCAACAAGCATAGGACCTGCAAGGGTTTATATACCAGGTTCTCTGCATACACACTGTGGACATTCTCTTCATAATGTTATGGAACTCTTGGCTGATTGTGAAAATAAAGAGTCTTGCCTGATTGTCAGACTCTTATTATTCTAGGTTACCATGTCCTACTTTGCTATGAAATTTTTTGCTTCATTTTATACTATTTTATTATGTCTTATTTTGTTTTTGTTTTCTTGGAAGCCTTTTCTTATCACATAAGAGACAGAAAGGGAATACATCTGGATATGAGAGTGGGTAGGGAGGAACTAGGAGAAATAAAAAAAGGGCAAACTATAATCAGGATATTTTTTATAAGAAAATAATTTTCAATAAAAGGGAAAAAGTTACTAATACACATGGTTTAGTATAAGAAACTAAATAATTTAATAATAAAAGTATTAATAATTTAATCAATAAGTGCTTAATAAAAATGATCAAATACAAATAACAATAAATCCTGAAAAATGATCAGCATTGTTAGCCAACACACAAATGCAAATTAATACTGCATTAAGATGCTACATCATCTAAGTCACAGAGGCTATCATTAAGAAAGCAAGACAAATATCAACAAATTCTATATAAAAGCTTCTTATTAATAAAATATTGAACTTGCATGCAATCTTTCAATCCCATTCCTGAGTATGAACCCAAATAACTAACCTTGCTATAATGATATTCGTGTATATATGTAAATTGTCACAGTATATATAAAAATCAAGTTACAGAACCAATTTAGATTCTTCTATAGTTGTATAAATAAAGAAAATATAGTCTATATACTCAGAAATTTATTTATTTATTAGTTTTTCTTTAGCCATAGAATTGAATGTCATTTTGTCATTCCTATGAATGTAGGGGATCATGAAATCATCAGGTTGTGTTAAAAGGCAGTTGTACAAAATTAATACCATAAGTTTTCTCTCCTGTGTGTAAACTACCATAAGGGTAGGGTATTTAACTAATGGAATAATATTAAGGAAAATATAATGCGGAAAATTTAAAGTGGGAGGAGGCTACAATGGAGTAATAGGGGAAAATGTGACTCAAGTACATTATACATATGTATTCATAAATATATATGTATATATATATACTACATACATGAATGAAAATGTAATAAAACTTTATATGTTGTACAATTATTTTATGCTAGTAAAACTATGAAAATTAAAATATAAATTCTGTCTTATGTATTATGTTGGGTAAAGGAAACCAAAATTAAAAGATTTTTAAAACTGTTTTTATGTGACACTCTCATAAAATATTAGAATATAGGAAAAGTCAGCTATTTCTGAAGTTGACTGTGATGGAAGGCTGCTCAGACTTTTCTGAAACATGATAAGATGATTTAGGGAGCATTTATATGATTTCATTTACCAAAACTTGCAGAAATACTGACAAAATTAAGCTTACTGCACATATAAATCATGTCTTAATTTCAAACTAATAAAGAAAAACAATGACTCTACTCAGATACATCTGAAGGATTTTGATGTAAATCTAAAATTTCATCATTTACAAGAGACTCAAAATTGACATTTTTAATGGAGCATCTTGATGAAAAAATTTAATCTCTATGAAAATGTATTACAAACACATTTTGCCCTGCATGCATATCCTGCAGTGAATAAAAATGAAGAGTCATTATTTCCAGAAATAATTCAGTCTTAAGAGTACCCGTCTATGATAAATTTATAATAAAATATGTGCTAATGTTAGTAAATCAACATTGACAAATATTTAGTGAAAGTCTATCCTGCAATAATCTTGAAAATTGAAGCTGAAAATGGGACTTCATTAATGAGAAATGAATATCACATAACATTGCTACGAAAGTTTATCTGGTGAGAGTGTAGATTCTTAAAGTTGATATAAAATGTGATATATAGAAGTGGTGTGTAAGTGGTAATGGTGTTGTATGGCAGTGAGGGTTAGACTAGAGAAGGGGATAATGATGGCACTAGAAGTACAGGTGATAAAGTCATTCTAGATGCTACAGAGAACACATCTTCTGTTAATTGTTCCTTTAAATGGCCTACATTTATCAATGAGCAAGAAATTCATGGCTTTTTATTCAATTAAAGGGGAATTTACCAGACAGAAACCTTGTTAATGTGCTAATAACTATGGAATGGTCTATATAAAAGACTTTTTAAATAACTGTTGTAGTGACATTTTATTCCTAGCATCTGATTCCATCACCATGAAGAGATGATCAATGCTGACTGAACACAAAAGCAATGGTGCTTCCTCTTCAAAGACTTCTAACAGTTGTAATCAAGGCCCCGGCAGGAGCCTTCAGGTGTCTGCTTCGGGATTTGAACAGCCTGGGCCACAGCACTCGGTCTTCAGGAAGTGCAAGAGGCCTGGTGTGCACATGGAGGCAGATTGGGAGCGCACAGCTTGCTCCGGCAGCACTGAACTTAGGTTCCAGTCCTGAGGCCTCTGGCAGAAGCCTTCAGATCTCCCCTTCAGGATCCAGAACAGCCTGGGCTGCAACAACACATCTCCAGGTCCTGCAGGAGGCCAGAGGGGCACCCAAGAGGCCAGCTGGGAGGAGTCAGTGTGCTCTGGTGAGTCCACTAGGTCCCTGCAGGAGCCTTCAGGTGTCTGCTTCAGGGTCTGGACAGCCTGGGCCACAGCACTCTGTCTCCAGGCAGTGCAGGAGGTCAGCTGTGCACCAGAGGCCACCTGAGAAGAGGCAGCTTGCACTGGTGAGTACAGTATTGACAAGACCAACTAACACCAGTGAGAACTAGATAGCAAAAGGCAAATGCAGGAACATCACTAACAGAAATCAAGTCAATGGACTCATGCCCCAATAAAAAGACAGAGATTAACCGACTGGATATGTAAACAGGACCCTACATTTTGCTGCATACAGGAAACACACCTCAGTGTCAAAGACAAACACTACCTTAGAGTAAAAGGCTGGAAGACAATTTTACAAGCAAATGGTCTCAGGAAACAAGCTGTAGTAGCCATTCTAATATCAGATAAAATTGACTTTCAACACAAAGTCATCAAAAGAGACTCTGAGGGACACTTCTTGCTGGTCAAAGGAAAAATACAACAAGAAGAACTCTCAATCTTGAACATCTATGCTCCAAATTCAAGGGCACCCTCATTCATAAAAGAAACTTTATTAAACCTCAAAGCACACATTGCACCTAACACAATAATTGTGGGTGACTTCAACACTGCACTTTCCTCAATGGACCGATCAGGAAAACAGAAACTGAACAGGGACACAGTGAAACTAATTGAAGCTTTGGACCAATTAGATTTAATATATATATATATATATATATATATATATATATATATATATATATATATAACATTCTATCCTAAAGCAAAAGAATATACCTTTTTCTCAGCACCTCATGGTACCTTCTCCAAAATCGACCACATAATTGGTCACAAGACAGACCTCAACAAATATAAGAAGATCGAACTAATCCCATGCCTCCTATCAGATCACTATGGAGTAAAAGTGGTCTTCAATAGCAATAAAAACAACAGAAAACCCACATACACGTGGAAACTGAACAATATTCTACTCAATGATACCTTGGTCAAGGAAGAAATAAAGAAAGAAATTAAAACTTTTTAGAACTTAATGAAAATTAAGACACAACATACCGAAATCTATGGGACACAATGAAAGCAGTGCTAAGAGGAAATCTCATAGCAATGAGTGCCTCCAAAGAGAAAATAGAGAGAGCATACACTAACAGCTTAATGACACACCTGAAAGCCCTGGAACAAAAAGAAGCTATTTCACCCAGGAGGAGTAGAAGGCAGGAAATCATCAAACTCAGGGCCGAAATCAATCAAGTAGAAACAAAGAGAACCATACAAAGAATCAACAAAACCAGGAGCTGGTTCTTTGAGAAAATCAACAAGATAGATAAACCCTTAGCCAGACTGACCAAAGGGCACAGAGAAAGTATCCAAATTAACAAACTTAGAAATGAAAAGGGAGATATAACAACAGATACTGAGGAAATTCAAAAAAATCATTAGATCCTACTACAAAAGCCTATACCCAACATAACTGGAGAATCTGGAGGAAATGGACAGTTTCCTAGACAGATATCCGACACTAAAACTAAATCAGGATCAAATAGATAATCTAAACAGTCCCATAACACCTGAAGAAATAAAAAGGGTCATAGAAAGTCTCCCAAACAAAAAAAGCACAGGAACAGATCACTTCACTGCAGAATTCTATCAGACCATCATAGAAGACCTAACACCAATAGTTTTCAAACTATTCCACAAAATAGAAACAGAAGGAACTCTACCCAACTCGTTATATGAAGCCACAATTACGCTGATACCAAAACCACACAAAGATCCAACAAAGAAAGAGAACTTCAGGCCAATTTCTCTTATGAATATTGATGCAAAAATACTTAATAAAATTCTCACCAACCGAATCGAAGAACACATCAAAATGATCACCTACCATGATCAAGTAGGCTTTATCCCAGGGATGCAGGGATGGTTCAATATATGGAAATCCATCAATGCTACCCACTACATAAACAAACTCAAAGGAAAAAAACATATGATCATCTCATTAGATGCAGAAAAAGCATCCTTTCATTCTAAAAGTCTTGGAAAGAACAGGAATTCAAGGCCCATACCTAAACATCATTAAAGCAATATACAGCAAACTGGTGGCCAACATCAAACTAAATGGAGAGAAACCTGAAGCAATCCCACTAAAATCAGGGACTAGACAAGGCTGTCCTCTCTATATATATCTTTTCAATATAGTACTTGAAGTTCTAGCTAGAGCAATTAGACAACATAAGGAGGTCAAGAGGATACAAATTGGAAAGGAAGAAGTCAAATTATCACTATTTGCAGATGACATGATAGTCTACTTAAGTGACCTGAAAACCTCCACCAGAGAACTCCTACAGCTGATAAACAACTTCAGCAAAGTGGCTGGTTATAAAATCAACTCAAGCAAATCAGTTGCTTTCCTATACTCAAAGGATAAGCAGGTTGAGAAAGAAGTTAGGGAAATGACACCCTTCACAATAGCCACAAACAATATAAAGTATCTTGGTGTGACTCTAACCAAACAAGTGAAAGATCTATACGACAAGAAGAAGGAAATCGAAGAAGACCTCAGAAAATGGAAAAATCTGCCATGCTCGTGGATCGGCAGGATTAATATAGTTAAAATGTCCATCTTGCCAAAAGCAATCTACAGATTCAATGCAATCCCCATCAAAATCCCAACTCAGTTCTTCACAGAGTTAGAAAAAGCAATTCTCAAATTCATCTGGAATAACAAAATACCCAGGATAGCTAAAACTATCCTCAACAACAAAAGAAATTCTGGGGGAATCACTATCCCTGACTTCAAGCAATACTACAGAGCAATAGTGGTAAAAACTGCATGGTATTGGCACAGTGACAGACAAGTGGACCAATGGAATAGAAGTGAAGATCCAGAAATGAATCCACACACCTATGGTCACTTGATTTTCGATAAAGGAGCCGAAAACATCCAGTGGAAAAAAGATAGCCTTTTCAACAGATGGTGCTGGTTCAGTTGGAGGTCAGCATGCAGAAGAATACGAATTGATCCATTCTTATCTCCATGTACTAATCTTCACTCCAAGTGGATTAAGGACCTCCATGTAAAACCAGACACACTGAAACTAATAGAAAAGAAACTGGGGAAGACCCTTGAGAACATGGGCACTGGGGAAAAGTTCCTGAACAGATCACCAATAGCTTATGCTCTAAGATCAAGAATTGACAAGTGGGACCTCATAAAATTACAGTTTCTGTAAGGCAAAGGACACTTTCAAAAGGACAAAACGGTAACCAACAAATTGGGAAAGGATATTCACCAATCCTACATCTGATAGAGGGCTAATATCCAATATGTACAAAGAACTCAAGAAGTTAGACCCAGGGAACCAAATAATCTTATTTAAAAATGGGGTATAGAGCTAAACAAAGAATTTTCACCTGAAGAAATTAGGATGGCTGAGAGGTACCTTAAGAAGTGCTCAACATCATTAGTCATTAGGGAAATGCAAATCAAAACAACCCTGAGATTTCACCTCACACCAGTCAGAATGGCTAAGGTCAAAAACTCAGGAGACAGCAGGTGTTGGTGAGGATGTGGAGAAAGAGGAACACTCCTCCACTGCTGGTGGGGCTGTAAGATGGTACAACCACTTTGGAAATCAGTCTGGCGGTTCCTCAGAAAACTAGACATGACACTTCCAGAGTACCCTGCTATACCTCTCCTGAGCATATACCCAAAGGATTCCCCGGAATGCAATAAAGACACATGCTACATTATGTTCATAGCAGCCTTATTTATAATAGCCAGAAGCTGGAAAGAACCCAGATGTCCCTCAAAAGAGGAATGGATACAGAAAATGTGGTATATTTACACAATGGAACATTACTCAGCAATTAGAAACAATGAATTCACAAAATTTTTTGGCAAATGGTTTGATCTGGAAAATATCATCCTAAGTGAGGTAACCCAATCACAAAAGAATACACATGGAATGCAATCTCTGATAAGTGGATATTAATTAGCCCAGAAGCCCTGAATACCCAAGGCTCAAATCGCATAACAAATGACTCCCATGAAGAAGTATGGAGAGGCTCCTGATCCTGGAAAGGATTGACCTAGCATTGGAGTGGAAGATAAGGACAGAGGAAAAAGGAGGGAGGTGATCGGAGAATGGATGGAGAGAAGAAGGTTTATGGGACATATGGGGTGGGGGGATCCGGGAAAGGGGAAATCATTTGGAATGTAAACAAAGAATATAGAAAATAAAATATTTAAAAAATATATGTTGGACATATATAATGTTAAGTGGATGTGCAAGTATTAGAAATATTATATAAAATGGGTCTTAAAGATAAGAAATCTTAAATTAAAATTTTCTTAAAATTTATTAACTTAGCAAAATATGATGCAGGGATAAGAATGCATAGGTATAATAGACTCTTTAATTTTTTTGAGTAGCCATACATTTCATTGTGGAAATGTTAATACTTACATAATCAAGAAGCTCATTACTTGAATAGTGTTAACCATTTTTAAGAATTATTGAGAATACCCAATTTCTAAAAGCATATTGAAAGCAAAGAATTTTAGATGTGGCATTCTAGAATAGCACTTCCTATCATACAATGAATTACCTAGCCTGAGGTTTTTTGAATTTTCTTTTGGCATCCACATCAAATAGATGTTTTGTATTCTCTCTCTCTCTCTCTCTCTCTCTCTCTCTCTCTCTCTCTCTCTCTCTCTCTCTCTGTGTGTGTGTGTGTGTGTGTGTGTGTGTGTGTGAGTCAGTCTGTCTTTCTCCCTCTCTCCACAATCCCTTTATTTTCCACAAAGAAGCTTTCACCTAAAGATGATATTATAATTATAACATCATAATTTTATATAAAAATATAGCAATAGCAATGAAGATAACTAAAATGTATTATGCAGCATCAATGAGTCAGAACTTTTCCTTCATCATTCTTTATCTAATTTAGTTGTTTTATAAATGATTACACTTATTTTGTATACAAAGCTTCAGAGTTTCAGAGTTGAAACTTCAGCCCAGATCCCATAAAAAATAATAGAAAAATGTCATTTCAATTATTCAGTATTGTATACACATCTTTTAAACATTTCTGACTATTTTGTTGTTTAACCCACAATTTATTAATCCTGCCTCAATGTCTAAGTTTGAGAGCACACTGTGTATTATAGGCCTTATATGTCAAGTAACAGCAACCTTGACCTTTATTTATTGCCTGGATGGAAGGCTGCTCAGACTTTTATGATGATTTAGGGAGCAGTAACATGATATCATTTGCCAAACTGTACCAATACCATGCAGTTTTTATCTCTATTGCGCTGTGGTACAGCTTGAGGTTGGTGATTCCCTCAGAAGTTATATTATCATTAAGAATTGTTGTCAGTGTCCTGGGCTTTCTGCTTTTCCATATGAAGTTGAGAATTCTTTTTTTCATGTCTTTGAATAATTGTGTTGGAATTTTGACAGGAATTGCATTGAATCTGTAGAAAGCTTTTGTTCGGATGGCCATTTTTTATTTCGATCCTACCAATCCATGAGTATGGCAGATCTCTCCATTTTCTGAGGTCTTCTTCAAATTCTGTTTTGAAAGCCGTGAAGTTCTTGTCATATAGACCTTTCACTTGTTTGGTTAAAGTTACTCCAAGATATTTTATATTATTTGTGATTATAATGAAGGGTATTGTTTTCCTATTTTCTTTCTCAGCCCATTTATCATTTGTATAGAGGAAGGTTACTGATGTGTTTGTGTTAATTTTATATTCAGCCACTTTGCTGAAGTTGTTTATCAGGTTTTGAAGTTCTCTGGTAGAATTTTTGGGGTCACTTATATATACTACCATATCATCTACAAATAGTGACGACTTGTTTTCTTCTTTGTCAACTTGTATCCCTTGATCTTCTTTTGTTGTCTTATTGCTCTAGCTATACCTTTGAGTCCCATATTAAATAGATACAGGGAGCGTGGGCAGTCTTTTTCTAAAGAAACTAAAAATGAACCCATTCATTTGCTGGAGTTAACACAGTTTAAAGCCACATCTTCTTCAGTTGGTGGCCTGTCTTCATTCTGCCTTCTAAATTGTGAGCCAGCTCCCCCATAGAAAACTTACCTGGACCCCCCCCCCCCCCGCCAAACATACCTGTGCTATAAAATGACTGCGGTGTTAGTTGGGGCAAACAGACAACATGGGATTATTCCACTGTTCTTCTCAGGACCCATTCATGGACATTTAAAATGTGTTGAATTTCTCAATTTTACAAAAATAGTTTCAGTCTTCTGACTGAAACAACAGAGGTATCCCATATGCAATATTTCATAAATCTATAATCAAAAGTCAACAGCACAAGTAATTTTTATCAGAAAACCAATATAATTTTAGTGGCTTTAAATGAAATGAATGGATTCAGTTAAGTTCATTTAATAATTTTTAATAATCTCAGGGTTGTTTGGATTTTCATTTCTCTAATAACTAATGATGTTGAACATTTCTTAAGGTGCCTCTCAGCCACCTGAATTTCCTCAGGTGAAAATTCTGCTCTGTACCCCATTTTTAATAGGGTTATTTGGTTCTCTGGGGTCTAACTTCTTAAGTTCTTTGTATATATTAGATATTAGCCTTCTGTCGGATGTAGGGTTGGTGAAGATCTTTTCCCAATTTGTTGGTTGCTGTTTTGTCCTTTGCCTTACAGAAACTTTGTAATTTTATGAGGTCCCATTTATCTATTCTCAATCTTAGAGCATAAGGTATTGGTGTTCTGTTAAGGAACTTTCCCCCTGTGCTCATGTCCTCAAGGGTCTTCCCCAGTTTCTTTTCTATTAGTTTCAGTGTGTCGAGTTTTCTGTGGAGGTCCTTGATCCACTTGGAGTTGAGCTTAGTACAAGGAGATAAGAATGGAACAATTCACATTCTTCTGCATGCTGACCTCCAATTGAACCAGCACTATTTGTTGAAAAGGCTATCTTTTTTCCACTGAATGATTTCTGCTCCTTTATCGAAGATCAAGTGACCATAGGTGTGTGGATTCATTTCTGGGCCTTCAATTCTATTCCATTGGTCCACTTGCCTGTCACTGTACCAATACTATCCAGTTTTTAACACTATTGCTCTGTAGTATTTCTTGAGGTCTGGGATACTGATTCCCCCAGAAGTTCTTTTACAATTGAGAATAGTTTTAGCTATCCTGGGTTATTGTTTTTCCAGATGAATTTGAGAATTGCTGTTTCTACCTCTATGAAGAACTGAGTTGGGATTTTGATGGTGATTGCACTGAATCTGCAGATTGCTTTTGACAAGATGGCCATTTTAACTATATTAATCCTGCCAATTCAAGAGCATGGAAGATTTTTCCATTTTCTGAGGTCTTCTTCGATTTCCTTCTTCAGAGACCTGAAGTTCTTGTCATACAGATTGTTCATTTGTTTGGTTAGAGTCATACCAAGATACTTTATATTGTTTGTGGCTATTGGGAAGGGTGTCATATCCCTAACTTCTTTGTCAGCCTGCTTATCCTTTGAGTATAGGGAGGCTACTGATTTGCTTGATTTGATTTTATAACCAGACACTTTGCTGAAGTTGTTTATCAGCTGTAGGAGTTCTCTGGTGGAGGTTTTCATAATATATATGTGTGTGATAGTCATATAATATATTATATAATATATTATAATATATTATATTATATCTGCTTAAACATTAAACTAACAAAAGGTGAAGACAACCAAGGATGAAATATAACTGGGAAGTCTACAGTGAGAAAATGTGTCTGAGAAATGATAGGGAATCTATAACCTATAATGCTTCACTAATATGCATGACTAAAAGAAGACCTGGAAGTTTACAATGGCAATAGACATGCTAGTGTAGAATGGGGAACTTTCTTGCCTGCACACCCCACTAAGAGCAACTAATGACAGCAGAAAGACAGAGAGTGACTTCCCAGGCATGAGTCCTCTAATTGTCTGGATAATACAAATAGGTCAGCCCTAAAATCATATGCTCACAAGAAACACAAACAGATTCAATAGATTTTATCTATATGTATCTATCTATACCCCCCCACACACAAAGGAAAAAGAGTCCTTTAATGTGAGAGAGAATGGAGAGGTACATGCAAGTACTTGGCAGAAGAAAAGGGGGAAGCAATATAATTTCAATTTAATGACAAAATAATGGAACATAAAATTGTTTTACTCTAATTGTTTTATAAATCATTGTTTTAATCTCATTTTATTTTTTAAATTGCATTTTAATAGTTGCTTCCTAAATAAAATGGGATTATGTATGGTTTAAGAAACTTTGAAGTCCAAATAAATATTTTCTTATAAGTTTTTAATCTGTCCTGCATCCACCATTCACTTCCCACTACCTTCTTGAAATAGAAATCTCACAAGAAGAGGCCAGCCTGTTTTAGCCCTTGAGAGAGGCCTCTGTCCTTAGCTTCTATTCTGTTAGGGACATGTCCAGATGGATAAATGGATGGGTGGGTGGGCAGGCAGATGGACAGAGGGGTGAGTGAGCAGATGGAGATCATTATGCATTTTGTTTAATGTTTTTGCTCCTTTAGTTCTTCACAGTATGTTCCTTTCCTCCTTCCAGAAATTCCATAGCATGTCCACCTTCCAATCCTTAGACAGAATTAATCCATTTGCTAAGTTTTAATGCTCATTGCAACTGAGTCTATTTCATTTCAGTCATCAATTTCCTTTGTAGTATTTGTGTTTGCTGCATGAGAGCAACCATAAACTGTTTGTGTTGATCTTTGAGAATAATGATCTCAACACTACTGAGGGAAAAAAATGACTATTCCTATTTAACTCATTGATTTCATGTATTTGTAATGCAATTAGCAGATGGCAGGACTGGTATTTTGACTCTTCTCTTGACACAGATAATTTTATCTCCTTACATCATTCTAATTCTTTTTTAAGAGTAACCAAGGCAATAAAAATCTGTTTCCCCCTTCTGAGGCCTACCCATATATATTTGTAGGGAAGACATTTACCAGTTGTTTTTAAAGTTTTTATTTCCCTAAAATGCTTTATGCTTGCTAAAAACTAGCACAACTTTACACTTAATATTGTTCCACATCAGTCTACTCTCACAGAAGACCTCCACACAACTTGTTTGAACCAGACTTCCTTTAATCTGAGCACCAACTTAGCTATGAATCATCTGTGAAAAATGAGAGCCATGATTTGTTTTTGTTTCCTGACTATTTTTACAGCAGAGTATAAAAACTTACACTGCATGTTGCTTTGTCAATATATTCCATTTTTTATTAAAAAGAATAGATCTTATTTGAGAGATGCTGCTAGAAAAAAGTGGAAAAAAGTAGTTTTAACAAAGAAATAAAAATTACATAAACACACACACAGAAAGACAGAGAGAGAGAAAGGGAGAGAGAGAGAGACAGAGAGAGACAGAGAGAGAGAGAGAGAGAGAGAGAGAGAGAGAGAGAGAGAGAGAGAGAGAGAGAGAGAGAGAGAGATATCTGGTCACTTATTCACCAAGGTAAACAGATAGAAAGAGAACATGAAGAAAATATGTGACTATAAGTGCTGAGGAAGGGATGTATACTTTTAGCTAAATCCAATGCTCTGAAAGTGAGTAAGTAAAGTGATTTCTTTAACTGAGGATTAGTAAAGTGATTATGATGTTTCAAGGAATTGCTAGGAAATCATCTTTTTTATAAGTGAAATAACTTTTTAAATTATATTTAATCTTTAGTTTTGTACGGTTCAGTCATTATCCCCCTCCCAGTCCTTGCTCCAACACTTCAACAATTCCTCAGCCCATTCCTCCCCAACCCTATCTCCAAGAGGATGTACTTACCCCCCTACCCTACCCTATGCCCTGTCAGACCTCCCCACACCCTGAGGCCTAAAGTATCTGCAGGGTTAGAGGACCTGTGTAGTGAAATTAGGGAAAGGAAATCATCTTACATTAGCCAGATCCACAGTTTTCTTAAGTCAATACTACTAAAAGATTTTTAAAGACCTAGCCTTCAGATTGTGATTTATTTGGTGTTTTGTGTTCTTTGCCTTTAAAAGCAAGTGTCAAGGGAGACAAAACAAAACAAAACCACAAACACATTTCATATTAGAATTAGCTTTGTCATGCTCACCATCGCCACTAGCTTGCCATGACCATGCCTGTTCCTTCATTTTGTCCCTGTTTTAGCCCCTTGTCCTTGGTGCCCTGTCTTCATGCTTGTGGATTTTGCATGGCCTAGAAACCTATTTTGCACCAATCTTTTCCAGTTGACTTGTTTTCCAGTTTGGTGTGTGGTTTTTAATGAACTCCTCGGATTTCCTGAAACCCTCTGTTCAGAGCCATGTAGAGGAGACCAGAAGATGTGTCTTCATTACTGTTCCAAACTCACTCACCATTCCTGGAAGAAAATACATTCTTTCAAATTCTTGGTGACTTTCAAAGTCCCTCAAGTCTTCCCTTCTTTCCCATAAATTCCAGCTTGCTGCTGCCCTCTCCTGGCCCACAATAGTATATTGACAGTTGAAGGTAAATCTTAAGCAGCATAATGGAAGAACAGTAGTGTGTCTGAAATGTGGAGTCTGCTCTAAACCTCCTGTAAAATGCAAGGCTTCTCATGCAGACTGCACTGCTACACTCCAGAGTCAGAGGCTACATGTTTTTCTTTCTTTTTAACAAGGTCTCACTACAAATTCCTGGCTTGCTGGAAGATCCCCACGTATATCAAGCTGACTTCTATGTCACAGAGACTCAAGAGGTCTGAGATTAAACGTATATGCCCCATTGTTGTGGGTTGCCCTGGTGCTGTTTGTACTCTGATGTTAATTCTGCTCCCTCAAGAGGGGATGCCCATGAAAGGGCTAGGTCAGGTACTCAGGAGAGCTCATGTGAACCCTCTTTTCATTTTAACTCGTCAAATAAAGGCTGGAGCCTGTGATTGGGCAGTGGAAGGGAAAAGTGAGACTGGAGGTCTTAGAGAGTGAGAGCAGAAGGAAAGGATGGAGGAAGAGAAGGAAGAAGAACCACATGTCCCAAAGAAACTGCCAGTAGCAAGGGTTCTCATAGCTGGGGAATAAGTTAGTAAAGTGATAGATCTTCCCCATCTAGGTATATCGCTTATAAATATAATAACTGGGTTGCATATTTTTATACGGGGTTATTGGGGTAAAAACATACTGCAACACACAGTGCCCAACAATGGATCAATAAGCCATTATGTTTGTCCAACAAAGGGTCAATATCATTGCTCTGTTTCCTGTAAAGACAGCCACACTTTAAGAAACATTGAGACAGAAAAATGTGGCTCAAGATCTTGCTCATAATTCACGACTTAAAGAACAGCATTTTTTAAAAAAAAAACAGCGTTTAAATAAATATTACTTTAGTAAAAATTTTCAGACTTTAAAATTTAATTCATATTTCTTTCTTTTTCTTTTTTTTAAAGATTTATTTCTTTGATATATGTAAGTACACTTGTAGCTGTCTTCAGACACACCAGAAGAGAGTGTCAGATCTCATTATGGATGGTTGTGAGCCACCATGTGGTTGCTGGGATTTGAACTCAGGACCTTCAGAAGAGCAGTCAGTGCTCCCAACCGTTCCAGCCCTTCATACTGCTTATGTAAAAAGTTAAACTAAAATATTAATGAATATTTTGTAGTTATCTAATTGTTATTCAAAACCAGAATTTAAAGGAATTTAAATGCCTAGGTAGAAGAGAGGCATTGACTTCTAACATACGTAGAAACTTTTAAAACTGTTAAGATTGGTTCCTCTGCCTTAGTTTCAATGTTGATTAGCCATTATTAATTATGAATCTGTTCTTTCTATAATTATATACTTTGAGAACTATTCATTGGTCCTATTTTAAGAATAAAATTGATATTTCTCAAGGAAAGGAGTCTTGTTAAGAGTTGTTAAAATTAAATAATAATCTAGACAGAATACTACATTTCTCTCACGGATGTCTACATAAACAGTCCATTGTTTCAGCGTCTAAAATTTGTTTTGTAAGTATAACCCTGTATTAATGTACTCTGGAGAGATTAAGAACATGTCTATTGCTTTGCAAATATTATAGCCATTCTCCACCCCATGGCACACTTCCACACTGCAGATGATGAACAGCCCTTCAGCTGTGTATCTTTGTGTCCTTTGCAGACAAAATTCCAAAGAGAGCAAAAAACTTCTATGTTCTGAGCAATGGGGGTAGGTGAAAAGTTTTAGATATAAGGGTGTCTCCCGTCACATACCTGTTCCATAATTCATGTGCCAAGGTGGCGACTTCACACACCATAATGATGCTGGCAGCAAGTGCACCAACCGTGAGAAACTTGAGAATGAGAAAGTCTTCCTGAAGCATACAGGTCCTTGTTTCGTGATCATGAACTTTTTGTTATTGTTTCTTTAGAACAGCTGAGAAAATTAAAACATTTGTACACTTTTCTTAACATTCACTATTTACTCTCTTAATTAAGATTCTGGCATTGAAAGCATTATATGTAGAGGACTAACAACAAATACCTATTGCTTCTTGACAGAAATGTATGGTAAACCATCTTATAGTTAGCATGTCTGTAGTATTATCAAAGGGCATCAATGTAGTTTTTCCTTCTACACAGCAAATTGTTTTGAGTTTGGGCTTACTAGTACAAATTTGCCCGAGATAGAGTTCTACTGTTTTCCTATAAATAGTCTTAGTCTCTAAATTTAGGGTAAAGTTCCACTTCATAAGCAAAGTAGCTGGCAGCATCTTCAGGGCACTTTGCCCTGACAAAGATACAAAGTCACAGGAGAGGGAACAACACCTCATCAAATCTGTAAGGAAACATGTTTTCCAAATACTCAAGTGGTACAGTAATTCCTTACATAACTCAGACTTTTGCACAGTGAAGAAAATTCAAGCTGACTGCAACTTTTGCACTTACATCCTTAATCTATAGTTTTAATTGAAAGATAAAATTAAGTAAGAATTTGGACTGCCTTCGAAGAAAGTTAGATTGCTGGGGGGAAATAACTAGAATATCACACATCTTGTATTCAAGTCCTTGCTTTGACAAGTCAAAGTTTCAGACTGTTGGTAGTTTGTGTATTGTCTCTGTATCTCAGGAAGTTTATTTATCGGAAATATTCTCAAAGTTTAAGCTGAAACAGCTGGAAAAGCTGGCTTGTTCTTCCAGAGAACCAGGGAATACATCCTGAGACAATTAAAAGAAGTAAAAGCTGAATAAAAAGAGGTCATGGAACATAGTTATTTGCATAAAACAATTAAAATCATAAAGTTATTGGTGCAAGGAATCTTTTGTGGCAAATGAGGAAGCAGCTGTTTATTCCTTCCAGGTTGATGGAGAGCAACCAAAGACAGAACAGCACAGGCATTTTAACCGAAGGCTATTCATCAGAAATTACAGAGACACCTAAGATCTTCAGAGATTGTAACCTGTTTTTAACTCCATTCCTGTGGCACCAGTTATGACAGCTAACAATTGGTTTACTAAGAAACTGGCAGAAAACTTTAAGATTTAATAAAATCCATCCAATGTTTTATTCACCTTTGTCATTGGCCACTCACCACAATCAGTGAAATAAACTCCCTACGAAATCCGACAGAACTCTCCCAAGGCAGTCTGGGAGCATAAATGCTAGTGAGACTTGAGGAAGGAAGCTGTGTCAAGGCGTGACGATGTAATCTGTGTGTTCTGAAGCTGCCATTCCCAAAGGCTGTGGCTTAGACTGCAGATAACGGAACGATGTGGAGAGCTGGGAAGAGCAGCACACACATATGCCTACATGCAATCTTAACGCAAATAAAGATATCAGACTGCCCACGTTATTTGCGCTGTATATTTCTGGCCATAAAACTCTCCTCTTTAATGTCCATTCCACCTCAGCTTTTATGTTCACATCCAATTCTTAGAAAAGAATCAACTTTATGAATAGTGACCATTCCCCGTCCTTACACTTTTTCTTCAAATAAAATGTTAGCTTTTCATGTCTTTAAAATAGATGTTAGCAAGATAGCAATAACTAGTAGGATCTTTCTATTAAAAAGATAATGTTTTACTGGATTAATTAGTTAATCTATGACAGAATTCTCTTTCATCTGCTTTTCTGACACAAACTCCAGTTATTTTTCTACTCCCTTCAATGATTCTCTGTGATTTACCAAATTATCTTCACTTATCTGTCATTTAGGTTCAGCGTCTTGACTTAGCAATAAATAATCATTGATGACAAGCCAAAGATAGTATGTTCTCAGGTTTGCAAGTAAAGTTTAATTGGAGCACACCCATGCTCATTTATTAATGTATTGTCTAGAGCAAAGTTTGCCTTGCAAATCCAAAAGGTATGGATGTGACAGAGACCATATGACTCCATAGCCTAAAGGCTGAAATATAGAAAAACAACTCATTGACTCTGATTCAAGCATTACTAATTAAGCCATACTCTTATTTTTATTTTTATATTATCTTCTAAATGATCATACTGCCTTTCTGTTTCTAATCTTTACCTATGAATAGAGGACCTGGAAATTTATAAGTCAAGACAAAAGATCAATCATGGTATGCACTCACTAATAAGTGGATATTAGCCGGGAAAACTGGAATACCCAAAACATAATCCACACATCAAATGAGGTACAAGAAGAACAGAGGAGTGGCCCCTGGTTCTGGAAAGACTCAGTGTAGCAATATAAGGCAAAACCAGAACAGGGAAGTGGAAAGGGGTGGGTGGGAGAACAGGGGGAGGGAAGGGGGCTTATGTGACTTTCGGGGATTGGGGGGCCAGAAGGGGGGGAAATCATTTGAAGTGTAAATAAAAATATATCGAATAAAAAATGTTAAAATCCATATAACCAGCTATACCTTCCTGCTAATGGTACACTGCACAGTATTTCAAATGCAAACTTGTGGTTGAATTTATAACCACACACACAGTCTTGCTCTCATCAGTCTCTCGTCTAGTTATTCAACTGCTTAAATTAATTTTTCATCACAAAACCACATTTTTTTCTCCTTATACGATGATCAACTTCAGCAATAGAACCAGGTCCAATCAATTTTGATTCAGAATATGTCAAAGTTTTTTCTAGCACACATAAAGATTAACTCAACCTTCTTGTCAGTGCTTCTCATTCCTAAAGTGGACAAATGAAATAGCCTCTTGACCAGCCGTTCTGCATCCATTTTCTTCTGTTTTCTTCTTTTTAAAGTAATATTTTATTTATTCATTGAGGATTTCATATGATCTACTTTGAACATATTCTCCTTTTATTAAAAAAAAGGCTCTCTCTGATTTAATAAGCACTAACTGCATTATGTAAGACATGTTTGCCATTATGTTAGGATGGGCTGACCTACAGGCAGTCCAATTTTCTTTTTTTTCCTTCAACACCAGAAATATAAGTACCTTAGAGAACTCATATTTTAGTAAAGTCTGAAATAATCATACACAAAATAAAAACATAAAGCTTTGCCTAAATTGTCTATTGATGTGCACCTCTGTATGTGCTAAGTTTAAAGTTCTAAAGATAGTTTATATTCCATTCATGATAAAATCATTTATTTATAAAGCCAAGGTACTATTCAAACTATTGCAGAGGCACAGTGAATTCTCCAAATCAAATAGTGTTAGACTTCTCTTCCCATCTATGTTCCTTCAGGCTTTCATTTTTACAATAAGCCAATATATAACTAATTAAAGCATGTTAATTATTTGATAATTTTGTTTTTAAGTTTATAAATACTGAAATATGTAGTGGTATAATAAAACATTATTAGTTTAATAATAGTATAACATTAGTATAATAAAACTCACTTATATTTAGTTAGAAAATTAATTTCTGGAGAGTATCTCTTATGAGTTACCACTAGCAAGTAAGATTGTTTCGACTCATATCCACATGTGAGACTTAAAATATTGTTTCTAACTCCAGATAATTCTTTTATTTTTTCCTATTTTTGTTTTATTTAAAATGTATTTTTTCATACAGTATGTTATTCATACAGTTTCACCTCCCCCAGCTTTTCTGAGTTGCTCCTCACCTCCCTTCTCATCCAAGTACAAGTATTTACTCTTTCTGTCTCTCATTAGAAAAGAACCAGGCATTGAAAAAAAATGTGTGTGTGTGTCTGTGTGTGTGTGCATGTATGCATTTGTGTGTGTGTGCATGTGCATGTGTGCATTGTGTGTGTGTACATGTGTGCATTGTGTGTGTGCATGTGTATATGTGAGTGTGTGTGCGTGTGCATGTGTGCATTGTGTGTGTGTGTTTGTGTGTGTGTATGTGTGAATGTGTGTGATGAAACAGAAACAGACAGATTGGGATAGGATAAAAAACAAATAAAATAAATAAATAAACAGAAGAAAAAGCAGGATTTCAAAAGGAGCAAGGTCATTCTCCTCAGACAAGGGAGGGCAACAGAAACCCTTGCCCAACAAACACATTATGTTTTGCTCATATTTGTCACCCCTCACATTTCCTACAACCAATCAAGACCAACTTGTTTTCTACCCAAATATTCTTGAATGTGAGGCCTTCCATTGGAGAGTTGTCAGTATACCAAGGACTACACAAGTAGTGGAAACTGACTTTCTGTCCTCCAGTAGCTAGATTGGCAATAGATTTTTCACTTGGGGTGAGTCTTTGTGCCCACCTTTCCTCTCTGTGTATATTAAATGTGCATATAATGAACTGATGATGTCACACCCAGCGTTTTGTCCATAGCATTGAATGCAAGTTTTACATAGTCTATAATTAACTCTTATCAACCCAGTCTTTTTTATACCCCTTAGGTTCTGACTCATTCATTTGTTGATGTAAATCAGAACTCCAGCAAAGATATCATCTTCAAAAGATAGCTTGTTCCCAATTGGATACTTGGACTAAAAATATGCAAACTGCCACAAATTTCTGTTCTATAATCATAATGAAAGCAGTTAATTTTCCCATATAATGATTATGATCAACATTTGTCCTTTGAGATCTATACTGCAGGTTCTCCCAATGCTATCTCTTTGCCTATAAGCAGTAATCAAATAACTTAAACCTTCTTATCCCTTTAGCAATCAAGTTTATTGCTTTTCCATTTGCCTAAGTTAAAATTAATGGCTAGTGTCAAAAAAATCAATAGTAACTGCAGAAAATGGTCTGGGATCTATTATATTAGCCATATCAATTGGTAAAGATAGTGATAATGTAGTAGTCACCCATTTGGTAAGGATGTTGAATTCTATGTGCCAAGGACTTTTCTAAATTGGAGAAATAAATTTGTAAAAATTTAAAATAAAAGTCATAATTTGATTTCATAATGGAAAGAAACAATAAGTATATAGTTTTAAATTACAGATAGTAAATTATAATAATGGTTTTATAGAAACATAAAACAGTAGAAAAAAGATTGCAGCAGTCAAATTTAAGGGTCTACTTCACAATTTTAGATTAATAAGCTGATATTTGAGCACAAAGGTGGATGACATATAGGACAAGTAATATAGTCAAATGAAAACATAATTAACAAAGTATAGACTGGGGATTCATTAGAGTGTTCACTTGCAATCTGTAGACCAGTAAGTTTGTGGCATATTGAGCAAGTAAAAGAGTGATAGGTTATTTTCCCCAGTGAAAAATTGCTAGTTATTTTTGTTAACTTGACCCAAACTAGAATCATATGACAGGAAAGAAATTCAGTTTAGAAACACCTCCATAATATTGGCCCATGGGCATTTTAAAAATTATTATTTAATAATTATTTATGGACAAAACGCTGGGTGTGACATCATCAGTTCATTATATGCACATTTAATATACACAGAGAGGAAAGGTGGGCACAAAGACTCACCCCAAGTGAAAAATCTATTGCCAATCTAGCTACTGGAGGACAGAAAGTCAGTTTCCACTACTTGTGTAGTCCTTGGTATACTGACAACTCTCCAATGGAAGGCCTCACATCCATGAATATTTGGGTAGAAAACAAGTTGGTCTTGACTGGTTGTAGGAAATGTGAGGGGTGACAAATATGAGCAAAACATAATGTGTTTGTTGGGCAAGGGTTTCTGTTGCCCTCCCTTGTCTGAGGAGAATGACCTTGCTCCTTTTGAAATCCTGCTTTTTCTTCTGTTTATGTAGGAGGGCTCAGGTCACTGTGGTCAGTACCATAACTGGCAAGAATATTCTAGGAGGTGTAAAACAAGCACCTGAATATCGGCCTTGGAGTGAAATGACTGGTAAACAGCTCTCCTCAAAGGGTATTTACTAAGGAACCTGGTTCCTACCCTTGGACTACCTGCGGCTGAAAGAAAGCCTTCTTTCCTTAAAGCTGTTGTTTTTTCTCAGTTTTTACCACCAAAAGAGTGAATCAAAATAGGAGAGTAGGATTAAAGTGTTATGTTCAGTCTTGTAAGGCACCACAAAGTCTTTGGTTTTTATTTTGAGTTGAGATGTGGCTTGGTTATACATTGCTCTGACAAAACTCTATGAGCAAGGCAGCGCATAGAAGCAAAAGTTTATTAGGTTTACAGTTTCTGAGAGTGAGTCCATGACTATCATGTTGGGGAGTGTGGCAACAGGCAAGTGAGCATCGTGCTGGAAGAGTAGTGGAGAGCTTCCATCTTTTCATAAACATGAACCAAGGAGGGGAAGAAAGAGATATTTGAGAATAACACAGGTTATTGAAACCTCAAATCCTGTCCCTGATGACACGTGTATTCTCCAACAACCTTCTGATTCTCCCCAAATAGTTCTACCAATTGGGCATAAAGCATTCAAATATGTGGGTCTATGGGGACCACTGCTATTCAAACCACTACAAGATGCCACAGTGATTTTAAGGAGAAAAGTGGCATGACGTTGAAGAATCACTTCAAAGCTATGTAGAGTATATATGAGGAAAAATATAGATGAAATAAAAATTCTAGTTACAAAGTTTCTATTAATGGATAATAGATCATTCAATAGAGCAGCAGTAAAAGTTAGATGAGGTTATAATTTAGATGTATTTTGAATGTTGAATCAAGTAGAATACACTTGAAAGACTAGTAACTATGAATGAAAAGATGTTTTTAGCATAAGGAAAATTGAAAGACTATTTGAAAATTATTGAGAAACATAATTTAGGGAAGATATACTTGAAGAGTTTCATTTATACATGTAAATTTTAAGAATGTTATTAAATATTAATAGATGTAGTATGTTCTCTTGGTTTTGAGAGGTTAAAGGTCATATATTATTAAATATTTAATAGATGTAGTGTGTTCTCTTGGTTTTGAGAGGTTAAAGGTCATATGTTATTAAATATTTAATAGATGTAGTGTGTTCTCTTGGTTTTGAGAGGTTAAAGATCATAAGAAAGCATTTTTATGGTGATGTTAAGTTGTAAGGCTATTTCAAGAAAAATGGTAGTCAAAGGTCATGTGGTGAAAGGAAATTACTAAGAGGCTTAGTAAAGACAGAGATAACAAAAAGCCTGTAGTCTGAGCCTTGGTACAAAGAGTTCATGAAAACCAAGCAAAGAGGAATGGAAAGGACTGTCCAGTATGTCAATGAAATGACAGGTAAATGTGAAATCTCCTGAAGACCATGTTGACTGATGTTTTTAGAATTTATAGTTGAGTTCAGCAAGATGAAAACGAGAATTTTCATTGAATTCATATGAAAACCTCCAGTGATTTAGAAAAGTGAATTTTACAGAAAGTTATATAAGGGTAGATAAAATAGTGTGTGAGGAGGAATACATATGTGACATTTCTGAGAACTTTTTAATTAAAAGTAGAGACTTAAAGGAGCACCTTTAAAATTTTTTCTTCTTAAATGACGAACTAATGCTGATTTGTTAGTGAATTACTAACATACAGAGAAAATGCCATAAAGATGAACATTGCCTATTGCTTGATGAGAAGAGTATTTGTCTAGTAAAATGATAAATGAAACTATTGTAAAGGTACATAAAATTATTTGTTATTAATAAGAAAAAAACATTTATTTAAGATTATGTTGAAGGGCATTTGATTATCTATTTTTAGAAGCTTGTGAAAAATACTTTGTTAGTGAAATAGGAAGAAACCTCAGATGAATATATCAACGACAAGTGATATTTTAAAGACTCTAAAGGAAAAATGTGTCACAAAATATTCTTAAATAATGGGAGAATGAGTCAGAACCTTGGCCAGTAAAATATCTACTGAAAACTAGTTATTTGTTTCTCTAATGTTGATTTTTGACACATACAAGAGAAAAGAATTATATAGAAAGTCAATGATTCTGTGAAATTAATCATGGTCACGCATGATAGGAACTAATCTGTGTATGATAGAAAAATTCTCTTTTGCTTGCAATTTGACAAGGGTTGAAAGGAATGAAATGTATTTATTTAGTATTGACACTATGCTTTATACCAGTAAGTTTCTGGTATAGAAATGTACATCATAACAATAAAATAATGAAATCTATAATAGTGAGTCACACAAATAGGAAAGGCGCATCATATATATTTTGGATCTGAACATTTTAGATAATCAGTAACAATTAATATTATTATAAATATACAGTAAATTAACACAGTGACTTTTTTCCATAGCCTAGCTAGTTCCCTAATAATAACACAGAAAAATTTACTTTCAATTTAAAGTACAATAACTAGGCTTTATAATTCTGTTCTAATCTGATCTAATATGGCTACCTCCCAGTCAAAATCACTGAGATAGTTGGCTTTTGCATTAATCTGGCTCTCTGGGCTTTAGGTATAGTTCAACCTCGGCATATTTCTGGACCCTTTCCCCATGACTAATCCTATCTTCTTTCTCTCGTCTTTTTCTGGCTGACAGAAGTTCCACCATATTCTCCCTATTGTCTAGTAAGTGGCTTTTCTAGAATCTATTGATAGGGTAGAAAATAAATCATAAATATTGTTTACACAAACTTGAAACAGGAGATTCTTTTCTTTACATTTTTATTAGATATTTTCTTTATTGAAATTTCAAATGCAATCCCCTTTCCTCTTTTCCCCTTTGAAAAGCCCCTATCCCATGCCCCCTCCCCATGCTCACTAACCGACCCACTCTTGGTTCCCTGACCTGGCATTCCCCTACCCTGGGGCAATGACCCTTCATAGGCCCAAGGGCCTCTCCTCTCATCGATGCCCAACAAGTCCATCCTCTGCTACATATGAAGCTGGAGCCATGGGTCCTTCCATGTGTACTCTTTGTTTGGTGGTTTAGTCCCTGGGAGCGCTGTGGTTACTGGCTGCTTCTTATTGTTGTTCTTATGGGGCTGTAAACCCCTTTAACTCCATGGTCTTTCCTTTGCCCCCTCCAGTGGGGACCCTGTGCTTAGTTCAAATTTTGGGTGAGAACATTGCCCTCTGTATTTGTAAGGCATTTCAGGACCTCTCTGGAAATAGCTATATCATGTTCTTGTCAGTAAGAACCTGTTGGCATCCACAATAGTGTCTGGGTTTGGTAACTGTGTATGGAATGGATCTTCAAGTGCGGCACCCTCTAGATGGTCTTTCCTTCAGTCTCTACTCCACACTTTGCCTCTGTATTTCCTTCCATGGGTATTTTGTACCCTACCTAAGAAGGACCAAAGTATCCACACTTTGGTCTTATTAAACTCCATGTGGTCTGTGAGTTGTATCTTGGGTATTTTGAGTTTCTGAGCTAAAGTCTACTTATCAGTGAGTGCCATGTGTGTTCCTTTCTGATAAGGTTACTTCACTCAGGATGATATTTTCTAGTTCCATCCGTTTACCTAAGAATTTCATGAATTCGTTGTTTTTAATAGCTGAGTATCTATTCCTCTGTTGAGGGACATCTGGGTTCTTTCCAGCTTCTGGCTATTATAAATAAGTCTGCTATGAACATACTGGAGCATATGTCTTTATTACATTTTGGAACATTTTCTGGGTATATGCCCATGAGTGGTACAGCTAGGTCAGCTAGTAATTCTATGTCCTATTTTCTGATGTACTGTCAAACTGGTTTCCAGAGTGTTTTTACCAGCTTGCAATCCCATCAGTAATGCAGGAATGCTCCTATTTCTCCACATCCTCTACAACATTTTCTGTCACCTGAGCTTTTGATCTTAGCCATTCTGACTGGTGTGAGGTGGAATCTCAAGAGTGTTTTGATTGATTTACATTTCCCTGATGTTAAAGGTGTTGAACATTTCTTTAGTTGGTAAAGGAGCTAAAACCATCCAGTGGGGGGGGGGGGAGGAAAGACAGCATTTTCAACAAATGTTGCTGGTTCAACTGATGGTTAACATGTAGAAGAATACAAGGGTCCATTCTTATCCCCTGTACAAAGCTCAAGTTGAAGTGAATCAAGGACCTCCACATAAAACCAGATACACTGAAACTAATAGGAAAAAAAGGTGGAGAAGAGCCTGGAAGAGCACAGGGGGAAAGTTCTTAACCGAACACAAATAGTTTATGCTCTAAGCTCAAGAATTGACAGAGGGGACCTCATAAAATTGCAAAGCTTCTGTAAAGCAAAGGATACTGTCAATAGCATAAAACAGCAACAAACAGATTGGGAAAAGTTCTTTACCAATCCTACATTCAATAGAGGACTAATATCCAACATATACAAAGAATTCAAGAAGTTGGACTCCAGAGAACTAAATAACCCTATTAAAAAATGTGGTACAGTGCTAAACAAAGAATTCTTAACTGAGGAATACCAAATGGCTGAGAAACCAGTGATTCTTAAGCCTTAAAATGCTGTGGCCGGAATTGAAACCAGAGAGTAGGATAGAAAAAAAAAATCATCATTTGAATGAAACAAGGGTAAACCTTATGCAGTGCACAATAATATACCCACAAGAGGCCATTTAATAGTTTGTCTTTCCTTTTGGGTCTATTTTTTTTTTTACATAACTGTGCTCTTTGTCATATTCTTTAGTAAATTTTTTGATTCATGGAAGTCTATATGACTTTTTTGACTTTAATGTCTCTCTTTTCTCTCTGAAAAATTTGACTGCTAAGCACTTACCTTTTGCAGATGTTTTACTCTTGGCACACTTTGTCCCACATATAAAGTCCATATTGGAGCATCTATTGATTGCTCATGTTTCAAACAATAATATACAACGCTATTAATGTATTGTTTTTCAGTGTTGATATACTAACATTCAAATTTAATTTTAAATTATCAATCCATCATTCTAAGTTCTCAATTTATCAAAGATATTATCAAAATTGCATAGTATTGCTTATAATGCAATTATTCTAATATAAAACAAGTTGATTAAATTGAAAATTTTCTTTATCAAGTTAACTTCAAAATCAAATGACAGCATATATATGTATAATACTAATTTAATGTTTATGAATTACTAATTATTACATAGTAACATAGGTAGATAATAGTATTGTTAAGTATTTATAGGTGACTTGCAAAGAATTACTAATAACATTCTCCATGTTATCCCTCAATTTCAATAGAAGGAAAATTTGGTAATGTTGGAAAGTAATACACATGTTATGTTTTTAGATTTTAAATTAAAATGTTTATATATTGCCACCTAGGAAACAACAGAAATCATTTCACTTGTAGGTCAATAACATTCAGTTTCTTATTTTCAAGATAAATGGTATCATTTAAATCTACCCATATATTCTTGCAACAGTGCCCATTAAAAGGATTTCTAATTTCCTTAAGAGATTTATTCATAAAAGATCATTATTTTTCTTAATTTCATAATAAATTCTATTTTGTGTATGTTATTTGAACAAATGAAATGTAACTACAACAATATTGCATTATTTTCACTTCTCTTGGGACCTTTTTACCCTAGAAATCAAAATTAAATTCTGTTACAGTTTCTGAATGTCTACCTTCCACCAGGGAATAGTGTCCCTGGAGATTCCACAGACTTCTTGCAATTGATGTAAGGATAAAGTGTCTAAGAAACTGTCAAAATATTCTCTGCAGAATTAAAAAGAAGAAAGACAAACAAATAGTACAGATTGCAACTAAAGAGAGAATAAAAATTATTTGGGGTCACATTTACGTGGAAGCAGATAATACAGACACCAGTTATCTGACATTCCTTTGAAGTCCTGATTTACTGGAAAATGAGGCAAAAGTGGACATAAAGACTGAAGACCTTGTGTGTGAATGTGTGCATCAGCAATTATTTTAATGATGGCTATTTTAAAATTGATAATAATATATTATTTATAAAGTTATAGTTATAAATTATTAAATCAATGAAATAAAAAATTATATAATTGCCTATTTAAAATATTTTAATAATTAACCTGAATGCTATTTTAACATAAAATGTGAAATTTGAGAAAAAACCCTCAAGATTACAGATATTGTATATATTTTCATCATTCAATATGAAGATTATAGAATTATTTGATTAGTCACAAACTTTGTTTAGTACAGAATTATGAATTTAAGTTTGATAAAGTAAGTTCACATTTAAGACTGTCATTTTTAAAATATCTACATGTATTCATGTGGTATGTTTGTCTCTAGGATAAGATATTCAAATTAAGTTCACTAAAAGAAATGTTTTATCAATTACTAATATATTTTAGTAACCATGCACATGTATCACTCTTGCCTAATAAATGACAATAATTCATACTCTGGAATTTTCCTAGCTCCTAGTGAAATCCAATAAATAATTTTATAAACATATTTAAATATAACAAGTTGAATATATTTTGCTATATAATAAGTGATATAATAATAAAATGAATACTTAGAAAGCTATTCAAAACAATCGAGATAACACACATAGATTAAAGAAATGAAAAGTGATGGATCAATAAGAAATATAGGAATTTTAAAAGAAATACATAAAAGCATGAAGAAAAAATAATAGAAACCAAAGGACAGTGAAAAAGTATGCTCTTTCAAAATACCAAATATAATCCTAACAAGGGAGAAAAGTAGGTAAGAATTATTTGAAGAAATAATGGCTGTAGTTTCCCCCAATTTAAACAGCACAGCAAAGTGTAGATAGAAAAGACCCAGATAACCCTGAAGGATATATCAAAAAGTCACATTTTACTAGCTTGTGGAAAGGAAAGATCTATATACTGAAGGCCCCTTGAAAGTTATTTTGAAGGTATTTCTGTTCTTTTCTATTTCTTTTAGAAGATTCCTATATTCTGGAATTTTAATTCTGAGTAGTACTTTTCATTTATATGTGATTTTATTTATTAGAATTATTTCCAATAATTAAAAACAAATATTTTCATTTCAATATTTTGTTTATTGTCATATAATTGTGAAATAAATTTATCTGGTATAAAGACATTTTCAGAAAATTCTGAATGAATTTTTAAGTCTGGGACAATTTAGATTATCATGCCTATTAGAGCTCTTTGTTATTGTCACATTTTTAGTTCATGGTATATATATTTAAATATGCTGCTGTTTCTGGTATATTTATATGAAAAGTGAGACATATGGGTTGGCTACTTTAAGGAGTACTTGACAAACCATAGGATTATGGGGTTGCCTCATATAAAAAGAGAACAAATTATGATCAGGAAAATGTTTCTGACAAGTCATATATTTTAAAACTTTCTGTTTCTCAAAACATATCTTATTGGTGTAGAAGTTAAATGACATTAAAAATGAAATGTTATAATTACAGTAGCAAACTGCAGTTCCCAATAAACTAATTTGCATAAAAATCGCATAACATTGCAAATTGTATTCACTGCTAAAAATGATTACAAAATCTTCAAAACACTTAAAGCAACCAATACACTGTTTATATCAGTGAAATGTTGAATTGTTGAGGTGCTATATTTTCTATTCCTGTGGGAAGTTAAATTACCACTAGTTTTCTAGGTACTTTTCTTACTACATTGCTTTTCCTTCGACAATAAAATCTCAAATCACATGTTCATTCATGTTACTTAATTAAGATATACTTTGTTTTCAAAGTCCTTGTATTTTAGCAGATATATCACCAAAATCTACAATTCTGTAATAAAAATAGGATTAACATAAATACATACATTCATATGAAGGCAATATATTCTCAGGAAGAAAATCCCAATTGCAGCTCCCTCTGCCAGTCATTTTCTTTTCTTGTGAGCATCTCTGCATGAATGGTATTTGTCCACAGGTTTATTGAGGACAGTTTGACTATCAAAAAGATTCTAGGTATCATATTAGGTTTCTCTTTAAGTAACTGTTCTGTTACTATTGATATTAAACCAGTTCCCATCACTATGTAAATGCACTCAGGTAAAAGAAATTGAAAAATAATTGAACTCTCAGGGTTTGCTTTAGACATGTAAGGATTATCTCCAGTTTAAAAAAAAAACTATTTATTGATAACATGCATAGGGAATGTGACCCAGCCGGTTCATCTCAGTCCCTTATCTGCTATAAAATTTAAGTCTTAAGCAGCTCAAGATTTATGAGAACAATGGCAGAGTTCTGTCCTACTATGATAAAACCTTGGATTGAATGCCTATAATGCATCTCAAGAAAAGAGAATCCTTTCAAGTCATTACTGGAAATTCATAAGAAACCTTCCCTTGTTCTTCCAACCTGGAATGTTCCTGTGCTTGCAAAACCAAGTTCTTCCTCTGGGCTGATGTAAATTCTCCCAGACACTGTCCCTTCAATCCACTTAAACAGGTGACCTGTTCCATCTGCCAATGAAGCGTCTTTAAATAACTAATATTCATTCCAGGGTTTCTGGACGCTAAAAATTCCCACTCTGGAGTCCCAGGGTATTGACAGAATGGCTTCTTTACAAACTCATAGCTTTTACTATTTAACCTTGTCTCAATTCAGTAATAGGCCTTAAATTTCAAAATGTTTCTCCTGAACTTGTTTTTTCTCCTGAACTTGTTGTGAAACACTCCATTTTTTGTAAAGGTCAAGGTGAAAACCAACCATTATAAAAAAAATAGCCATGACATCACTATAAAAATGACTTTCCCATTTGCCACACACAGCAATACATTTCTCTGCTGCTTCATTCTACTGTACAGATAAAGCACTTTCTAGGAGTTGAGACTCTCACACATCACTCTGCCTCAGAATGTGTTACTTTGCTACATGCATACTGATTTCTGGTGAAATGCATCCCAAAATCTAACTAAATGTCAAAGCTAGTATGATGTCTAACCTATAACAGGAAGCATTCTACCCATACCAAATATACCATCAAGTATCCATTTCTAGATGCCAAAATAAAATGAATTTTAAACAATTATTTTATGTTCCATAAAATAGCAACCTTTGGCTACACTGTCCACTATGGTGTCCCACTATGTGTGAAATTCATAAATCCTGTGAAATGAGACTCATTATACGTGATTATATTTGCTTTAGCTCATCCTTTGACATGTGTCAGACATATTTACTCTTTAGTTACATAGAGTTAAAAACATGTCACACACTGCTGTACTGTGATGCAATGCACCTAATCACTTGATTATTTTCAAGAATATTTAATTAAAATATAAAATGAAATTTATCAAGTGTGTAAGCATTTATCAAACACTATGGCTTCAAAACACTATGAATATTCTAGACAAAGTAGATATGAGTCTATGTATAATTATAAATAAGAGTACAGAGGAAATGATAACTCATAAGCCTAAAGGAAAGATGAATAAGAAAGGAGTGGTAACCACAGAAAATCACAACATGGTAAGCCTCTGAGCACTATCCAATGTATTCTCACCAACATTGCATGGACTATGTGTAATCTGGGCTACAAAACTAAGGTTTGGTTTGGTATTTAACAAATCTCATACCTTCTAAAGTCCTGATTTATAAAATTTTCAGTTTGTACTGAGTTTCTCTGGAAATCCATTGTGTTTTTATTCATTATGGTACTGGTTCCAAGCCCAGTGCATTAATATGCTAGATATGCACTAAATATCAGTCTTATAATTTCTTTAACCCTATATTCTATAAATCTATCTTTTATTCATCTGTAGAAATTGTCCTCTCTAAGGCTTGCTGGTTCTGTGTGCTCACCTAATCCAGGAAGCTTCCCACCTCCATACAATCTAATTTAGGCCTAGAATGTTTTCAACCTCTGAGACTTAGTGACAAAATAAGTTCACCCTTTCTTGTTCTTCCTGTACTCTTGCTGGTGGATTCAAATCAGCTATTCTGGCTCAAGCTCTTCTCCAAGATAACTGATTCAATCCACTTCTCTGTATTTCTCTTAAATTGCTCTGTTTGGCTTCAAACTAACTCTAGCTATCTGTTCTAATCTTTTAGCTCTTTCCCATTTCATGACTTGTTCTGTCTTTGTTTTTGTCTTTTCTCTCCCCATGACCTCTATCTCTACTAATGTTCATGTAAATCTACTTCTTTCTATCTACCCTGCTCTCTTAAATATCTTCTCTTTACTCTCTCTTCTTCTAAGAGTTGGGCATATCCTATTCTGTCAATTCTTTGATTTGTCATTTTTTTTCTGCCATCCAATCAGACATCACTTTGAAGCACGGTGCTTCCTTCAGAAAACTAAATTTACCTTTGTTGTTTGGGATTAAAGGTGTATACTAAGGCCATGTCTGTACTGATATCAATAGCCTTCTCTGTAGCCATTCTGTAGCATTCACCAATCATATCCAATATCCCTGTACCCACACCTGCATACAGTTATTACTGATCTCTAATAATTACTGCTCTGCATTTAGCTCAACTTTTCCTTTAGCTTTCATATGTAGTACTTAACTTATTTGTATATGACTTATTTCACCTAATTTTTCATCCCCACTTCTATCCATATTGCTTTAAATGACAGGATTTCATTCTTATTTATCATTGAATAATTGAATAATAACCTTCTATATTTACAACACATTGATTTTTTTACTTACCCATATGCTGATGGGTACCAAGACTAACCCCATATTCAGCTATTATGAATTATTCTACAGTAGGCCTGAACATCAGTGAAGACATTGTTTTTGTATATACAGTGATGTGGGAAAGCTCGGTCTATGTTTTAGGTGATGCTATTTCTGCACAAATGGTCCTTGGTCATAAAAAAGAAAAAACTTAGCAAATCATAGAAAGCAGACCAAGAAGTGACATTTCTCCTTGGTTGAAATCAAGGATTCATGTTTTGATTCATGCCTCTAGGTTTCCACCTTCAGTTTCTGTCTTAGCTTCCCAGCTGGTGGACTATAACATGTAAGTCAAACAAATCCTCTCCTCCTCTTGTGTGTGTGTGTTTGTTTCTTTGATTGTTGTTTTTCCAGGCAGGCTGTGCCTTATTCCTCTGAGAGAAAGCAACTAAGGCCACTCCATAATTACCATACTAGTTTACATTCTATCAACATCTTGTAAGAATTATTCATATTCCTGCAAATATGTGTCATTGCTATTGTTGTTTTCAACATTTTATTGTTTCTTTGTAAATTTCACATTATGCACCCTAATCTCACTCATCTCCCTGTCCTCTTGTACCTACTCTCCATTCTTGCAACAGAAGAAAAACAAGTATCTCTCCTCACTTTTCAATGGAAGAAAAATAAATCTCACTGTGGAAGCTGTAGTGTGTCACAACGTGTCCCACAGTATACCCTTTGACCATCCCTCTTTGCTTGCAAATGTTCATCACAATGACTCCTTGGTCTGGTTTTGAGGTGTCCAGATTCCGCTACTCAGTCAATACTGAAATCTTACTGGGGCTCCTCTCAGAAATCCTGTTGTTGCTCTGTGTCATAGAGATCCTGTAGCTTTGGATCTGTAGGGCTGATCCTTCATGCACTGCAGCAATTTACCAATGTAGATACTGGGGTGGCACAAATCAAAACCCTGTATCTTGTCCTGACAGTTAATTTATCTGGTCAGCCTTTCTGCTCTCCTGCCCTCCTGGCCTTTGGGCAAGCTTACCAGCAACCGCTGCAACCAGGGCCATCTCTATCCTGCTGCCTAGTCAAGGAGCAGGGTTTACTCTCCAGAATGTTGCATCTTGTGAACGACATGGCCAGTTACCCCACTCTCATGACCCCGGGACCAGATCTCCTGCCTGCTGTAGATGGTGAGGGACAAGGGAGGAAGGAGAACATCTGTCTCTCATCTGTAGATGCACAGAAGACAAGATGTACAACAGGGTTTCGTGAGCTCAGGTTTTTGAAGCCAGCTTACCTGCAAAACCCCACATCCCAGCCAGGCTCAACTGCATATGGTGGGGTACAGGGCCTCTCTCTTGCTCTCATGACCCCTGACAGGACCAGCTCCACAGCCTGATGTAGTTGGAAAGGAGTTCAGGGGGCATCTCTCCCTTTCCATGACACCACATGGCAGACAAGTGGAAGGGCCAGCTCCCTCAAGCTCACACTCAGGGCCAATTTGCCCAAGCCCCTACCACCATGGTCAGCCCCACTGTATTGCCCAGGCAAGGTGTGGGGCCAGCTTTCCCAAGTGGTTCAACTGGTGAGTGACAGGGCCAGTTCTTCTGCTCTCATGACCCCAAGGCTCAGGTATCCCACCTGCCACAGGTGGTGAGGGAAAAGCAGAGAGGGGGGTACATTTTCCTCATCCATGCCACCTCACTGGAGATGACTGGTAGTGTCAGCTCTCCCAAGTTCATATAATCAGGGCTGGCTCTCCCACAACTTTGGCAATGTGCACTGCATCTGGCTAGGGTAGAGTCTGATTTCCTGTTCTACTACCTCCAGGGTCAGCTTATGGTGTCCAGGTGAAGGGTGGGGACAGTTCTGCATAGCCCTCAGATATCAACCTTTCACTGGCTGGCAGCCTACCCCAAGGTTATACCGTGACCTTTGCTGGTAACAGACCCCGGCTACAGGGCCTGGACACAGACATGGCGTGCAGTGGCAGCACAGTCCAGGAACCATCATGGGCCCTGGTGGCATCACCTGACTACTCAGATCAGCTTGTTCCTCATTACCCTTGAGTCTCTAAATCTGCCTCTCTTCATTGTGCCCATATAATTCTCTTTCTCATTCTCTTCCATTTCTTCACACTTGCTCCTCTTATTGGTACCTTGGGTCGTAGAGTATCTGGAGTCATCTGAGAAGTGTGATGGTGCCAGGCAGAGGTGATCTTAGGCATGGACTGCCTCTCAAGCCTGTATGGTACAGATCAGCTACTTCCCTGTCTAGGCTACTCCAGAAAATTTCCCCTCATCCACCTTAGAAGGCCATCTGGTATGAAAAAATTTCAGGGATTGTTTGAACATCCACATATATTTTTATATTTCATGTAAGGAGCTTCACATTTTGCAGAGATATAATCTTGCGGTAGACTCTCTGGTTTCCTGGCACTTACAATCTTCCCCCACTCTGCTGTAATGTTTCCAGAGGCTTTTGTTTAGGGATTATATTTTAGATGTATCAATTGTAGCTAAGCACCCCACACTCAGGTGTTCTTTGTATTTTTGACCACTTTAGCAACTGATTGCAAATAGATATATAATAAATACATACATAGATAAAACCTGCACACATTTATAGTATATACATACATCCATGAATATATATATTTATAAATGATAGAAAGATCACATATATGGCTATATTATATAGCTAGAGAATAGATAAATAGATACATACATACACACATACAAACATGCATACATACATACATAAAAACATAGGTACATAGGTTATGAAAGATAGGCAGTAGACAGGTGATCAAAGACAGGGAGATAGATGTAAGTCCAGCAGTGGCTGTGCATTTGTTTGTTTGTTTGTATGAGTTCCTGTTATGTAATTAAGCATGCCTTAAGCTTAGTGTACTTCTGTGGCAGCTTCCTAGGTGCTGAAATGCAAGCATGCAACATCGTACCACATGTTCTCAATATAAAAATAGATATTTCCTTCTTGTATTATATTTAACATCTACTTTTTACTTTGCTTTTACTTCTCAAAACTTATACTTCTGTCTGTTTTGTAACACTAGATAAATCACTCATTACCTGAAGATTTAGTTTCCATTTATAACAGTTTCCCAATCATTATTAAAGCTAGCCCTACAGCAGTTCCCTTCACACTGACAGTCTGCTATTCTTCATGGTTCTTGGTTTATTGTGCATCAGTGTATTGTCAATCTTGCTGACAATCCTCATGGTATAGGTAGTGTGAGTTAAATTTTCAGAGAATATAATGTAAGAAATATGACATAATTTTATGTGTCTTAAAACAATGTATCCTAAAGCAAACATTTACTGCTGCTTACAAAAGTTCTTTATTCTGTTATTTATTGTTAATATGAAAAAAGAGCACAGCCAAAATTATTAATCTACTTCCTTAATTTTTTTTTACTCCAGTAAAATGTAAATTGCTTCAAGCCATTTAAACCGTTTTATGAAAGGTTTTGTCCCTTTGCATTTGATCTTATTCTTGAATGCAAACCTGGCAATTTTATGAGTCTCAATTATGAACTATTTCCAGATGCCTTAATATGATTGTTCAGTTTTACTAAAATATTTCCAATTAGCTAATTGCACATAAAAATAATATAACAACTTCAATAAGACTCCCAACAAGAAAAGATGTAAGCTCTTCTATAAGGGAAGGTATATCTGATGACTAACGCATTGTCAGTGTCCTCAGAATTTCCTGTAATTTCAATCAATTTAGATGTATTCAATCAAACCACTTAATAAAATTTATGTAACTTCTCTAATATCCTCATAACTATATTCGCCATATATGTATCAAAGATAATTATACTTTGTTAATTATAGAAGTAGTTATTTCTCTTCCTGTCTATCATAGTTAGAGTGACTATTGCAGTAATGAAAGTCCATGATAAAAAGCAACTTGAAAATGAAAAGTATTATTTTGTTTTCACTTCCTCATCAGAGTCTATCATCACAGGAAACCAGGACTCAAGCAGGAACCTGGATGCAGGACGTAAAGAGGCCCTGAAGGGGATTACTTACCACCTTGCTCCTCATGGCTTGCTCAGCCTGCTTTCAACCACTAGGACAAGGAGGGCATTGCCCATAATGTACTGGACCCTTTCCACTGATGACTAGTTAAGATGTTCCACAGGTTTCCAACTGCCCAATTATTGAAGCATCTTTTCAATTTTGGTTTCTTCCTTTCCGGTAACCACAGCTTGTATCAAGTTGACACAAAACTAGCCAGCACCCTGTCTTAATGATGCCATATTTGCATGAATTTTTGTATTTTTTTCAGGTAGATTTTTCTCCATTATAAAAGAGGAGAGAAACTTACTACAATTAATTTAATTGTATTGAATGATATAATTACACACTTTTCTGAAAATTAAAATGATTGCTGTAGTCTGGTTATTATTAAACAGGTGTGAAGGTCTAGAGAATTACCTCTATCTGTACCTCCAGGTAGCCTATCATTTCTACTTTGAACACTGACCCAGAAATATAATATGAAAAAAAGTCGTCCCTACAGTATAAATAGTTATGTACATACACTGTATCTAGGGTTAGTAGAATTTAAACATGCACACAAACATACATACTCACATACTTATTATGAACTCCAAAATTATTCTTTTGGAACCAAGTGAATGAAAATTAATATTCTAATTTATAGATAAAGATATTAAGAATGTATTTTCATAATAGATCTGGAATTCTTCCATAAGTTTGTATGTCATTAATTACATATTTATAATTCCATGTGACCATTATATGCAATGTTTCTTACACATCAAACATAATATGCGCAAATATAATGTAATATATAGTAAATATAATTAGCAAAAATTATTTTTATTAAATAAATTTTTAGTAAAAAGGCACTAAAATAAACTATTATTCTGAGATGCTTTGCTTATAAAATTTGTTTTTCTCATTTTTTAAACTAGAAATACTGAAGGATACAATAGACTATAAATAAGTCTATCCTACAAAAGAAGTAAAAAGTACAGAAAATAGCCTATTTAAGAGAATTCTCAAATAGTTTTAAATCTAATATATGGGTAAAAATCAATAACTTAATATTTCATGGGAACTGTAAGCTACTTCATGGGAGTAAAATTGAATTTAAAAATATGGTAATTATAGGAGATATAATTTTTCATGGTATAAAATTACATAGTGAATTGTGGTGTATTCACTGATGAATTTTAACTATATTATGAAATCCTAAGCTAAATAGCTCTGAAAAATCAAATATGTTAAAAACATATTTGATGTTAAATTGAGCATATTTGATGAATTAGGTTTATTGTGTGCATAAACACATACTTAATTCATATCACATTGGAACTTCAATGAAAGAAAAAATATAATTTTAGTAGAATGTGTGAGTAAATGTCAAATATGTCCAGGTATTATTAGCCCCAGGTCTGACTATCTAGGCATGTCTTCTTTGTCTTCACCCAACAATGTAAGAAAACTGGAGTATCAAATAGACAATGTTATCTCCTGGGTCTCTGATACTCCTAACCCATTCAAAGGTATCCCAAAATATAAAACTTCCTATTTCAAACCACCACTGCCTGGCAGACAATGACCATGGAATGTATACTGTTCAGGCCAAATGAAATTGAGAAGTAGACACCACTCTTGGGACAGATAGTGAGTGTGGAGGTTGAAAGGAGCATGGCAGAGTGCTATGGAGGTTTAGATATACTTCTTTCTTTAACATTGCATCTTCCTATAGAATTCCAGGGGCACAGAAATAAACTAAACCTGAAGATCCATTTTTTGAGGATATTAGGGAAAGTATAGGTATGGACCTATTTGCTAAATTTCATAACTTTTAAATTTATATTTTATACATTTCAAATCCTCATATGTACTCTGGCCTTAGGTACTCCAATTTGAGACATAAACTTCCTGATAGAGAATGGCAGCAGTGCATGTAAAGGAAGAACGGGATAGTGAGAGGCTCTGGGAATACACTTCAGCTGCACAGTGATTGCCTCACATGCTTACAACTTTGAGTTTAATCGCTAGCACAAAGAAAGAAGTAAGAAAGTAGACAAAAAAGTTTGAAAATAAACCATATTAGTTAAGAATGGGCCCATATCACCTAATTTCCAAATATTATAAATTTAGCTTGTTTCTCCACTTAGTGTGAGCTAAACTGACAGTTCACAAAATCTAGTACAGTCACATGAATGCATAGGCTTACTGATTTTTCTCTCTACTGGGAATGGGTGAGACTCAAAACAATTTTCATTCCTGTTATTTTTATAATCTTCTATCACAACATATGCACAACACTACAGCTAATATGTTCAGATGCCAGTACACATGAGAGTCTTCATATATTCTTTATGCTTCTGATTATTTTGATTGAATTGCTAAATATCACTGAGAAAACTCACACAGAATATAGAGCTTATAGAGAAAAGTAGGAGAGCCATAAAATGTGATATTAAAGATATGGGGTCCCTAGGGATAATGTGTTATTCCTTTAGCAAACACAATTTTAAAACATTCTGTTTTTTAGAAATGTTGATGAGGTAATATCTTTTATTAACATAAAACTGGATGATACTATAAGCACTTGCAGTTTCCAGGCACATACAATAATGGAATGCTGATGGTCGTGGGTTATATATGATTATATTTGCATGCACATTGTCTGAGCACCAATTTCATGTGTGATTGATTTTCAAAGTGCAGTGAACAGAATACATTTTCAAGGTCCATTTATTCAAGATGAGGTTCAAGTCACATAAAATATAAGCAATTTTGTATGAATTATAAAGACAAAACATTCTCCAAAATACAACTGTTCATATGGGTTCCTAAGGTAGAGTTTTTCCATTAATAACACAATATTTTCATTTATTCTTCCATGGCCCTAATATACATATCAAAAATTCTAGTGTTTGTAATTATCAAATTTTGTATTCATATCACCAACAGAGGACATTTTTCCCATGAACTTTTCTGCAATGATTAAATGTATTAAACCTTCTTGAAACATCACTCATTCATTTACTCATACACAGAAACATTCATTCATTCATCAAATTGGTACTTGAAAACATACTGTAAATATGCATGTGTATGACAATGATTACTACACGAGGAAGCTAAAAAAAATGGATGAAACTGAATATAAAACTCAATTTAATTATTCTCGCATGGTAGAAGGAAGTCCCTCCCTAAATGATTCTATAAAAAATCAATATAACCATTATGTATCTTCAACATAGACAACAGATTTTCTTTCAGAATGTGTCACATTTACCCTTGCTCTATAGTGTTTCCCTCTAAAATCAGTTTCTTCTTCCTTTTATATTTTATTTCTATTTTTCATAACCCATTGTTTCTAATTAGTGCATGCCTTATGTGTGTTAGTGTGAGACAATGTACTGGAACATAGGCAATCTACCAGTAGCCAATCCCCACCCCTCCCACATACAAGAATGATTCTATCTCCCTTACTAGGTATAGACTGCCAATAGTTTCTTAGGAGTTAAAAGTGGGGCCTCCTTCTCCATTAATTTGAAATGTTGGCTGACTAGATTTTATGCAAACCTGGCTTAATCATTGAAATGCCAGGTTCTCAAAATTGCAGCTACCAATGTATGTATAGTCTCAGTCTCATACTCAGATCATCACTGGAATCTCCTTAATAGTCTCAATGGCTATCTATTAAATCCTTCCATCTCAGTCATTGACATTTTTATAAAATATGTAGGGCTTTCAGCTCCCAGCAATTCAAGTCATTGAAACTTATTCAAGTGGAAAAATCATTGAGACTTCAGACAACGCAGAACAGACATAATTCTTTATATATGCATATAAATTATTGTCCATAATAGTGTGTATATTCATGTTTCTCTGTTTATATGTTCAGAGGTTTATGTAATCATGTGTGAGTACAGGTGGACATATGTGACTATGGAAATGAGAGAACCATCTCAGATTTCCATGCATTTTGTGAACACTGGGAGATTTTTCCTGTCCTTGACTCCAATGTCACTGCAGGAATGATGGTTGTTTTTTTAGCAGTAAGGTCCTACCACCAGATTTACTAGCATTTTGACACTTGATATCAGGGTTTATGCTATGCAACAATCTCTACACCCGTTGAACCCATAATCATTCTCTCTAGCCTGAGTATGAATTCTTCACCCAAAGATTTACTGAGCATACAATAGTAATACTTGCATATCATTTCATTTAAAAGGTTACTCTGAGAATTAAGGAATGACAAAAAATGTGAATATATATATGTATATATATATATATATATATATATATATTATTAAGCAGTCAACTTTAAAGGAAAATGTTCATCTTCTTTTTGGTTCATCTTAGATTCAGAATTCAAGCAATAAAATTAGCATTTATATGACAATAATATGTATAGAGGAATTTTATTCCATCAACATTGCTGCTCTGGCCAGGGATCACATCCAAAATCCTTTTAGATCTGTATGATCCAGTTGGAATATAGATACATCTTTAATCCCAAGAAAGAGGTGAGTAGATCTCTGAGTTCAAAGCTAGCCTAGTTTAGAGCAAAATTCAGGCAAAAATTTTAGAGCTTAATTTCAGGCAGTGACCTCATTCAGGAGACAGTGGCATGGAGATCTCTGAGTTCAGTTGGTTCAGTTTTGTCAATTGAGTTAAAATGGAGTTGAGTAAGTAGCAATCAGTACACTGCAGGAGAGTCAAGTTTGTGAGCTGATGGAGTTCAGTGGAGATCAGCAGAAGTAGTTGAAGCCAGAGAATAAGGAGTGTTCTAGAGTTGGTTTGAGGCAAAGCAGAATGATTCAGTGAGAAGCTGACAAAGGCTAATTTGGATCAGTCAGCTTGGAGAGGAGTTTGAGCCAGAAGAGCTTGGTTGAACCAGCCAGCTAGAGTTCAGAAAGAGCTGGAAAGTGTGAGCTTATTCAGGAGTAAGCCTCAGACAGGAAATTTTTAACAGATAAATAAAAGTGACGTTTTCAATTGTGTGACTTCAAAACAGCAATTAAAATGGCAAAATATATAATTTTGAAAAATGCAACGTAGTTTTAAAATTTATCATTAATTGTTATTCTTTGAAGGCTATTTAATTTTTTTTTAAGATAAAGAGAATGGAGCCCACATGAAATTTCATGATGTTCACATTTTTTTTAATTTAATCCTCTTTTTAAAGGAGACAAGTTTTTTCCTACAGGTTGACATCCAATATTAATGACAGCATTATTTGTTACACAGTTTGGAGAGAAAATTCTGATTCATAGAACAGTTGCTGCTAACTGTTGGTACCCTGCAGTTTTCTCAGCATGACTCTTGGGCAGGAAACTCTCCTGGACAACATACTATTTCATTAAGTTATTGTTCTTCTAGACAGTGAACCATGACTTCCTCACATAGATTTCCTGAGAAACACACGCATTCAGGTAATTTTTATCAAATGATCTAAAAACCAAATGTTTTGAGCTTGGCTTGAGAAGTTATAATAAATTAGAGAATACTCAGCTTGTGTTAGGAAGAATATGAGCCCAAGTTCAACATAGTTATTTTGGAGAAGTATACACGGTGTCACAGCTGGGAAATACATTTGATTGCAAAACTAAAAATGCAAACAATTTCTTGAAAGTGAAAGAATATTTAACTGAATGAAAGGCTATACAGTTTATATGGATCAGTATGTTAACACTGTGCTTCTGGTTGTTTACCAATATCAAGATTAAAGGTGGATAAGGGAGATATATGTGATGTATGTAGATTATAAGAAAATAATCCTAGTTAGTGTAATCTAATAGTATTACTAGTTATATCTATAGTTTATATATAAGAATATATTATAGGCACAGTGATTTAAGAATTATATCACTCTGAAAAAAGCAAAAGGGGTATATATATTAAAACTGGAGATTAATTTTTACTTGTTTCTAATTTCAATACTAAATTAAGCAATAATTATCAAGACAGCATCAAGAAACATACACACATATGTATCACACACATACACAATATGATAGGGCATATAATCAAAAACTGGAAGGCATATTAGTATAAATATTCTAAAATAATTCAAATCAATTCAGTGAGTTAAAATTTCTTTCAAGTGGATTTCTAGACCACTAGCATAAATGATAGGGAAAATTAAACTTTACTCAAACCCTATCATAAAATCAATTGAAATGATTCTAAAACCTAAGGCTTAAGGAATAAAAGATAAAGTTTCTAAATTAAATATAATATGCTGTATTTATATTTTATTGTTAACAAAGTTCTCTTAGGATAGAACATTTACTAACTATAAGATATGGTAAATTAGATTTCATCAATAGTACCGACTACTTATCTAAGAAATCATTAAGGCAATAAATAATGTAAGCACTAGAATGTATGTAAATACTTGCAAATATATGTATATTTACATCCATATATAATATGTATAATGGGATCTAATAACTCATTTAAAATAAATATCCAAGCAAATCCATACAAAACAAAGTAAAATCCATCTGCAAATTTTAAATGGTAGATAAGAATAGAAGGGTTCTATAGTCTTGACAATAGAAGGCATTCGGGATCCTTATACATCAATTAAGTGATATTGAAAACAATGTGGCAAATCATTTCTCACTTATTAGAAAAGTTTTGTGTGTGTATGTGCATGTGTGTGCATGTGTGTGTGTGTGTGTGTGTGTGTGTGTGCACGCACGCATCCACATGCATACTCATATATGCAGGGCCCAGGTTTTTTGGGTCGGGGTCTTTCTCTACAATTTTCTACTATATTTGTCTCTTTGTTGGTTGATAGGTTTTGAGACCATTTCCATTGATCTCTGACCTCGCTAGTTCAGAGAGGAAAAGACCTGGCAATCCACATGTCTCTGCCTTTCCACTTCCTAGCACTAGATGATTATTTTGGTTCAGCAAGAACTCTAGCCACTGAACTATTGCCCCAGTTCTACTCAAACTGTGGGAAATTTGTAGGATTCATAATTTTCTGTGGCAGTAAATTATTCTACAGTCACATTGAATAACTTGTTTTAAATCATACTAAAACATATTTATTTTATAACCAATTCTAACTGTAGGATGTGTCCTTCAAAATCAAATGTATGTAAAACAAATTAATACCTCAAAAATATTCTAGTACCTTTGTTATTAATTGCCATCATGCCAATCAAGAGAAAGATAAATTGCCTTAGTTGCTTTTCTGTGGTTGTGATAAAGTACCTTAGCTAAAGAGACATAGGAAGGAAGGATTCAATTAACTCTCAATCTGAGGCTACAATCCACCATCCAAGGTAAACAGCTGGTCACATTGTATCCATATTCAAGAAACAGAGAGCATGTCTGCTAGTGCTCAACTTAATTTTAGAATTCAGTGTCAATAGTGCCGGTCAGGGCTTCCCACCTCAGCTAATCTAATCATCCAAAATACTCCCAAGTGTGCCCAGAAGCACTTTTCCACAGTGGCTCTGTATCAAGTTAACATTTGAGAGGAGCCATCAACACAAACCAAAAGAAAAGCAGAAAACCCTTTCTGATAAATGCAGGAAATGATTTAATCAAGTGTGATTCTCAGATGTTTGTTAATATTATCTTAAACAATACAATTACATGAATTTATATAAATTTATATGAGAATTTGCAAATGGAAACATTTCAATAGACTTGGAAATGTTATCTTTTATAGTTTGTGATTGATTTCAAGTAACCAAATAAGAGATATTTGCCTGGTTGTATGGCTCTATTTTACATTATAACACTTGTCCAATCTCATCAAATCATGTATTCAAAATATGAGTTATTTGTTGTATCTAAATTTTTACTTCAGAAAGAAAAAGAGCTCAAAAATTCAAGTTTTGATGAAAATATTGAATATTCTTTTTTATACATTAGTGGTAGGATTGTAAATTACAACAGCCCCTTTGACACTCTTATAAGCTAAATTCACATTCATTAAAGCTAAACCACTATATACCCTATGGCCTATAAAGTGCCATTGCATGTCAACATAATTATTTATAAACTCCTTAAAGTATATCTGTTTCTAGTTACTGACACAAAGGTATAAATGTTTGCAAAAGACTCAAAGGTATAAATGTTTGCAAAAAAGATATTAAGCTCCTCTAACTGCCTTATTTATAGTTACAATAAACAATAAACCAATCATGTGCCTTTAAATTAGAAAATGCATCTACTCCTTCTAGTTTTAAAATCTTTTTATCATTTATTTGTGATTAAAATTAATATGACTTTATGAATATTAAATAAGATATTAAAAAGAAGACAATATATAGCATATCTATATATTTGATATATTATATTTACATTATGTTTATATAACATAATATATTACCTATATTATATATTCATATATATAACTATATAGTTATATATGTACATTGATTCATTATAGGCCATTTAACAGCATGCTTAGTTTCTATTTGCTAGATATGAACGATGTATTACAGATGTGACAACAAACTATATCTTCAGAGATTACTACATATGCCCTGAAGGTGAAAGATCAACTGCAGGTGAAACTGTCTGTGATAAAAAAAAATCACATTATCAATTCACTATACTATTATTCCAAAGTACTTACTACTAGACTATTAATGAGTACAGAGCATAATGAATCTATAACAAAGCAAAATATTAATGAGCAATTAACAATCTTCTTTTCTAAGTTCAATTGTGAGGTAGCTATAGAAATTCTTTGGATTCCAGGGTTTCTATGATTAGTACAAATCTTATATTTGGGGTAGCATTATATTTCTGATATTTACCTTTTAAAATACATGAAAAGATGGCATGTTAATTAAAGTCTTCTAATTTTGAGATTCCATATTATTAGAATTTGTGTTTAGAATTATATTTATTACAATTTTATGAAACTAATACAGTATTTTAGTTTTACAGTATTCTATTTTTATGTGTTACTTTTACATTTACATGTAAATTCATTGATAAATTTATATACTCAGGAAATTGCCTCATGGAATTGCAAAAGGAAATGTGTTTTGTTACATATTACACAGCAATGCAAACTGCAACTTTTGTATTTCATATCAGATAACAGGGAGAATTTTCAAAGATAATGTTGGCACCATTAAGGTTTTAAAGCCATAGTATTAATGACAATTAATGATTAATTGATTAACGATAATGATCTAAAACATGATAGTACCTAAGGGTTTTCATGAAGAGGACTTACATATAGAAGTATTACATTCACTTTAGAATAAAGTGAACCAACATTACAAGCAATTCATAGCATAGCACAAAGGATTATACTGTCATAAAAAATTCTATTAAAATGTGAAATTTTGCTGCAAAGTACATATTAAATCCTTAGATATCTATTATTTTCATTGCATATTTAATATAAAAGATACAATCCTGTTAGTAATGAATTGTTTATCTACTGTTTTTTGTTAGTGTTTCATGAATTTAGTCTTTATTTTATGCCTCAGATACTAATCAATCACTGATTTTTATTAAAAAGAGAAGACATTTGTATACCATTCTGATGAATAGAACACAAACACAACATTTCAAACTGCATTAACTTAATCTCACCTTCTATAATTCCCTGAAAACAAAGAAGGATAAATATTTGACTCAACTTTTCCTCCAGTGACCTGAAGAATTGAATATTAGGAAAACAGAGGAGTGAATAGCACTTGAGCATCGATTTTGCACCCTTACTAGAAATACTTGACTTGAAAGTCATCTCACAAAAGCTCTTTACCTCCTCAAGAATATTTTAGGTGCACATAATAAAGTGTAGTTTAATCATTCAGTAGCTCTCTGTGCTCATGTACCTTAATCTTTAAATTTCAGTAATTTTCATATCAGACACTTGAGTTGCAATGAGCTTCATAGACACTAGATAACAACCAAATTTTGTTAAGGGAATTGATCTCAAAATTATGGAAGTAAATTCAGAAAATGTAAGGTCTCACTTAACTACAGCAAGATCTAGTTTGGTGTAGGGAAAAGTTGCTGCTCCTTTTTACTACGGGACATAAATTACTGTACCTGGTTATAAACATATAAGTGCATAAATATAGAAGTTACATTTTATTTGCATAGTACTGTATTTTACATGCAATGAGTAGATTCATTTTGTTGAAGTCTCTTAAGTGCCAGGTGAAAAAGAAATTTTATCTCATGTAACTTTTTTATAAATTGTTTGTTTGCATTTTATCATTGCATGCCTGACAGTTACCTGTCATCCCCTAGATACTTATAGAACTCACAATATCAAAAGCATTTCCAAATATTCCCAACCCCCCAAAACATATTGTATTTTCCTTAAAATTCAGAACTGAAGGAGGTTTGCTGTATTCCTTTATTCCCTGTTCCAGTCCCTTAGAATGTGACCATAATGTCCTGTAATTATGAAGCACTCCATAACTGTGGAAGTTTTACAGCTCACTAAAAAGCTAATTAATGTTAAGTTCAAAATGGTTCTCTTACACGGACATTGCTCTGAGTTGTTGGCTTGGTTCAAATATAAAGTGCACTTTCTTTTGACCTTAAGTAGCTGAATGGAAGGGTAGCTCATTAAAAGACTTGTAGAATGTCTCTTGCAAGGATCCACTAGCTATGCTCGGCTTTCTGGAGAAAAGGAAATGAAGGGAGGGCGTGTAAACTTGTGGAAGTTCAGGCAAGGTCAAGTAGCTTACACAGATCAGAGCCACTCCTCAATAGCTCCTGTCATTGAACTGGGAGGAGGTCTCTAGAAGTCAGATGTAAAGGAAAGTGTTTATTTTTTCTCCTTACTGATCTTTCCAACTTTGGTTTAAACTCTGATGTTCTTTAAGTTCACTAAAAATTTATACAAAGCAATATTCTTTGGGGAACCTCCAGAGAAATGTTAAATATTTTAATAAGTACATCTAGAGGCTTCTAGCTTCAGTAACAAATTATCCTAGCTTTACCACTTTCTACATTCTTGTTCTGATGTCATTTCCTTCTGATCATTGGCAAGCCTTGTAATGATATCCTTGACAATGCCATAACCTCTTGCCAGAGCACTCTATTTCTACTGTTCTACCACCTGCACCTCACAAAGACTAGAAAACAGAGATAAAACAATTTTATTTGAACTGAAGGTGTTTCTGAGCTGATTGTACAAGGTTCATCTAGATATAGATAAATTAGCCAGTTACTAAGGCCCAAGTGTTATCACATTTGACATTGTATCCTAGAATCATTTTTTACAGTCATTTTACCTTTAAGATAATAAGCCCATTAATTACTTCCCAAGTAAACTGTTGTGAAAGTATCTCTTATTCCTCCGGAGTAATAGTCCTATTGGAGACTTACCCCCTCTGTCTACTAACCTAGGTCTAGTTGTTGAAGCTTTTAACTTCCATACAATCTAATCTGGGTCTAGAATGTTTTCAGTCTCTGAGAAAACTGCATAAAGTTATCCCTTCTTTCTGAACTCTAGCTAGCTGGTCAACTCAGCTCTTCTGACTCAACTTCTCTGAGCTTCTCCTAAATTGTTTTGCTTGGACTCAAATTAACTCTGGCAATGTGTTCTAATCTTCTGGTTCCCTCTCATTCTCTGGCTTGTTCTATCCTCATCTGTCTAGCTTGTTTTTTTCTCTGTAACCTGTCTCTAAACAATTGTCCCAGCACAACTGCCGCTTTCCTTTTGTCTCTACACTGTCCCTTAAGTAGTCTTTCCTTCTCCTTTCTCATGAGAGTTGGGTACATTCTATTCTGCCAAATCATTTTATAATTTGTCACTTTGTCTGCCATTCAATTAGATGCCACTTTCAAACATGGTTGCTTCCTTTTACAATTTTTACCTTCATTATTTGGTATTAAAGGTATATGCTAAGAACTGAGCATCATTGCCAACTACAAACAGTTATTTTCACTGTATAACACCATCTTGGGGTTCATATTGTAATCAAATATCCTACAACACACTGCCTTCATGCCAAGTTTTCCTTTTCCCTTAGTTTTAAGGAACCTTAGGACAACATGGGAGAATGGTGTGTCTTAAGAGTATTTAATACATAGATGGCTTCTATTTCACTTATGAGACCAATTCCTGACTTTTTATTTCAACAAATAGAACTCTACAATTTTTTAAAGGAAAAGCTGGTACAACATTTTAAAGCAAGTGTGAATATCTCTAAGGAAATAATCATCTAACCATTCTGTACTCTTGAAATTCAACATACCTCTGAGATAACACTTGTTCTCCTAAGTTAACAATGGGCGGCTAGTTTTCTGCCTCTGTAAAACAAGTTGTAGCACAAAAAAAGGCTGTATGCTTAACAAAGTAGAGGCCATGAAAAGTTATCAGATATTTCTTTTCATACATGACACTAATCCTTAACTGAGCAAGCTTAAACTATTAAACATTTAAAATTTTCAGGACTTTACAGCTTGGGCTGAAAACAACTTGCATTCCCATTCTCCCATTCTCCCATTCATTCTCTCTCTCTCTCTCTCTTTCTCTCTCTCTCTTTCTCTCTCTCTCTCTCTCTCTCTCTCTCTCTCTCTCTCTCTCTCTCTCTCTCTCTCTCTCTCTCTCTTTCTCTCTTTCTGAAATTGTCTTAGTTAAGAAGAGTCACTAGCTAGGTTGATAGGGATGGCTGTAATCACACACCTAATGATAACCTAGGGTCCTTGCATGTCTTTTATTAGACACTTCCAGAGAATTGAGACCAGGAACATTCCAAGTGGGAGAGAGGAGAATCCACACAAAATCATTGAGACTGAGGATTGCAATACAATGTTTTTCTATTAAACCTTTTTGGTCAGAACAATCCATCAGAATAGAAGAAAAAATAAATTCCAGTTTTTTTCCTGGAAAAGAAGTAGTAATCTGTTACTGGTTTTAATTAATTAATTAATTAGTTAATTAATTACATTCCAGATGCTGCCCCCTCCTGGCCTCCTGGTATAATCCCCCCCCCATTCTTCCTCCCCTTTGCCTCTGAGAGGGCAGACTCCCTCTCCCCAGGGTGCTCCCACTCTGGTAAATCAAGTCTCTGCAGGATTAGGTACATCCTTTCCTACTGAGGCCAGACATGACAGCCCTCTGCTACATATATGCCAGGAGACTTGGACAAGCACATGCATTCTCTGTGGTCAGTGGCTCAGTCTCTGGGAGCTTCCAGGGGTCCAGGTTACTTGACACTGTTGGTCTTCCTGTGGGGTTGCCATCTCCTTGAAGGCTGTTAATCCTTCCTCTAACTCTTCTATAGAGATTCCTGACCTCTGCCCAATGTTTCTCTGGATCTTCATCTGTTTCAGTCAGCTGCTGGGTAGAGCCTATCAGAGGTTTGCTATGATAGACTTCTGTCTGAAAGCAGAATGTAGTATCATTAATAGTGTGAGAGACTGGTGCCCTGCTATGGAATGGGTCTCAAAATGGGTTGGTCACTGGTTGGCCATTCCTGCAGTTTCTGTTCCATCTTTGTCCCTGCATTTCTTTTAGACAAGACCAATTTTAGGTCAAAGATTTGTAGGTGGGTTGGTGTCCTCATCCTTACACTGGCCGTCCAATAAAACAAAATGAGAGCCTACAGATTGGGAAAAGTTCTTCACTAATCCTTCATCCAAAAGAGGACTAACATCCAAAGTATTTAAAGAACTCAAAAAGTTAGCCTCCAAAAAACCAAAGAACCCAATAAAAATGGGGTACAGAACTAAACAGAATTCTCAACAGAGGAATCTTACATGGTGAAGAAGCACTTAAAGAAATAATCAGTCCTTCCCATAGGGGTACCCGAAGTCAGTCCAATGGTTGGCTTTAAATATATGCATTAGTCTCAGTAAGCTGCTGGTAGAGTCCCTTAAAGGATAGCCATGAGAGACTCCTGTCTGCAAGCACAACATAGGATCCATAATAGTGTCAGAGTTTAGTGTCTGTAGATGACACTATTTGCATTTTTCTGGCTCTTTGGGGCCAGAGGGCTTCTCTCCTGTCTCTCACCATACCTGATACTTCCCTCCTTTCCCCCTTCTCTCTCCAACACAGGTCCTTTCCTTCCTCTGCCTCTGGTAATTATTTTGTTCCCCCTTTTAAATGGGAATGACACATCCATATTTAGGCCTTTCTTTTTGGTAAGCTCCTTATTCTGAAACTTTTTGGCTAATATTCACTTATCAGTGATTATATACCATGTACGTCCTTCTGGGTCTGGGTTACCTCACAAGATGATATTGTCTGCTTCCATCCATTTGTCTGCAAAATTCTCCATTTCCTCATTTTTAATAGCTGAGTAGCATTCCATTGTGTAAATGAACCACAATTTCTGTATCCATTCTTTGGTTGAGGGACATCTGGAAGAACAACATTATCAATCAGCGTGGGCCCCTCAGAGCTCCCAGAGGCTAAGCCACCAAACAAACAAATGGTCCAGTATGTGGCCCCTGCTACATATGTAACAGAAGAATGACTGCCTTGTCTGGCCTCAGTGGGAGAGGATGCACTTAATCCTGTAGAAACTTGTTGCCCCAGGAGAAAAGGATGCTAGTGGGGTGAGGTAGGAGTAGTTGGGTGTGTAAGGGATCAACTTCTCAGAAGGAAGGGGGAGGTAGTAGGGGGTGAAAAACTTGGGGGAACAGGAAGTGGAGCAACATTTGGAATGTAAATAAATAAAATAATTAATAAAACATTTAAAAAGAAAAGAAATGTTGAGCATTTGTCTGAGTCAGTTGCTGAGTAGAGCATTTTAGAGGACAGCAATGCTAGACTACTGTCCACAGATATAACAGTATAATAGTTTCAGGAATTGGTGCTTTCCTGGGATGGGTCTCAAATTGGGCCAGTTATGGTTGGGCATTCCCTCAGTCTCTACTCTGTCCTTCATACCTCCATGTCTTATAGACAAGAACAATTTGGGGTCAAAATTTTGTGGCTGGGTTGGTGTCACTATTGCTTGACTAGAGTTCCTACCTGGCCACAGGAGGTAACCTCTTCAGGTTCCATATCCCCATTGCTGTGAGTCACAGGTAAGCTCACCCATTGATTATTAGATGCCTCCCTTATCTCAGCTATCTGTCCTTTCCTGGTGATACCTCCTGCCTTCCCTCCTCAATATGCACAGCTGAACCAGGCCTCCCTACACATATGTAGCAGATGTGCAGCTTGGTCTTCATATGAGTCCCTCACAACTCGATCAGGGACTATCCCAAAATCTGTTGCCTGTAATGAGATATGTTCTTCTATCTGGGCTGCTTTGTCTGTCCTCAGTGAGAGAAGAAGTACCTAGGCTGGAAGAGACTTGAAGTGCCAGGGATTGGGGGAGCTCAAGCGGGAACTGTACCTACTCAAAAGACAAGGGAAGTGGGGATGGGGTAAAGAATTGTGGAAGGTGGTGATTAGGAGAAGGACAGTGAATTGGATGTAGTGAATAAATAAATATATGAAGTGAATAAATAAAAATAAATAAATTCAATAAATAAATAAAAAAGAAAAGATATCCAACATCCTTAGTCATCAGGGAAATGCAAATCAATACGACCCTGAGATTCTAACTTATACCAGTCAGAATAACTAAGCACAAAATCTCAAGGGACAGACCTTACTGGTGAGGATGTGGTAAAGGGGTAACACTTTTCCATTGCTGGTGGGATTGCAAACTTATAAAACCACTCTGGAAATCAATCTGGGGCTTTCTCAGAAAACAGCAGAGTTATACCTGTTAATGTTTCCTTTTTGGCTTTTACTTGAAATAAAATTTTATTATTCTACTCTTTATGCTCCCTAGTCTATCCAAGTTATGCTCCCTAGACTCTATCAGATACCCCACCACAAGTTAACAATCTCCGTTATATCTATCTATCTATCTATCTATCTATCTATCTATCTAGCGATCGATCTATCATATACACATACACATACATATGCACACATACACACACACACACACACACACATACACACACATCATGCTGAGTAAAGTTTTACAGTATATGGTTTCCAGACTGGCCTTATATCTACCAGAGACACAGTACCTGCATACAGCTGAGATCACTGTCCATCAGTGAATCTCTACTATTGGAAACCTGGTTTTCTTCCCTTAACATTATTTTACTGTTATTTTACTTAATATAAATTTATTTTCTTAAAATTGCTAAAAAAAATTGCCACCAAAAAATGTAAGTATACTTTTTATCCTTATAAATTCAGCTATGAAAAGAAACTCAGCATATTTTCTTGTTTTTCCCACTTCCTACCCAGTATTAAAGATCTTTGAATTCATGAAAGTTACCACAAGATGACCATCACAGCATTCCCATGCTCTTTTCTGCCCCATCAGACCTTATCACACAAAATCTAAGCAGAGTATTCTATTAAGATTAAGAACAAATTACAGATTGGAAAAATGGGATTCTGGAATTCATAGGTGATTCAAAGCTTTGTGATTTTGGGCATAAATTTAATTTCTATCAGTTAATAAAAAAAAACAAAAACAAGTGTTACCCTCAAAACTCATGACCAAGCATCTGTTGTATTCTTGTCCAACTTCTTTTTCCTCTCTTCACTCTAAACATGACACATTCCTTGGTTTGTCTTAAGTATTACATGACAAAATTGGAGCATGACATCTTAGAACACAAGTTGTTGTCTAAGAAGTGTTGTGTTAGTGTGTTCTTATGTGTGTCTGCATATATATGTGTAGATGAGGGGGAGTGAACCCTGAGTAGAGAAATCATGAGTGATTATTGACATGGACATAGTCATGTTCAGAACTCCAGGGTCACCTTCCAAATGAACTATATTGTTTTCCAAGGAAGCAGTTCCTATACTTAACATTTTCATTAGTTACTTAGCTGGACAAACAACAAGACTTTCAGAAAATCCTTCAGAAATCTTATGCTCTCTAGTGATTATTCATGTATATATTTTCAAAATTTACATAAATAACATAAATTGGACTTTTTTAGATTATATCAATGTAGGACTGTTTTATAGTACTTAAGAAATATGATGAAACAACCCTGAGATGTCACCTTACACAGGTCAGAATGGTTAAGATAAAAAACTCAAGAGACAGCAGGTGCTGGAGAGATTGTGAAGAAAGAGGAACACTCCTCCACTGCTGGGGGATTGCAAGCTGGTACAACCACTCTGGATTGTTTTGCGGTTTCTCAGAAAACTGGGAATAATACTACTGGAGGACCCTGCTATACCACTCTAGGGCATATACCCAGAAGATTCCCCAGCATATAATAAGGACACATGTTCCACTATGTTCATAGCTGCCTTATTTATAATATCCAGAACCTGGAAAGAACCCAGATGTCCCTCAATGGAGAAATGGCTACAGAAAATGTGGTATGTATATACAATGGAGTACTATTCAGCTATTAAAAACAATGAATTCATGAAATTCTTAGGCAAATGGATGAAACTTGAAAATATCATTCTGAGTGGAGTAATCCAATCACAAAAGAACACACATGGCATGCATTCACTGATAAGTGGATATTAGCTCAGAAGCTTGGAATACCCAAGACACATTTCACATATCCAACGATGCCCAAGAAAGAAGAAGAACAAACCATAGATACTTGGGTCCTTTGTAGAAAGGGGAACAAAATACTAACAGAAGGAGATACAGAGACAAAGGGTAGGGGCAGAGTCTGAGGGAAAGACCATCCAGAGACTACCCCACCCAGGGTTCCATCCCATATACAAAACCCAGACACTATTGTGGATGCCTACAAGTGCTTGTTGACTGAAGTCAGATATAGCTGTCACCTGGGAGGCTCTGCTAGTGCATGACAAATACAGATGGGGACACTCTCAGTCAGCCATTGAACTGAACACAGGGTTCCCAATAGAGGAGCTAGAGAAAGGACCCAAGGAGCTGAAGGGTTTGCAACACCACAGGAGGAATAACAATATGAGTCACCCCGTACTCCCAGAGCTCCCAGGGACAAAACCATCAACCAAAGAGTACACATGGAGTTACCCATGGCTCCAGACACATGGCAGCAGAGGATGATCTTATTAGACACCAAAAGGAGGAGAGGCCCTTGGTCCTGGAAAGACTCGATGCCATGGTGTAGAGGAATATATCAGGATAGGGATGCGGGGGACGGTTGATTGGGGAAGGGGAAATGGCTTATGAGATTTTCAGTGGAGGGGGAACCAGGGAAGGGGACACCATTTGAAATGTAAATAAATAATGTATCTTATAAAAATTAATATAACATAAAGTAATACCTACTGTAGTGATATTATGCACGATGACCATGCATGAGTTTCAGTTAAAGACTAAATAATTTAAAGACTTTAACTGCTCAGATTAAAAATCTACTGAAAGTTTTTGGGTACTTGGGTGAGTCAGCATAAAAGCACGTGTGTAACAAGCAAGGATTTGACAAAAATTCCAAGTAACACACACACACACACACACACACACATACACACACACATACACACATACACACACATACACACACACAAACACACATACACACACACACACATAAACACACACACACAAACACACACACATACACACACATACACACATACACACACATAAACACACAAACACACACACACACATACACACACACACACACACACACACATACACACACACACACACAAACACACACACTCCTAATTTCCAAAAGTAAGGTCACAAAGGTCTTCTATGGACTCATAAAAATATTGTCTTAATTTGGTATGTTCTTATATATAAAATGTTCCACATTGGGAACTTATACAAATCCAACATTAAGTCTGGTCTTTTTTTCAGCAGATAGAGCTCATGACTAGCATGCTTGAAGTCCCAGGTTTTGTTAGCAGCACTGCATAAAAGTGTACTGTACTTGTGGTATAAAACTAAGAGTACCATAAGTTTAAAATCATCTGCAGTTACTTAATGAGTTACAAGCTATCTTAGACTATATGAGACTCTGTTTCAAAATGAAAAAAAAATCAAGTATTAATTTCTTATCAGTCTGGAAAAGTTCTAAATCAGTAGCCAGAATGCCTGGGTGTCTCATAAATATGCTTTATTGATAGATAGAATGTTTATTGATAAAAATTCTCATATCTGAAGGAATGGAAATGACAAACAGAGAGGGATGTGTCTTTGCCAGGTTGAAAGCAATGAGCTTTATATTGCATCTATAAAGTTTCTCTCTTCCAGATTTACATACTTTGAGGGGACCTCTCTCTTTGCACTACACAAAGAGATTTAGCTTCAGCACGGAGACATTTTGGAAGGGATACATTCAAGCCATAGGGATTATTTAATTTTTTTTATTATATTTAAAGTCTATATGCCAAGGTAAACTACATAATTTCAAATCATGCATAATAACTTAGTTTTATACATGATGAACAAAGCCAATGCAGGTGGGTATCAAAGGAATGATAGATGTGGTTTCCCAAACTGGCATTCTGCATGATAATCTTTTAGCTGCTTACCAAAATCTCCTGTGAGCAGAAGGCAGCTGCAATTTGAGGAGGATAAAACAAACAAAAAGCAAAGCAAAAACAAAACAAAAACCACAGTGGGGGCATTTGCTTTGTTTAGGAGAGAACTTGTTTTTCTAATGGTGGTTACTCAGGAATAAAATATTTGCTTTTAAACATCAAGGTTTAAAGGGAAAGAAAGGCTCATTTTCATGAGGACTGGAAATAGAACAATAAAATCCACAAAAAAAGCCAGGCTGCAATAGAAGCTGGTAATAGTAGAAAAACCAAGCTAGGAAGTGGCCAAGATGAGAAAGAAAGTAAATTGTATGGGAGAAATAAAAACAGGGAAAAGTCAACCTAATGGCATAACTTTTAAGCATGCATGCACTATTACACACACAAGCAAAACAACAAAAACAAAGAAAAATGCCACCAAACAACAACAAAGAACAACAATAGCAAAACAACAACAAAACAACCAAACAAACAAAAAACCTAGAGACTTGTTGAGTAGGGCAGGGAGTTTTGTGAAAACAGCATTTTCAGCCTCTGAAATGAGCCAGGAGGAAAGACTAGAAACTATAAATCAAGACAGTCTTGAGGGACCAGTCCCACCACATCCCCAGTTAGCGGCTTGGGAGGGAAAAATTTAAGTCACCCTTGAGTGCTTCTGTAATTGGATTTAGAATATTTGCAGTGATAAATCGCCTAGTAACGCTATTGATTGGAAGAACAGTGAAAGTAGAAAGGCCTAGGGATGTCCAACAGAACCAAAAACCTAGAGCTTAAATTCCTGTTCAGCTATTAATGGAAATGAGCCCCAGGCGAAGTACCTCAGCTTCATTGAGATAATTTTGTTGAGATATTTATTGAGATAAGCTTCCATTTTCTTATCTGTGAAATGACATTTTAACTGTTTCACTTTGGTTGGAGTAAAATTATAAAGCCTAATAAATTATAATAACTAGAAAGGCCCTTCTTTGGTGGCCAGGACCTTCCTGTTTCTCAAGACTCATGCAAAATTCTGCCATAATATTAGTCACTGCATGTTATATCCATTTCTTTCTAAAATCAAGAAATTTTAAGAAGAAATGATAAATTGGATGAATCTCATATCAGTAATATTGTTAGCCTCTTCAAATTTAGAAAACAGTGGTGTTATCACAGGATTTAGAAGAGGTTTTGGGGATATTGAACAAGAAACACTTCTTAAGCTTTTATGTCTTTTATTATAGTTTAGCCCACAGTACACTAATCTTTAATTTCATGTTCTACTTTACATGTTCTTAAAGACAAGTGACCATTAATATATGGCATAGTTAATGTTGTAATATTACTTTCCTCTGTAAAACTTCCAACACCTTAGTATTACAGTAATTAGAAAAAGACTATATTGTCTGTGCTTGAAAACTAGATGTTGGAATAAATGGACCCATGTGGAGGTGAGACTAGTGAAGGTTGAAGGTGAGGAGGTGGCAGGAATAACCAGGTACTCTTGTACTCTCATAGTTAGCTCCATCCTCTCTATGCTCCTGGTTGTCATGGTAACTTATCTTAAATCTCCTAGCTCCATGATTAAGAAAACATCATCCTGGAACTCACTTTTTTCTGTATGTTAATCAGAATCTGGCCTTACAAAGTCATTTTAGAACTTATTTTTACTAACAGCCTATGTGCATGAACATGAACTAAGCATATAACCCAAGTAGTTTCCTACAAGAAGCAGTACATTATTTTCTGTATTAACCTACTGCCTCAAGCATTCAAGGAAAACAAAAGAAAAAAGAAAAAGGGAGGGAGAGAGAGAGAGAAAGAGAGAGAGAGAGGAAAGGAGACAGACACAGAGAGATATGGGGGGAGGAAGGAAGGAAGGAAGGAAGGAAGGAAGGAAGGAAGGAAGGAAGGAAGGAAGGAAGGAAGGAAGGAAGGAAGGAAGGAAGGAAGGAGGGGAGGGGAGGGGAGGGGAGGGGAGGGGAGGGGAGGGGAGGGGAGGAGAGGAGAGGAGAGGAGAGGAGAGGAGAGGAGAGGAGAGGAGAGGAGAGGAGAGGAGAGGAGACAGACACATATAGAGAGAGAGAGAAACTGAGAGGGGGGTGAGGATCACTATGATGCGATATGATTGGGTCTGGTTTGTTTGTTTGCTTGCTTGCACAATTGTTCAAAAATACCTGGTACACATTTACAGGATGAAGAGCACTAGCATTTTAAGTAACATGAGGAAAAATAGAACAGAATATGAGTGCATTAATCTGAAAGGAAACAGCTTAGTGTAAGAGATCTTCATACAATTATCAACTCTTCACTCATCTTTACACTTCATGAATAGTCAATGTTCATTGAACTGTTCTTGAGTTGACATAATTAAAGACTGAAATGCAATTACTAAGGGTTCCAAGTGATCTAGATGTTGGGAGTCAAGAAAATGGACACGTTAGATAGCAATATCAGGTACACAATTCTGTATACAAACTCATCCAATGGAAAAAGAATTGATTATGAGGGCTTAGCAACTCCTGACTTATAGAATCATGTGAATTACGAGATCAGGTATCAACATGAGAAGTAGGAGTACACTTTAGGATGGAGAACAAGTGGCTTTTTAGAATCTGAATGATCACACCTCTAAGACATTGTGTGAAAACGTACAGCATCGGACTGAAAAAAAATATTTACCACCATAGAAAGCCCCAACAGCTTTAATATATGTAGTCTAAGGGATTTAACTTAGTAAACATGGTAAGTTCTCTTAAACAGTTTTTCTGTCTGCCTTGGGGTTTGCTCCCTTCCTATCACTTAATAGTTTCAGACTGCTAGATCCTGGTAGCGAGTTAAAAGGAACTCTGCATTTTTACCCAGACTGAGACAGATGACCACAAGCATGTGACTTCTTCCATGTTTTCTTTCTGCACAGACATCACTGCACACCAGACGGAAAGGATGCAGTGCAATCCAGGGTGGAGTTCTGGAAGATCCCTGTCCAGCTAGGGATGGGTGCCTGAGTGCTATGGGACTTCTCAGAGGATCTTAGTGTTATAACTATTTAGAGGAAGGCCTTGTCTGAAACAGCTCTCTGCAAAGATCTTAGCTTGTGTGCTTACACTTTATTAGGGATGAGTCAGGGCTAGACAGGGACCTTGGAGAGTGGTAAGGAAATTTCAGTGTAAATGAAAATCATTGGCTAGAGTTTTAAAGTTCTGTGAATACCTCATTTGCATGGAGAGGCATTCCAGGAATCACAAGTCTTTGCTGGGCATGTTCTTACTGGGGTGCATTGGGGGAGGGAGTTTGTAGGTCTGCCAAGGACTATTCAACTTTCTTGAGGTAGAGAGTGTGGGGAGTCCATATCCCAAAACCAGCTCAGAATGGGGGAAGCCTTTCTGGTAAAGGGAGTCCTTCATTTTGCAAAACTCAGATGAGCTATCAGATTATGGTAGACTTTGACCTTAATTAGCAGAGTGTCTCCACAGAGGATCTTGTAGTCACAAAAGCAAACACTTTTCACTTTTATAATATATAAGATACTTCCATGTACATTGTAAACTATTCCTGTTATTCTTTTAAGATATTTTAGCTGACAGTTTGCAAACCAGCATTTAAAGCTTTTTATCTAGTCAATTTGATTGTACAGCATGGGGCTCAGAAATTCTTCTCATCTTATAAGATTTTGTAAACTAAAAAGCTACACTTTTCTATATTTTCTTACACATCTACTTCTACCATCAAGTACTTCTTACCAATTAAGATAAACTTTACTAGCAATATTTATTATTACATACACATCTACTTACACATCTACTTCTACTGTCAAGTACTTCTTACCAATTAAGATAAACTTTACTAGGATTATTTATTATTCTGTTCACTAATATAACTCTTCTTCGTAACATGAACATTGCTTTTCTGGATGGAGTCTCATAGATACTGTGCACTAAGGCATGATGTTAAAAACCACCCTCAAGTCCAGGTTGTCCTGGAGACCCTTGAGCCTACCTCTTCTTGCCTATTAAGTGTGGTACTAGACATATCATTTCACGATTGTTAGCCGTAATTTCATCGTCTTTACTAAGAAAAGTAATACTTTCTTCTTGTTGTGGGGCTTGGGCTATGTGTATCTGCCTCCTAGATTCTGTCTACACCTAGCTCTGAACTGTTGTCTGAATGTTGTCTTCTCATCTGACGAGCCCACTGAGCTCTCTCGTCTGCGGCTTCTCACTGGAACCAACTAGAGAAGATCGAGTGTGAGGCATGAATGTTTATTACCATCTCTAATTCCTAGGCTGCAAGAGATTGTTTGCATCCACACACAACCCTTCTCAGCTTCTGCTTGGCTGTGCTAATGATACAGCCATGCTGTGGCTCCAAGCAACACTGCTTAAATCACTATGTCATCTGCCTTAGGCACTCACGGCCTTCCCTGGGCTCTCCCTGCACCATCACATGGTAGACCGAATATTTGCTGTTCTGCTGTGACTTAACAATGGCTGGCACTTATTATAACTACCTAATACAAATTAGTTTTATACCACAAACCTATGAAATTGCTTCATTTTTTTTAAAACCAAAGAGGAAACTGAAAAATAGAGAATCTAAGTAAGTTGCCAAAGATCTCGCCTCTCGGAAATGGCAGCTGTGGAATTTAACCTGTCAGTCAAGCTCTGTGGTATTTGCTCTTAAGTCTTCCTATATTGTTTCATCTATGTCTTCTAAGCCAGTTATTCTGTGCTCTATTTTTACACACGTCTTTGCTTCAGAGTTGCTCTATATATGTCTTTATTCTCCCTCTGTCTTTCGTTTTACACTTCTCATCTCCATGGCTATATCAGTTGTCTCCAATTTGATTTATTAATAAATTATAGTTCCCTTGCCTTTTGAAGCATCAGTTTGGAGAATGATGATGTACGTGTATATTCGTAGAGTTAAGAACTGAGGTGTCCGTGTTTATGTCACACAAAGAAATAAAACTCGTGCATCCTTATGTGATGTAAATATGGAGGAAGGGGGCAGGTAGAGGATAAGGAAGAAAAGTGAGAAAGTTGACTTTCATGTACAAATTACTTCTCATTTCAAAATAGTAGAGATAATAATCTAAACTTAAACTTAAGGTTTTCTAAGCATTTTGGAGATAGAGAATATCATTTAACTTTATTTTACTATTTTAAATAACATATGATTATTAAATGATATCATGCCACTAGTAAATATTCAATAATCTGCTTATTCAAATATATTATTAAGTTCAAAAAATACACTTCTAACATAGAGCTACATCTTTTTTTTTTCTGACAGTGGTGTTTTTCAAGCTTATGTCAAGAGAAACAAATTAATACTTTAGCTATCAAGCAATGCTTGACATTGTGAGTTAACATTCAAAAATAATATCTTGTTACTTTTAATGCAATATATGTGTGTATATCACTTTAGACTTAGACAGAAAATATTGTATATAAAAAGTTAGCCTCTGCTTTAGATACCTTGCTAATTTTTGCAGTTTTATGCTCCGCAGAGGAAATTTCATATATTTTAGTGTTTTAGTAAAGAAAGAGAAGAGGCTGGGATGACTGGGTGGTGACCCAGAATGTGTTTGTTGGGCGCGCAGGAGGGGGGAAGGGGAGGGGAGGAGGCTGAGCAGAAGGAGACACCATAGACTTCCAACTCGGCCTAGAGCGTCCTTTAAAGTGTTGAGGCAAGGTGGGCGGGGACCACTTCTAACTGGCCGTTGGAGGTATCATGGCGTCCGGAACTGGCCTCCCCAAGACTACTGAAAGCTGTGAGGAATCATACGAAGTGTTGTATTTAACGGAGTAAACAAGAAGATATTACTGGTGGATTTGGCCACAGTTCCGGACCTATGGTAGAAAAATACTCAGTAGCTACCCAGATTGTAATGGGTGGCGTGACTGGCTGGTGTGCAGGAATTTTGTTCCAGAAGGTTGGAAAACTTGCGGCGACTGCAGTAGGTGGTGGTTTTCTTCTTCTACAGGTTGCCAGTCACAGTGGTTATGTACATATCGACTGGAAGAGAGTTGAAAAAGATGTAAACAAAACAAAAAGACAGATTGAGAAGCGAGCAAATAAAGCAGCACCGGAAATCAACAATATAATTGAAGAAGCAACGGACTTTATCAAGCAGAACATTGCGCTATCCAGCGGCTTCGTGGGAGGCTTTTTGCTAGGCCTGGCATCTTAAGGACCTGAAGGCTCAATGGTAGTGGATCCCACAGTGAGAGGAAGACCGTGGCAGCAGGGTGAGAGTCTCCAAAGTAAGAAGAGCCGGCTGGACGATTGCCAAGGCAGCAGGTTAGCGCTTTGCCACCTGAAGCTTACCAAGCTAGTATCTGCAGTAAGACAACCTATGCGGTGTGTAAACAATAGTATTCTTGAGCAATCATGGGTTTTGCAAAATTTTAAATTTACATTTGTTTAGAAATTAGCCTATCATCACTGGATATAGCGGAGACAGAAAAAGCTGTTACATATACTGTCCAAGGAAATATTAACCTATCTTTTTCTCAAAAAAAGAAAGAAAGAAAGAAAGAAAGAAAGAAAGAAAGAAAGAAAGAAAGAAAGAAAGAAAGAAAGAAAGAAAAAGAAAAGAAAAAGAAGTAGAAGAGGAAAGGAGAGTTGGAGGGAATGACATTAGGATATCAGGCAGTAGTTGAATTTTATGACTATAATAGAATTTATCAAAGTTATTTCACAAATGGAGTCATATCATTATTTACATATAATACTTTAAGTTTTGGGTGAATTTAATTTAATTAATTTTTATGTTCTATTATAAAAATCCTGAATAAACCTATTATTTTCAATAATTTTTTTAAAAAAATTGGTAAACCTTTCTCTAACTTATAGGCTTAATATAATAATTTCACTCCATAAAAACAATCTAAGGAGGAAAAAGAAATAACATCTTTGAAGTTGTAAAAACCAGTTGCAAAAATCAGTTTAAATAGCTGTATTTAATAAGAGAATAATGCTTGCCCTTAGTAGAATACATTGCAGATCATTAGAGGATTAAAAATATTGGTATATTTTTTTAAAGGGAGGTAATCCAAGGAACAGTAAAAAGTCTAATACATGAAATAAATGGTAAAGGGAGCTTACCGACTCATGTTCACACAAATTTATAAAGCAGGAGAGAGATGAATACTTCAGGACTATATCACTATGAAATAGTGAGAATGAATTTTCAATAAAAAGGCAGTCACACCCTCCATTACAACAGCTTCACAAGTCATATTCATCAAAATTGAGATCTTTAAAAGATTGGTGGGCTCTGGAACAATACCCAAAATATAGTGAGGAAAAGACACATTCTAATCCTAGAGTATTTTATAGGTACTTAATTACACGAAGCATATCTAGATATTAGAGGTAGCTAAAAATAGAGTAAACAAAATAACAAAGGCATGCAAGAAGTTTAACTGTTGCAGCTTCTGATTTTTGTGACTGATTGGTTATTATCCTTGGTAGTTCTCTAATTGCATTCAAAACCAAGTCTGTTTTATAAAGATAGTAACAATGAGGAGCCTGCCACCTGGGGGTGAACATTTTGAAGAGAATCAGAAATGTGGCCTAAGATAGATCACCTTGGAAAATTTTCACTTTCTCAAATTGTTTCCAGTACAAAAACATTAACATAAAAGAGGATGGGAGGGAAATGGGAAGATCAGGAATGAGAGGAAGCCGGGGAGGGGAAGAGAGACAGAGACAGAGAGAGACACAGAGACACACACAAAGATACTGAGAGTCAGAGACATAGAGAAGCTAATACAGGAGCAGAGGAAGGATTGATGCTGGGGATATCCTTTTCTCTCATCCCATGATTGGAGCAGTGGCAGAATCTCCATCTTACTAAGTCATTTTGCTGCTCTAGAGGCCAAGATCCTTCTGTATGACTCATTCTTAGAATCCAGAACAAGTGACACGGGATCGAACACTGAGACTAAGCCTACACAATACCTCTACTACAAGCAGCAAACTGTACACACAGCACTCCATGAGACAAAAAAATATGATTTGAATAACATACTGTAGTGAAACATTTAAATACACTGCTTGTATCTGTTCACATAAAACACTGAACAGAAGCCAGCCCAGTATCTATTATTAAGGAAGAGACCACATAACCACTCTCCACTATTGTGCAATTTTCTTTTAATTATGGCTCAAGTATTTAATATAAAATTTCAACTTAATGAACCATATTTATCTTGCTTTGTTTCCTTTCTCCACCCATATATTTTTAAAATTTTTACCAAAATTAAAAGTTGGCATGGGATTAAGGGTGCCCCTATGGAAACTTCTCAAGTGATGGCATGGTTGGGGTTGCCTGATTGCATTTCTATACCCCACCACATTCTCATTCTGCCCTAATCTGAAGCTTCCAGGTTCCATCTCTTCACCTTTGTTGTCCCTCTCTTATGTATACTTTCCCCTCTTCCTGCTTTCTTACTTATTCTCATACTAATCAATACATTTGTTCTGATAATTTGTCCATAATTCCTACTGCCTTAGAACGCACCAGTCACGCTCTGTGATCACTCCACCTAACTTCCTTTCAGTTGAGGAACTGCTTGACTTTTCTTTCTTTTTTTTTTTTTAGATTCTCTCTTTTTTTTATTTATTTATTTTTTTATTATTCGATATAATTTATTTACATTTCAAATGATTTCCCCTCTTCTAGCCCCCCCACTCCCCGAAAGTCCCGCAAGCCCCCTTCTCTTCCCCTGTCCTCCCATCCACCCCTTCCCACTTCCCCGTTCTGGTTTTGCTGAATACTGTTTCACTGAGTCTTTCCAGAACCAGGGGCCACTCCTCCTTTCTTCTTGTACCTCATTTGATGTGTGGATTATGTTTTGGGTATTCCAGTTTTCTAGGTTAATATCCACTTATTAGTGAGTGCATACCATGATTCACCTTTTGAATCTGGGTTACCTCACTTAGTATGATATTCTCTAGCTCCATCCATTTGCCTAAGAATTTCATGAATTCATTGTTTCTAATGGCTGAATAGTACTCCATTGTGTAGATATACCACATTTTTTGCATCCACTCTTCTGTTGAGGGATACCTGGGTTCTTTCCAGCATCTGGCAATTACAAATAGGGCTGCTATGAACATAGTAGAACATGTATCCTTATTACATGGTGGGGAGTCTTCTGGGTATATGCCCAGGAGTGGTATAGCAGGATCTTCTGGAAGTAAGGTGCCCAGTTTTCGGAGGAACCGCCAGACTGATTTCCAGAGTGGTTGTACCAATTTGCAACCCCACCAGCAGTGGAGGAGTGTTCCTCTTTCTCCACACCTTCTCCAACACCTGCTGTCTCCTGAATTTTTAATCTTAGCCATTCTGACTGGTGTAAGATGAAATCTTAGGGTTGTTTTGATTTGCATTTCCATAATGACTAATGAAGTTGAGCATTTTTTAAGATGCTTCTCTGCCATCCGAAGTTCTTCAGGTGAGAATTCTTTGTTTAACTCTGTACCCCATTTTTTAATAGGGTTGTTTGGTTTTCTGGAGTCTAACTTCTTGAGTTCTTTATACATATTGGATATTAGCCCTCTATCTGATGTAGGATTGGTGAAGATCTTTTCCCAATTTGTTGGTTGCCGATTTGTCCTCTTGATGGTGTCCTTTGCCTTACAGAAACTTTGTAATTTTATGAGGTCCCATTTGTCAATTCTTGCTCTTAGAGCATACGCTATTGGTGTTCTGTTCAGAAACTTTCTCCCTGTACCGATGTCCTCAAGGGTCTTCCCCAGTTTTTTTTCTATTAGCTTCAGAGTGTCTGGCTTTATGTGGAGGTCCTTGATCCATTTGGATTTGAGCTTAGTACAAGGAGACAAGGATGGATCAATTCGCATTCTTCTGCATGCTGACCTCCAGTTGAACCAGCACCATTTGTTGAAAAGGCTATCTTTTTTCCATTGGATGTTTTCAGCCTCTTTGTCGAGGATCAAGTGGCCATAGGTGTGTGGGGTCATTTCTGGATCTTCAATCCTGCTCCATTGATCCTCCTGCCTGTCACTGTACCAATACCATGCAGTTTTTAACACTATTGCTCTGTAGTATTGCTTGAGGTCAGGGATACTGATTCCCCCAGATTTCCTTTTGTTGCTGAGAATAGTTTTAGCTATCCTGGGTTTTTTGTTGTTCCAGATGAATTTGATAATTGCTCTTTCTAACTCTGTGAAGAATTGAGTTGGGATTTTGATGGGTATTGCATTGAATCTGTATAGTGCTTTAGGCAAAATGGCCATTTTAACTATATTGTTTCTACCGATCCATGAGCATGGGAGGCTTTCCCATTTTTTGAGGTCTTCTTCCATTTCCTTCTTCAGAGTCTTGAAGTTCTTGTCATACAGATCTTTCACATGTTTGGTAAGAGTCACCCCAAGATACTTTATACTGTTTGTGGCTATTGTGAAGGGGGTCATTTCCCTAATTTCTTTCTCAGCCTGCTTATCCTTTGAGTATAGGAAGGCCACTGATTTGCTTGAGTTGACTTTATAACCTGCCACTTTGCTGAAGTTGTTTATCAGCTGTAGGAGCTCTCTAGTGGAGTTCTTTGGGTCACTTAGGTAGACGATCATGTCGTCTGCAAATAATGATAGTTTGACTTCTTCCTTTCCAATTTGTATCCCTTTGACCTCCTTATGTTGTCGAATTGCCCGAGCTAGTACCTCAAGTACAATATTGAAAAGATAAGGAGAAAGGGGGCAGCCTTGTCTGGTCCCTGATTTCAGTGGGATTGCTTCAAGTTTCTCTCCATTTAGTTTGATGCTGGCTACCGGTTTGCTGTATATTGCTTTTACTATGTTTAGGTATGGGCCTTGAATTCCTGTTCTCTCCAAGACTTTAAGCATGAAGGGATGCTGAATTTTGTCAAATGCTTTTTCAGCATCCAATGAAATGACCATGTGGTTTTGTTCTTTGAGTTTGTTTATGTAGTGGATTGTATTGATGGATTTCCGTATATTGAACCAACCCTGCATTCCCGGGATAAAGCCTACTTGATCATGGTGGATGATCGTTTTGATGTGTTCTTGGATTCGGTTGGCAAGAATTTTATTGAGTATTTTTGCATCGATGTTCATAAGGGAAATTGGTCTGAAGTTCTCTTTCTTTGTTGGATCTTTGTGTGGCTTTGGTATCAGCGTAATTGTGGCTTCGTAGAAGGAATTGGGTAGTGTTCCTTCTGTTTCTATTTTGTGGAATAGGTTGAAGAGTATTGGTGTTAACTCTTCTTTGAAGGTCTGGTAGAATTCTGCACTGAAGCCATCTGGTCCTGTGCTTTTTTTGGTTGGAAGACTTTCTATGACTCCTTCTATTTCTTTAGGCATTATGGGACTGTTTAGATGGTCTAGTTGGTCCTGATTTAATTTTGGTATTTGGTATCTGTCAAGGAAATTGTCCATTTCCTCCAGATTCTCCAGTTGTGTTGAGTATAGGCTCTTGTAGTAGGATCTGATGATTTTTTGGATTTCCTCAGTTTCCGTTGTTATATCTCCCTTTTCATTTCTAAGTTTGTTAATTTGGATACTTTCTCTGTGCCCTTTGGTCATTCTGGCTAAGGGTTTATCTATCTTGTTGATTTTCTCAAAGAACCAGCTCCTGGTATTGGTGATTTTTTGTATGGTTCTCTTTGTTTCTACTTGATTGATTTCGGCCCTGAGTTTGATGATTTCCTGCCTTCTACTCCTCCTGGGCGAAATAGCTTCTTTTTGTTCCAGGGCTTTCAGGTGTGTCATTAAGCTGGTAATGTATGCTCTCTCCATTTTCTTTTTGGAGGCACTCAGGGCTATGAGTTTTCCTCTTAGCACTGCTTTCATTGTGTCCCATAGATTTGGGTATGTTGTGTTTTCATTTTCATTGTGTTCTAAAAAGTCTTTAATTTCTTTCTTTATTTCTTCCTTGACCAAGGTATCATTGAGTAGAGTATTGTTCAGTTTCCACGTGTATGTGGGCTTTCTGTTGTTTCTGTTGCTATTGAAGACCACTTTTACTCCATAGTGATCAGATAGGAGGCATGGGATTAGTTCGATCTTCTTATATTTGTTGAGGTCTGTCTTGTGACCAATTATATGGTCGATTTTGGAGAAGGTACCATGAGGTGCTGAGAAAAAGGTATATTCTTTTGTTTTAGGATAGAATGTTCTATATATATCTGTTAAATCTAATTGGTCCAAAGCTTCAATTAGTTTCATTGTGTCCCTGTTTAGTTTCTGTTTTCCTGATCGGTCCATTGGGGAAAGTGCAGTGTTGAAGTCACCCACAATTATTGTGTTAGGTGCAATGTGTGCTTTTAGTTTTAATAAAGTTTCTTTTACGAAAGAGGGTGCCCTTGCATTTGGGGCATAGATGTTCAGGATTGACAGTTCTTCTTTTTGTATTTTTCCTTTGACCAGCAAGAAGTGTCCCTCAGGGTCTCTTTTGATGACTTTGGGTTGAAAGTCAATTTTATCTGATATTAAAATGGCTACTCCAGCTTGTTTCCTGAGACCATTTGCTTGTAAAATTGTCTTCCAGCCTTTTCCTCTAAGGTAGTGTTTGTCTTTGACCCTGAGGTGTGTTTCCTGTAAGCAGCAAAATGTAGGGTCCTGTTTACGTATCCATTCAGTTAGTCTGTGTCTTTTTATTGGGGCATTAAGTCCATTGATGTTAAGAGATATTAAGGAATAGTGATTGTTACTTCCTATCATTTTTGACGTTATTTTTTAAATTTGAATGCTTAACTTCTTTTGGGTTTGATGAAAGGTTACTATCTTGCTTTTTCCAGGGTGAAGTTTCCCTCCTTGTATTGGTGTTGTCCTCCTATTATCCTTTTTAGGGCCGGGTTTGTGGATAGATATTGGGTAAACTTGGTTTTGTCATGAAATATCTTAGTTTCTCCATCTATGGTGATTGAAAGTTTTGCTGGATATAGTAGTTTTGGTTGGCATTTGTGTTCTCTTAGAGTCTGCATGAGATCTGCCCAGGACCTTCTAGTCTTCATAGTCTCAGTTGAAAAGTCTGCTGTGATTCTGATAGGTCTTCCTTTATATGTTACTTGGCCTTTTTCTCTTACTGCCTTTAGTATTCTTTCTTTGTTTAGAACATTTGGTGTTTTGATTATTATGTGACGGGAAGTATTTCTGTTCTGGTCCAGTCTGTTTGGAGTTCTGTAGGCTTCTTGTATATTCATGGGCATCTCTCTCTTTAGGTTAGGGAAGTTTTCTTCCATAATTTTATTGAAGATATTTGCTGGCCCTTTAAGTTGTAAATCTTCACTCTCATCTATGCCTATAATCCTTAGGTTTGGTCTTCTCATTGTGTCCTGGATTTCCTGGATATTTTGGGTTACAAGCTTTTTGCATTTTGCATTTTCTTTAACTGTTCAGTCCATGGTTTCTATGGAATCTTCAGCATCTGAGATTCTTTCTTCTATCTCTTGTATTTTGTTGTTGATATTTGTATCTCTGTCCCCTGATTTCTTCCCAAGGCTTTCTATCTCCAAAGTTGTCTCCCTTTGAGTTTTCTTAGTTGTTTCTACTTCTGATTTTAGATCCTGGATGGTTTTGCTTAGCTCCTTCACTTGCATGTTTGTGTTTTCCTGTAATTCTTTAAGAGATTTTTGTGTTTCCTCTTTCATGAGCTCAGCCTGTTGACCAAAGTTCTCCTGTATTTCTTTAAGAGATTTTTGTGTTTCGTCTTTCATGACCTCAGCCTGTTGAGCAAAGTTCTCCTGTATTTCTTTAAGTGTTTTTTGCATTTCCTCCTTGTTGGCTTTTGTATTCTCCTGGGTTTCTTTCAATGATTTTTGTGTTTCCCTTGCAAGGGCTTCTAACTTTTGATCCATTTTCTCCTGAATTTCTTTATGTATGACCTTCATGTGTTCCTGTAGCAGCATCATGACCAGTGATTTTAAATCCAAATCTTGTTTTACTGGTGTGATGGGGTATCCAGGACATGTTGGTAGAGGAGAATTGGGTTCAGATGTTGCCATATTGCCTTGATTTCTGTTAGTGACGCTCCTGCGTTTGCCTTTTGCCATCTAGATCTCACTGGTGTTAGTTTATCTTGTCCGTGCTGGACTCACCAGTGCAAGCTGCCCCTTCCCAGTTGGCCTCTGGTGCACAGCTTACCTCCTGCACTGCTTGTAGACAGTGTGCTGCTGCCCAGGCTGTTCCGATCCCAAAGCAGGCACCTGAAGGCTCCCGCTGGGGCCCGCTGGATTCACTGGAGCACACTGACTTCTCTCAGCTGGCCGCCCGGAAGCCCAGCTAGCCACTTGCAGGACTTGGAGATGTAATGCTGCCGCCCAGACTGATCTGGATCTGGAAGCGGAGAGAGTAGAGCTAAGGGCTTCTGCCTGAGGCCTTGCCCCAGATTGTGTCTGTGGAGCAGATGGAGCCCGTGTGCACTCCCAGGGAGTGCAGATGGTGTATGTTACTGTGACCTCCCTGTGTTCCGCTCACTCCGCTGGGCAGCCGATCTGCCAACCGGGCTGTCGCACACAAGGTTAGCCTGGCCGCCCAGTCCCTGAGTCCAGGCAAAAGCCTGGGAGGCCAAGGTCTGAGCAAAGTTCCCCTAGGGCTATGACTGTTAATTGGGTTTGCCAGGTGACTAGGATGGCGGGCGTGCGCGCCCGCGCTCCCTGAAAGCGCCGGGAGAGTCTGCTTTGCTAACAATCACCTGGGCGGGTTGACTCACAGATGGCCCACCAAGCCGCCCAGTTCTTGGGGTCAGTCCTGTGCCTTTTGGGGCCTGGACCCCCGCTTTGTTAGCCTTAGGCTATGCCTGTTACAGGTCTGCCCGCCTGAGCTCTCTGTCGTCCTGCAGGCAAAATGGCAGCGGCGCGCTCGCAGGCCTGGGCAAAAAACCTCCTGGTTGGGTTGGCACCCCGATGGCCCCCCGACCCGCCCAGGGCCTGGGTGCAGGCCAACGCCCGTCGGGCTCAGACCACCGCGGTGTTGGCCTCGGATTATGTTTGTGTACCTCAGTCTGTCCGATTCCTGGAGTACGGAACCAAGATGGATGCTCCTCTCCTGACTGGTGGGAGGCCGAGTTCTGAAGTGGCCTCCGTGCAGGAAAGGCGCCGTACAACTGCAGCTGCTTGCTGCCCGGCTGGTCAGCGAAGGTCAGTGGTCATGGGCGCAGGGCCTAACTGGTCCCTGTGACGCCTTGGTTCCACTGCTGATGGCCCTTCAGCTGGAGCAGCCACTGCTGCCGCTGCCGCCGCCGCTGCCCTTGACTTTTCTTTTTTTTGTATCTGTGGGTAGAGTGAACACATATATGTGTGTGTACATGTATGCATGCTCATGTACCAGAGAGTTTCATTCCTTAGAAGACATCCTGCTTAATTTTCATTTTGTTTTGGTTTGGTTTTGATTGTTCATTTTTGCTTCTTGAGGCAAGGTCTCTCCCTGGTCTGGAGTTGTTGGAGTAGGGTATAATGAATGTCCGGCATGCCTTAGCTCATTATGCCTCTGTCTCTGCTTTCTCAAATCGGAGAATGCCTGTGAAATCAGCACATGCTTACCAGGAAGGCACTTTATAAACTGAACTCACCTTCTAGGCTGAGTTGATTGGTTTTTTATTGTTAATATTTTATTTTCTTAGTGAACATGAACATTGTTTTTTTATTGTTTGGTGTAAGTAGCATTGTGCACTTAGAGAAGAGTTGAAGCTGGAGACTGGTATGTTGAGCACTGATCTACTGTCCTACTCAAGTGGGTAAAATACTAACTCAAGCCAAAGATGTGGTAAAATATAAAAACAAACATAATAATACAAAGATATATAAAAAATAAAAAAGTTTTGTTCATTGAAGGGTAAAAATCTTTAAATAAACTAACTGAAAGATAGGGAAAGCCTCAGATGAATAAAATTAGAGTTGGAAAGGGAAACAACACACATAAGAATACAATGAAGACATAATTTGTAAACTTTTATTCCTATAAATTAAAAGTTTAGCCCAAGAAGGACTGCATAAATATCTAGACACATAAACAAGTAGATTAAATTAAGAGCATATAAACATCTTAGATATGTAGCATGTAATAAAATTGGATTATAGATTATAAAATAATCTCCTAAATAAAGAAAAGTTGCATCTAGATAAAGAACAAATAATACCATTATTCCTCAAATTATTATATAAAAGACAGAGAAGCAGTGTTATTAAACTCTGTTTTCAAATGCAGTGCTACTCTAAGACTAAATTGAATGTGTTTACAATGAAGGAAAATTATATTTCAGATTCCCTGATAAGCATATGAGTTTAAATATTCTTAAAAAATATTATCTATTTTAACCAAGAGTACTTCAGATGCAGGGTTGAATTCAAATATGCAAATCAATAAATCAAATATATCCTCTTAATAGCTTCAAGGATAGACCACATTATTACCCTGTAGATATCAGAGGCTTTTGACAAAATTCAATATTTCTTTATGATAAAGCCTTAGAAAAAGCCTGGAGATAGGGCTCAGCAGTTAAGTGTGTGTTCTGCTCTTCCACAGGACCCAAGTTAATTTCTAACCCTCACGTTAGGCAGCTAATCACTCTCATACCATGAGACCTGACACTCTCTTCTGGGCTTTGCACACACACACCCACACACACACACACACACACACACACACAGAGAGAGAGAGAGAGAGAGAGAGAGAGAGAGAGAGAGAGAGAGAGAGAATCACTGAGCTTCCCCCTAAGAGTAAAAGTAGAATGACAATATGAGTTATATCACCCCAGGCACATAGAAGACCAAATCAGCATGTAATGGAGATTCCTGCCTATCTGTGTATGTTATAGCACTTTTCACAATTGTCAGAATCTGGAGTCAGCCTAGATGGCCACCAACAGGTAAATAGTCAAAGAAAATGTTACATACATGTACAATGGAATATTGTTCACCCACAAAAGTAAAATCATGCCATCTGCAGCAAAATAGATGTAATTGGGGTTCTTTAAGAAAAATAATACAATTTCACTAAGATAAGTATTTTGTAATTTTTCTCAGGAGACTTATTTTGGTTCAGTACACACATACAAACAAGTCTACATTGTGAATTAATATATGTTAATTATATTAACCAAAAAGAGAAAAAAATAAAAATATAACTACAGACTTACCACACAGACTCAGAATTTGTTAGCATCATTTTGCTAGAAAATGTTGCCTAATATGCAAATCAATTAGGAGGAATTAGTTACATGTTGTTCCATATTTTCATATGTTAATATTTGGGAAATACTTGTTGATTGAGTGATTGAATTGATAGACTCTTACGTGTCTCCTCAATATGGCTTTGAACTTGCTACATCAGAGAAAATAATCTTGAGCGTCTTATTTGCCTGCTGCTGTCTATCAACTGTTAGGAAGACAGGCATGTAGAGCGACCCCTATTTTATGCTGTGCTAGTAATTATGTCTACAACTGCTGGTACGCCATGTCTTCAACCTATATTTGAGATTTTTTGAAAATTTATTCTTCTTTCATCCTGGCCAGTCTCCTCTCCCTCCTCTTCATCCAGTCCCTCTGTCCTATCTTCCCTCTCCCTCAGATCCACTCCTCCCCCCAATTCCCTTCAGAAAACAGACGGTCTTCCAGGGATATCAACCAAACATTGCATAACTAGTTACAATAAGACCCTTGTATCAAGGCTGGATGAGGCAACCCAGTATGAGGGAAAGGGTCCTAAGAAGAGGGAAAGAGTCAGAGATATCACTACTCTCGCTGTTAGGAGTCCCACAAGAGCATTGAGCTAACTACCATACCATATTTATACAGGGCTTAACACAAACCCAATGCAGGCTCTGTGATGGTCAAGTCAGTCTCTATGGTATCAGTCGGTATGAGCCCTCTAGTTACTTCCGTGGGCCATGTCCTCCTAGTGTCTCTGATGTCTCTAGCTCCCACTGAGCTTCCTCTGCTGTGTTCCCGACTAGGAATTGACTGTAGGTCTCTGCATCATCACCTAGCAGTAGCGGGATGAAACCTCTCTGATGGCGATTATGTTAGGCTCTGTTATACAAATATATCAGAATATTTCACGTAAAAATCACATTTTTTTATTTGTTGACTTAGACATGCCTTAACATATTTCTTTTTAGTTCTTATCTATGCAGATAATTGAAGATTCTTGTCTGTAAAGTTACTATTTGCAATATCAAATTTGTGTTCCTTTGAAAAATGTCTTATTTCAGCTAAAATTGGGGTTGATAATGAGAATTTGTTGAAATTTACATCTTAGCCCAAAAGATAATATTGTCACATTAAAATTAAGATTATAATTTTTATACATACATACAATGTGTTTCAGTCATTCTCCATTTCTCCTCCTAACTCCTAACTAACTTCCCACTTTTCAAACTCTCTGTGACTCCTTGGTATCTGGCTTTTTGTTTCTTTCTTTCTTTCTTCTTCTTCTTCTTCTTTTTTTTTTTTTTTTTGGTGTAACAACTCCCTGTATTCAATTTGTGCTACTTAATAGACTTTTTCTCTCCCTCAGTGAGGCAGATATAGGCCAGATTAGACCAGATTAAAAGTAAATAAACATATGTTTTAGAAGGAAGCTCTCTGATGGGTTTACTGATCTCACAGGATGATACAAATGGAATCACACATCCTGGGAAAAACAAGGAGGTTTTATAGACTTTAGGTAAAGAGTGATAACATGGCAGCTATGAGCCTATATATGGTTAAAACTGGGCTTCTAGGCAGCCACTCTTGGGTAGACACAAAGAGTGAAGCTCTATGAGCCCAGAGTTTTCTCTGCACAGGCAAGTGAGTTTCCTCTGTGTAGGTGGTGTAGGACAAAGAGGGAAGGGAGTTTCCCATATTGTACAGGGGCAAGCAAGGGTTTCAGTCTTAATACTGCCTATAATCACAAATGTGAGACTTCAAACTAGTGCATAATTGTCCTACAATCCAGATCCTTAAAGAAAGCTGCCTTTCCTTCCCCAGAAGTTAAATCAAGAACTTAAAAGTTGCTGGGCCCTTAATACTTGAATATTCACTGGCACAATTTTGTGCAAGTCAGGCAAATACATCTGTGGTGGGTTCGTGAGTATATGGTCTTTTTCTTAACATATAAGGTATCTCTGTCTTAGGAAGTTAGATATCTTCATGGCAAATTTAGTTCTCCCTCAATATTTTCACTCCAACACATCTTTAATGTTTTGAGAGAACTGAGAGGAATTACTGACTTGCTTAACAAGGACCACACACTCACACCAAGAATAGAGATCTTCCTAATCATTTTCATATAACTTTTGGTATAGAAATCGCTTTCACCTTTGATCACTCAAAGTAGGGACGATAGAAACACACCACACTGCACACACACACACACACACACACACACACACACACACCTCTGGGGTATACTCAAAATGACTCTTAAAACACAAATTACATTCCTTTTCATAGGATATTTTCTTTATTTACATTTCAAACGTTCTCCCCTTTCCTGCCTCCCCCAAAGCCCCATTAACCATTCCCCCTCCCACTGTTTGTAGGAAGATGTTTCCCCCACCCACCCACTTCCCCCTCCCCGCCATGGCATTCCCCTATACTGGGTCACCGAGCCTTCACAGGACCAAGAGCCTCACCTCCCATTGGTGTCCAACAAGGACATCCTCAGCTACTTGTGCAGCTGAAGCCACAGGTAGTTCCATGTTCACTCTTTGGTTGGTAGTTTTGTCCCTGGGAATTCTGGCGGGCCTGATTGGTTGATATTGTTCTTCCTGTGGAGTTGCAAACCTCTTCAGCTCCTCCAGTCCTTTCTCTAACTCCTCCATTAGGGACCCTATGCTCAGTCCAATGGTTGTCTGTGAGCATCTGTATATATATGTCAGGCTCTGGCAGAGCCTCTCTGGAGACAGCGATACAGGCTCCTGTCAGCAAGCACTTCTTGGCATCCACAATAGTGTCAGCATTTGGTGACTGTATATGGGATAGATTCCCAGGAAGAGCAGTCTCTGGATGGCCCTTCATTCAGTCTCTGATCAACACATTGTCTCCATATTTCCTCCTGTGAGCATTTTGTTCCCCCTTCTAAGAAGGACCAAAGCATCCACACTTTGGTCTTTTGGTCTTCCTTCTTCTCGAGCTTCATGTGGTCTGTGAATTGTATCTTGGATATTCTGAGCTTCTCGGCTAATATCCACTTATCTATCTGTCAGTACATACCATGTGTGTACTTTTGTGACTGGGTTACATTACTCAGGATGATATTTTCTAGTTCTACCCATTTACCTAAGAATTTCATAAATTCATTGTTTTTAATAGCTGAGTTGTACTCCATTATGTAAATGTAACACATTTCCTGTATCCATTCCTTTGTTGAAGGACATCTGGGTTCTTTCCACCTTCAGGCTATTATAAATAAGATGGCTAAGAACATAGTGGAGCATATGTCCTCGTTATATCTTGGAGCACCTTTTGGGTATATGCCCAGGAGTGGTATAGTTGGGTCCTCAGGCAGTACTATGTGCAGTTTTCTGAAGAACTGCCAGACTGATTTTCACAGTTGTACCAGCTTGCAATCCCACCAATAATGGAGGAGTGTTCCTCTTTCTTCACATCCTCACAGCATCTGCTGTCTCCTGAAATTTTTATCTTAGCCATTCTGATTGGTATGAGGTGGAATCTTAGGGGTTGTTTTGATTTGCATTTCCCTGATGAGTAAGGATGTTGAACATTTCATAGGTGCTTCTCAGCCATTTAATATTCCTCAGTTGAAAATTCTTTGTTTAGCTCTGTACCCCATTATAATTTGACACAAAAATTCAAATTAATAAAAATATATTACATTAAATATATTATAAATGAAAATATAAATAACCAAATCATATACAGTAGCATCTCTCTTTCACAGCTGTCTAAAAAGCAGATGAAAGTGCTATATAAACACTAAGGTTTATGGCATTCCCTTCAGTTTTCAGAGGCCTACCTTATCCTTAGAATTATCATAAACTACTTTATGCAGTTTACTTAAAATGTTCTTAGAATTTTTCAGAACTGAGACCTCCAAATAGACTTGTAAATGAACTTCATTAAAAGATAAAATCACAGCCATTCAAATTTATTTTAACACCACTTTTCATATTTTTTTATTGCTGCTTTTATGTTATTTTGGAAACTCTTCTAGGATTCAGAGCACCTATGAGCATAAAAGTGATTCTGAGCTTTTTAACTATGGAAAGATGCCATCCAAATGCAATCCTACTTGTGCCCAGGTATAACTGTGTAAAGGGACAATTATTACCAGAAAGGAAAAAAGTATCAAAAAAGAAAGGAGGAGGAGGAGAAGGAAGAGGAAGAGGAAAAGGTAGATGGAAAGGGAGGAGAAGCAGAAAGAGAAGAAAAGAAGAAACAGTAAGAATTTTGGGTATGTCTTAATCCTTTCACCTTGTACATCAAATAGGAGCTCTCAAAATAGTGCCACCACAGGCAGGTGTGACAAATTGCTTCTTCTCCAGAAACTTCATAAGGAATCACAATGTGATTCCTACATTTCTCTGAATCAGTCTTTTTAAGGAACAAATAAAAAAACTATCATTATCTTTTAATACCTATCAATTTTAGATGTATAATATTATTAAACAGCAGTGGAATGATTCTGTGCATCCTTCATCCAGAATTATACCCAGAATTAGAAAGCAAAGTCATTTCTGTTCAGTGTGTGAGAAGGAGGAAGCATAGGGAAGGTGGTTGGACATTTATAATTACATATTTAATGAATTTTGCGATACACTTACACCCAGGACACTTAAAACATGAAATGCTATGCAATATGGGGGCTATGGTTTTTTTCTTCCTTCCTTCCTTCCTTCCTTTCTTCTTCCTTCCTTCCTTCCTTCCTTCCTTCCTTCCTTCCTTCCTTCTTTTGTTTTTTGTCTTTGGTTTTGTTCTTTTGGTTTGGATTGCTATTTATGTTGCAGGTAATTTCTGTTTTCACAAGCTGGGGAGATTGCTTGATGCTTAATTTTAGCTATCAGTTTGGTTATGTTGCCAGCATCCTGTTATTTTTTAAACTCTAATCTTGTTGTTGCTATTAAGGTATTTTGTATAGGTGTTGACATCTACAATCAGATGACTTTAAGGATAGTTTCCTTGAGAAAATGGTTCTGAGTCACTAAATCAGCTGAAACTTTTTGAGGAAACATGAAGCTTCCTGGAGAGAAGGAAGTTTCTTTCAGTGGGTATCTCCTCTCAGTGCATTTCGAGCCAGCTGGCCTGCCTGACACATTTGGACTTACCATTCCTCACAACTCATAACCCTCTGGCCACATGAGATGCCTAAGCCATTTTCTGAAAATACACCCTAAACTCAAAGCTCCTCCCGTTCCTTTCTCATACAGTGTAGCTTTTTGCAAGTTTGAAAGCGTAGAACTCACTCTGTAGCTCAAGCTGTCCTGGAACTCACTGGATAACTTAGCCTGCCCTCAAACCCAAACTCTAGAGACTCTCCTCCTTTGTTTCTTTCAGTGGCCAAATTATAAATGGAAGTCACCAAATTCAACTTTTATAATTTTTATATATTACATGTTTCAAAGTTTTTATAGCAAAAAGACGACCAGAATTGATAGAGGAAATAGCAGGAAGGAAAAAGGATTAAAAGAAATTAAAAATAAAGTTAATGCATAAATGGTGTGCAAGGTTGGACAAATAAGTACAAAATTATGCAATAATTTTCAAATTATTTTTGAAATTAATTTTGAAAATTTTCAAATTGCATAAATAAAACTCAAACTAATACTGAAATGATGTCTTTGGAGGTTAGGGTATACAAACATGTACCTATGCTATATATATGGAAAGAAAAATTCATCATATCAAAGAAGTGATAGAGAAAATTATTTAAATTATGTTAATTAGTAAAATAGCATGGAAATTACATAGTCAATTTAGGAATGTTTATATGCCTGTAAAAGAAAACTGTATCTACTGATTAAAATTAATGCTATCCACTGAGATTACAAATGAAAAAAGTATTTTGAGAAAAAAATGTAAAATCAAAATTCAATATTATAGAATACCTAGGAAGAGTTTTTAGAAGAGTAGTGTCATATAAAGAAACCTTGACATTACAAGATGATAGGATATATGAGGGTTCTTCCAGAATACAAGGAAGAAATCAGCACACTATAGCAATATATAAAGTAGAATTTAATGATGAGCAATCATAAATACCAATCTTATAATTGTCAAATAACTTTGCAGCTTCAATAATTAAACAGAGAGGTAAAAAAATGCCTTGTACTTTACCTATAACCATATTTTATGACACTGTAAAAATCACTAATTTTAAAATTAAATTTAGGTATATACATAGAATATATATATATATTATATATATATACTTATATATATATATTTTTTAACTGCTTTCAGTTAAAAATAATAGCAGATAAAAAATCCAATTAAAATCATCTATGATCTTTTAAAGTTTATATATACCAAAAATGTAATTAAAGAAAATCTTGAATGTACAACCCATAAATAAATTTTAAAATAGTAAGCAAGGTTATGAACTATTATTAACATACTAGGGAAGTCAATTCAAGCTACAGTGAGATCCTGCTTCAGATCCACTAGATGCCTGGAATCAGAAAAGACAGATAGCACAAACCATGGATCAGTTGTATTCCACTATTAAAGCTCTTTGTAAATCTTATAACATTTAAATATATGTTCTATAAATAATTTTTCTTCTAGGTATTTACATGAGAGGAATTAAAACATATGTAGAAAGATGACTTCAAACTGTTTACAGTAGCTATATCCCTACACCCCAATTATTGAAATCTAGCTAATTTCCATCTCTAGGTAAATGAATAAGCCAACTACAGTGTGTCCATTTAATGAAATCAGTGTAGTATTTAATAGCTCACTGCAGATAAACTACCTCAAGTGAAAGATTATGACAGCCTCACATGATTAGGAACAAAAATCAAGTAGGTGACAAATCTGCTAACAAGTGGATTGCCACTTCACACTCTTAAGAGCTACCCATTTCAATCTTTAGAATTCCTGTTTTTCCTAGTGAATTCTCTAAATTTAAAAGACTTAAAATGTTATAAAGCCAACTTAGTTTGTACTTTGGTTGCCCACAGGATCAAAGTCTGAAAAAGAGACAGATTCCATTAGAAGGCTTCATAAAACATCTCACCCTCTGAACATCCAATGAGAATGACATTTAAATTCCTAAAATTATTTGCATTTATACATTACATTTTTAGAAAAATAAAAGCAGCCAGTCTACTATAACATCTTAGTTTTCACTTGTCTTATTGCTTTGAAAATATGTCCTAACAAAAGTATCTTAAGTGAGGAATGGTTTAATTTAGCTCATAGTCATCCATTATGACTGGAAAGTCATGGTAGCAGAAGCTTGAGGAAGCTGCTCATATCATATCCACAATCAGGAATCAGAAGGTGATGGATGCTAGAGCTCAGCTCAAAACATTAATTCTTCCTGTTGTAGAAGGTCCCAAGTAAGCTTTTCCATGAAGAAGTGGGAACAAATTGAATTGTATCAAAATTTTGAATTTTTTGTTTATTATCTTAGATGAGTCAAAATATATCAGGATGCCTGACTGAGTTAGCTTTCTTTTGCTATGACAAAACACTCTAGAAAATCAATCTAAAAATCTATTTGGTTTGAAGTTTTATAAGTTTCACCCCATAGTTATTGGGTAGTGTCATATAAAGAAACCTTGACAGATGGTGATGAATGTGGTATTCAGATTGTTGCATTCTTGCATTCAGCACAGAACCCCACGGTATGAAATGATGCCATCTTTAGACCTACTTTACCTAATTTTGCCAGTGACACACAAATAAACATCCATGCTTTCTTCCAGGTAATTTTGGATTCTGTTAAGCTGTCCACCATGTAAATAATAAGTTCTTCATTACTGGTAACCCAATATAAATATATTGTATTATACATACATGGACACACACACACATATGGACTATGTATGAGAACTATTACCTCTCTTTAGATATTCAATTCTAAAATATATCTCTAAGAATACTTTCTACTTCCAAATACAAACAGAACAGTTTTGGAAACTCGGCCTTCATTTTTCTTGAGAATGTCTAAACTCCAACACCTCCATATAATAAAGTAATTATAGTATACACTGAAAGACCATTTATAACTGTTGTTTTGGATTTCTGTTTTCTTTCTTTATTCATTGTTTCTTCTTTCTTTCTTTCATATTTATATAATTTTTGAGAATTTCACATGATAATATTGTATTATAGTTATCTTTTTTCCTTTGTATTCTCCCATATCTCCAAATTTCTATTCAAATTCATGGCTGTTTATTATTCAAATAATATTTTCATACATAAAAATGCATATTTATAAATTTATAAATATATCATACTGAGTTCACTTGGTGTGACTCATAAGTAGATTGTGTGGGGTTGACTGCTTGAAATTGTATATACCCTATCAGAGATCTTCTCTCTGGAGCAGATTGGTGTACCTTCTCTAAACAGAAATTAGTAGTCTGCAGCTTCTCATCTAAGAGTAGGGCTCTGTAAGACTTCCCTCATCCATATTAGAATCTCAACATATATTGTCATTTTTCAGGTTTTCTATAGGCAATGATATAATTCAATTTCATTTATAAACATTCCTGTTATATAGAGAAGATATCATCAATGATCAGGGGTTCAATTAGACAGTGACTGATTACTCCCAATATATAAAGTCAAGAAAGAAAACTTACCCAAATAAGGAAAGACACACCCATACAGATTCAAGAAACACACAGGAATACCAAATAGGATGAGAAAGGAAACTCCTCATTGCAAAGTACAGTTAAAGCATTTACTATACTGAACAAGGAAGAGAAAAATCACATCATGTATAAAGGAAAACCCATCAGAAAAATAGCACATTTCTCAGTGAAAAAAATTTAAAATACAGAGGAGTCTGGGCATCACAAGAAGCAGAACAGAAGGCCAGATCTAAGAGCTTGGAGACAAGATCCTCGAGTACATCCTAGACCATCTGAAACTCAGTCACTCTCTGGTCACAAGTATAAAACTTAATTACTAGTATTTGAACCACTGAGTTTTAGCTTTGTTTGCTATGCAGCACATTATAGTAATTGCCAAGTAATATAAAACAACATTTTAATCATGTGGTTTTACTATAGGCTATATAATACATTGTTATAATTCATCAACTGTGCTAAAGAACCATAACATTTCAGGCAAGGGCCAGTAGGAGTATTTTAAAATTAGTATAAGAAAAATTAGAAAAGTATTTTCAGTTATTATAATAAAATATGGAGTAGGATTTTTAATGGGTCTAGAAATCTTACAGCCTTACAGAAATCTTTATTATTTTTTTTTCAAAATATTTTCTATTTTGGATGTTACAGGGCTAACTGAAATCATCTTCAAGGAAGAACAAAAAACCCACACTAAAGCAGTAAATCTGTAAGGAAGATTAAATGTATGTGGGAAGAATTTTTCAGGACAACTATATGGGTGAGGTAAGCCAGGACAAGAAAGCCAACACTGCATTTGTCTCTCCCATCTGTAATTCCTAGTTCCAAATCCTAGTGAGTTTACAACATGGAGTAACCACAAAACCAAGGGAAGTATAAGGGCATCATAGGAATCGGAGGGGAGGCTCAAGAGTGGACTTGCAGGATATGGATAATTTACAGTGGGAAAAGGGAAACAGAAAAGTGGTACAATTGAGGATGAGGGAGAAACAGCAATATAAAAGGATGGACAAGGAGCAAATGACATTTATTTATGAATGCTTGGGACTTTTAGCTTAGGCTTGTCCACAACTAGCTTTTATAACTTGGTAAAGGCATTTATTCAAATCTACATTCTGCCCCTTAACCTCTGTCTCGGCAAAATCCCCCGCTCCCCGATTCTTTCCCAGAGTTTCTATCTCTTGCCTAGATGCCCCTCCTTCCCTCTTTTGCCCTGCCATAGGCTCTCATGTCTTTATTAAACCAATCAGAAGATGATGAAGCATGCTTACCAAATATGATGCAGGTAGGGGCTGGGCAATTAGCACAAGACCAAAGTCCAGAAAACATTTAGTTCTCTGTACAAAAATCAACATTTGAATAATACAAAGTCAATCTTTACACAGTGCACAAGAAGATTATCCCATCAATAACTTTTACCCTGTGGGTGGTAACCAAATAGCTGTCTAGATGAACTTAAGATCCACTCAGTAGAAGGGAAAATGATGCTCTGGAAATCTAACTAGCTTCCCAGAGCTAGTGAAATCACCGTGGACCTTAAAAGATGAACTACTACGACTACTTTGCTACATCAGCATTATTCCTTACTACAATCAAACTTTTATCTTTATACCCACAGATAGATGTGGCTACCACCATTTATTAAAGAAGGGTCTCTACAACAAATGGAAACCACAGAAAATCACCACTGAACAGAAAGCAGAGATCAACAGATTCTGGAGAAAACAGCTTCAATAAGTATATTTATCCTCCATTTGTGTCTTAGGAAGCATCCTAAAGGAAGGGCTGAAAAGGTAGAAAGACCTTAGGAGCCAGAATACCAGGAAGCCATCTGTAAAACACTCTTTCCTAGAAATGACAGCATTACAAAACCAGGAACAATGGCAATATTGATGGGGAAGACTTCATGGGGTCCCAACCTGAGATGAAGAAGTACAGTCCACTAAAGATAATCAGGGTAGTCACCCTCTCCCAGGCAAGAGCTCCTGTACTGGTTGTTCACTGCAGAGCGATCAAGCCTGAAACTATGTTTACCCAAGCAACAACAACAACAATAACAAAATGGTTTTAGAAGTTGTATTTATATATTTTGTGATATATATACTGCTGGGGACAGCAGACAATGACAGCGACTGCCTGCAGTAGGCCTGGATGGAGACGTCTTCAGTAGCCCACGGCAGTTCTTTGTAACAATAGTTGTTCCCATTTCTCCTAACCTTAGCTCTCGACAACAACTGTATAGATTTTACTTGTGCATGACTGTTTTTCAGTTGGCCTTGGTGTGCATAATTATTCTATTATATCTGACTATCTTACTTCTTTCTCCTTCTGCTCTGGCGAATTCTGTGAAACTAGATGTTCCCTGATGTAATGACTCTTAAACAATTAAAAATTGAGGCATGGGGCACAGCACAGCATGGGGCACAGCACAGCACAGCACAGTCCTAATGGCCCAGGTGCATGCTGTCTGTTCTCATCTTAGAAACAATGCAATAACTGCACAATGGTAGTTCCAGATTAATGCTTGACTTGCAAAGAAAGTTTGACAAAATTATTGGAAAATGAATTAGAGCCAACATTGGAACCCCCCAAAAAGAAAAAAACTATTAAAGTTATGAAATAAGTTCTGCACAACATTTGAGAGTGGTTCCTGGATAAGCAAGTATAGAATATGTTAAATCTTAGATTAGTAAAACTAAGTCAAAACACTGGGACTCTTAGGAGAGTCATTGTGTGCAATGTGTAGAAGCGGAAATCTAGGGGAACAATGGAGTTAAGGATTAACTTGATTCTTTCTGGCCACTGCCAGGTAGCTTTGCCCATGTCATTTATCATTAGAGCTTTACAAGGAAATGCAAGTAGCTGACCTCGGAGTTCTGAGCTCTGAAGTATAATAGTTAAAGGTAAAGTTTAAATAATGATAAGCTTGCAATTATTATTATTTTGGCTACAGGCTTGGGAATAGGGAAGCTTGAAACTTTGGGGAACAATTGCAATTCTTGATTCTTTGTGGGACTTGGTTATTCCTTTGAATTTGACTTGACAATGATTACACAATGTCTTTTTATCTGCTTTTGGATTATCAATAAAAGACTGGGGCAAGAAAAAGGCAAGAGAGCATGAGAAGATGGAGTGAAGAGAGAATGTGAGATGTGTGTGAAGAGTGTGTGTGTGAGTGAAAGGAGAGTGCATGTGTGTGTGAGTGAAAGGGGAGCAGGCAGAAGTGTGTATAAGCGAGAGAGCAAAAAAATAAAAGCACACAGGAGAAAAGCAGAGTGCGCAGGAGAATGCAGAGTGTGCAGGAGAATGCAGAGTGAGCAGGAGAATGCAGAGTGTGCAGGAGAATGCAGAGTGTGCAGGAGAATGCAGAGTGTGCAGGAGAATGCAGAGTGTGCAGGAGAATGCAGAGTGCACAGGAGAATGCAGAGTGTGCAGGAGAATGCAGAGTGTGTGCAGAAGGATGCAGAGTGTGCAGGAGGATGCAGAGTGTGCAGGAGGATGCAGAGTGTGCAGGAGAATGCAGAGTGTGCAGGAGGATGCAGAGTGCACAGGAGAATGCAGAGTGCGCAGGAGAATGCAGAGTGCGCAGGGGAATGCAGAGTGTGCAGGAGAATGCAGAGTGCAGGAGAATGCAGAGTGTGCAGGAGAATGCAGAGTGTGCAGGAGGATGCAGAGTGTGCAGGAGAATGCAGAGTGTGCAGGAGAATGCAGAGTGTGTGTAGCCTCAAGCTGCGAGCTAATGAGTAAAAGAGAAAGAGAACAGAGAGTGAGAGAGAAGAGAAACTTTAAGCCTTGAAAATTGCCTGTCAGCTTGTACCCAAAAAGTAGTCTGTGTATATTTATTATGCGCCTTCCAGATATCCCTGCTTTCAGCTGAGAACTCGGATTCTGTGTCCAGGCTGGACCCTGGCAAGATAGAGATAGAGATGGGATAGGGATAGGGAGAGGGAGAGGGAGAGGGAGAGGGAGAGGGAGAGGGAGAGGGAGAGGGAGAGGGAGAGGGAGAGGGAGAGGGAGAGGGAGAGGGAGAGAGAGAGAGAGAGAGAGAGAGAGAGAGAGAGAGAGAGAGAGAGAGAGAGAGAGAGAGAGATAGAGAGATAGAGATAGAGATATATGAAACAATAATAAAAATGAAAAAAAAAAGAAAAAGATTATCATCTTGACTAAGAGGACAGGGAAGGCTTGAAGGGAACATATCAACGATTGGACGGATGTAATAAAGGGAAGAAAGAAAGTGTACTTCTACTTAAACTAAAATATTGTAAGTGATTTTATGAATAGAACATATTAACTATGTCAACCTTAATGAATGTTCGTAAAGTACAAATAAACTGATTCTGTGTTAAGCTATCTTTAAGATAATAATTTTATCTTACATGATACTCATTATTATTTTGATAAATACATTTTAATCATTATTTTTTGTTATTAAGAAAAGTTAAAATATTTTGCTGAAAATGTTAATGAACAATGTTTACCATGTAAAATTCTTTTAATCTTCTATTTAATATTTCTAGAAGACAAATGAAAAACATTTAACTTTTTTATAAATTTTAATCTTATTTTCCCTTGCAGTTTTATTTTTTTCTTTTCTTTTACTGGACATTTTCTTGATTTACATTTCAAATGTTTTCCCTTTTCTAGGTTTCCCCTCTGAAAACACCCTATCCCATCTTGCCCCGCCCCCACTTCTACAAGGGTGCTCCCTGTATTTGAACCACTTTCCTAAAATCAATACCAGATATGTAACAAAGAAAATGTGAATAAAATTTGACTTAAAGATTCCATTATATCTCTCTCTAGAATAGCACTTGAAACTAAAATTATAATTCTTCTCCTAAGAAAAATATCTGAATATTAAAATCAGCTCTCCCCCAAAGTGGAGGCCCCTGATTTCAGAAAAAAAAATGCTTTAAGGTAATACTGCTAACACCTTTATTCAAATATAAACTTACCCAAGTCATTGAATGTGAAAAGGAAAAGGACAATTAACATTGAAAACTTCTATATGGGGTATTGTTTTAATCAAAACTGAGGAAGGTCTGAAAAAAAAAAACACATATCTACAGAACTTTTCACCCCAAAACAAAACAAAACAAAATACCTTCTTTTCAGCATCTTAAGGTACAGTCTCCTAAGTTGACCATATAATTGGTTACAAAACAAGCCACAACTGATACAAAAAGATTGAAGTAATCTCATGCATCCTATCAGATCACCATGGCTTAAGACTGGCCTTGAATGACAGCAAAAACAACAGAAAGCCCACATACACCTGGAAACTGAAAAACTCTCTATTCAATAACTTGGGTCAGGGAAGAAATAAAGAAAGAAATTAAAGACTTTTAGAATTTAATGAAAATGAAAGCACAACATATCCAAACTTATGGGACATAGTGAAAGCAGTGCTAAGAGGAAAGTTTGTGCTAAGTGCTCTGGTAAAGAAACTGGAAAGATCCTACACTAGCAACTTAACAGCAAACTTGAGAGTTCTAGAACAAAACAAAGCAAACACAATCAAGAGAAGTAGAAGGCAGGAAATAGACAAACTCAGGGCCCAAGTCAACCAAATAGAAACAAAGAGAACAATACAAAGAATCAACAAAACCAAAAGCTGGTTCTTTAAGAGAATAAACAAGATTGATAAATCCCTAGCCAATCTAACTAAAGGGCCCAGAGGCAGTATTCAAATTAACAAAATCAGAAATGAAAAGGGAGATATAACAGAAGCAGGGGAAACTTGAAAACTCATCAGATCCTACTACAAAAGCTTATACTCAACAAAACAGGAAAATCTAGATGAAATGGATGTTTTTCTAGAGAGAAACCACATACCAAAGTTAAATCAAGAGCAAGTAAACTATCTAAACATGTCCATATCCAATAAGAAAATAGAAGAAGTCATAAATAACCTCCCAAGTTAAAAAAAAAAACAAAAACAAAAAACCCAGGGCCAGATGGCTTTAGTGCAGAATTCTACCAGACCTTCAAAGAAGACCTAATACCAATATTCCTCAAACTATTCCATAAAATAGAAACAGAAGGAACACTAATCCTTTCTATGAAGACACAATTACTCTGATACCTAACCAACAAAAGGCTGCAACAAAAAAAGAGAACTTCAGACCAATTTTCCTTAAAATGATGAACCTGTAGCAATGTGGAAAAAAAAAAACAACAACTGTTTAAAGACTGAAATGGATGTAGTGAGGTGACCAACTTGAAAGAAGAGGGTTATTGTGACCGTGATTGAGTGACATCTGTGAGAGTGAACAGACTCATAATATACTGTGTATGTGTATAAAATCCTTGAAAAGAATAAAAGAAAAAGATGTAAATGTAAAATCAAACAAAATTAGAAAAAATTATAAACTATAACAGCAGAATGACGAGGGTCTAGGTTTTATGGGTCACTGACTAGAAGCACTGGCTGTTCTTCCAGAGAGCCGAGTTTCAATCACAGCATTTTCATGGCAGCTCAGAAGTGCATGTCACTTCAGCCCCAAAGGTCCAATGCTCTCTTCTGGCCTTCATGGACACAAGAAACATATGTGGTGCACAAATATATATGCAGGCAAAACATTATATACATAAAAATTGGAAAACATTCCCTTTGAATTTAAAAGAACAAAGTACCAGCAAAGGAAAGGCAGTATAAAAGCAAGTTCTGTCGGAGTAGTGTAATAGGGCTGTGCATTCTGAGCACTATCGGATCTTATGCCTTTGAAATGTGACCAGAGCCCTGTCATGCTCTAATACTCCGTAGGGCAGTAGAATGATTGGAGAAAATATTAAGTCAGACAGTTCTGGAGAGTCTCTATTTAGCAACAGCTGTATGACTTGCACAAACCTAATATTGTAGAACAGGATTGATAGTGAAACGGCACATAATCTTTTGGTCATGGGGCACTGTTACATAAGTGCATCTGTGTTGTTCATTTCAAGACTGCCAGCAATTGTTTATTAGATTAAAATAAAGGGGTTGAAGTCAAAACTACAGCGTGTGCAACGGGAATGATCTCTTATAGTCTGTTCAGATGTGCTAGGATGGAGCATCCAGCATCCATCCTTCTATTAAAGCGCATTTGTATTTCTTGATGAACACTGTGGAAGGGTTGCAGGACTACATATCTAGGTTATGTTCTCAACTCAGTGCTTTGTAAAAAATGAGGTATATCAATTGACAGAAAAACAATTTTATCATCTTCTTAAAGTGTGTGTGTGTGTGTGTGTGTGTGTGTGCGCGCGCGCGCGCGCGCGCGTGTGTGTGTGTGTGTGTGTGTGTGTGTGTATGCCTGTGTGTACATGTGCTTACTTTCATTCTTTGAGATGGGTAGGAAAAAAATTTGGACTTATTGACCCATTTTCCTATGCATTTCCACAGTATGTAAAGTGTTTTCTTTCATCATATTTTATTGTTTATAATTAGAAGTTACTGTCTCTAACATCCTTAGAGGAAAACAATAGATGGACAAAAATGAAGATAAGAGGAGAAAGGATGACAATAATCTCATAAGAAAAAAGACCCTTGTGCTTGTATAAGATCCTGTTGTTTGTTTTGTCCTATTGTGTTGTGTCTGATATAAGCCTTTTAGTTTTCTAATGATAGACAGGAATCCATATTTATATGAAACAGAAATTAAAATTATTTAGGATAACCCAAATCATATATTATCTATGCAGAAATGAATATAAAATATGAATTGTGAAAGAAACAAATATCATTTATTACAAAATAGTCAAATAGAATCAGAAATTAACAGCAGTGGTTGGATTCTTGATCCTCTGTGGATAAACTTGAATATAGGAAACAGTACAGTATAGTAAATGTGGAGACATTTTTAAAAAGAGATATTCAAGATCCCAAGAAAACCAGCCTTTATCCAGTTGTTTGTTTCTTTTTGGAAGGGTCTTATTTAGGATTTTGTTTGCTACAACAAAATACCATGACCAAATGCAAGTTGGGAGGTACAGGATTTATTTGTCTTACACTTCCACACTTCCTTCACTAAAGGAAGTCAGAACAGAGAGTCAAACAGGGAAGAGACATAGAGGCAGGAGCTGATACAGAGGCCATAGAGGGCTACTGCTTACATACTTGCTCCACATAGCTTGCTTAGCCTAATTTCTTATAAGATACAGGACCACCAGCCCAGGGATGGCATGGCCTACAATAAGCTCCTCCCCCGCCAATCACTGTTTAAGAAAATACCCTACAGGCTTGCCTATAGCCCATTCTTATGGGGACATTTCTCAGTTGAGACTTATTTCTCTCAAATGACTTAAGTTTGAGTCAAGAAGACATAAAACTAGCCATCATGGGTAAGAAAACTAATAGAAATAATAAATTAAACTGTAGACCTGTGCTGTATAATATGAAAGTATAAGTAGGTTATTGTCATAGAATACTAAATATAGTCAGTACTAGCAGAATTTAAATTAATGCTATATAATTACTCATACTAAAACTAAAAGGACTATAAAATATTCACAGAGAAATTTACATTGACTAGTTTAAAAGAGAATCTGAGGATTATAGTATTTTAAGTTTAATACACAGCTAATTAAAGTTAGTGTTCTGAGGTTCTTTTTCCTCTTTAAAATATGACTCTAAAATTTTTAGATATTAGATGGGTCTCACTGAGAAAACATTATCATGTACACTGTAAAGATTGTATTTGTGCTGGCACAGATTTGAGTGCAGACTGGACATTGCTATTGTTATTCATATGGTACATCGTATTTTATAAACACTGCCATCATCACCTTCCAATTGATTTATTAAAAAGCTGATGGCCTATAACAAAGGCCATAAAACACTAGATGGGATATCCAGCACAGAGATAAGAACTCTGGGAAAAAGTCAGGATCAGGAGTTGGGGGAGATTCACCATCAGGACAAGGAGGAAGTCAGATGTATGAAACTGAGGAGAGGTAACTAACCACATGGCAAACATAAAACAGTATAAATGGGTTAATTGAGTTTCGAACATGTTGGGGGAATAAGCATAAGTTAACTCCTAGGCACTTATTTATAAATAAATAAACACCCAAGAAATTATTCAGGAACTGAGCAGGACATAGAAAGAACAAATAGTTGTAGGGACTCAAGTTTATTTCGTGCATTATGTGTCCATAACAGAGTATAGTTTTAAAAACAGAATCAGAGACCTCTGAACAATTTTATCATTTCAAAGTGATTAATAATGCATCATCATTGCTTCTTGGCCTTTTGGCTAAGATCAAGTGTTATATCTGTTTTTATCAGTTTAATAATGCATCATCTTCCCAAGACAAAACTGTACAATTAGCTTTTATTTGCCAGATTCAGTTATTATCTGGGAGGCTTACTGCTGAATAAGCTCACCCTTTCTAGTTCTTTCTGAACTCTGGCTGGCTGGATCAACGCAGATGTTCTGGCTCAAACTCCTCTATAAGCTGACTGATTCAGTCTGGCTTCTCTCAGCTTCTCACCAAATTGTTCTGGTTAGCCTTTACTGATTCAGTCTGGCTTTTCTCAGCTTCTACCAAATTACTCTGGTTAGCCTCAAACTAACTCTTGTAACTCGCTCTAATATTCTGGCTACTTGTTATTCTCTGACTTCAACCAGCTTCAACCTGCAGAAACTTACAAAGAAACTCAACTCCACTGCTCATACTGAATGGACTGTAGAGATTGAATGGAACTCAACTCCAGTCAACTGAACTGACTCTCTCTCTCTCCCTGCACTGCTTTTATGCAAGCATTTTTTCCTCTTGATTCTTCTGCGGGTTTGGCATATTCTATCTCTGACTCATTCTGACAAATATTTCTCTAATTCATCATTTTGTCTGACCCTCAATTAGATATCATTGTTTGGCATTAACTGTGTGAACTAAAAGGAATGTCTCTTTTTTAGCCAGATGATACTATAATCCAAGTGTGTCTGCATTCTAGCTGGATCATATAAACCTAGAAGGTCTTTAGATGTGATCCCTTGCCAGAGCACTCTTGTTACAGCCCTGAAACCCAGAACATGTTAATATGTAGTTTCTAAAACCTAATTTTTTTCTGTAGCAAAATTACATACTTACAAATGTGCTTCTATATATAAAACCATATAATTTTTTAAATAGTATCATGAAATTTCCTGAGAATTCTAAATTAGATGTAGTCAACATATATTATGAAAGCTGTTCAATATGAGATTATCTCTTTTTCCCCCCGCTACACATATTGCTCTGTAGAATTTCTTTTGCAGAAGATGACTACATTCTAAATCACATTCAATCAAACCTGTTACAAATTCTAAAGTCAATTATTTTATTCCAAAGAAGACAGTACATCTTGACAGCATCTGAAACCATTAACAATTAAAATGATTTGTTAAAAGTAAGTCCTTTAGGCTGTAAAAACTTTGGTTTTTTACTTAACTCAATTGAATCTACCTGAAAATCCTGGCTAAAATTATTGTTTTTCATGATTTTCAAAGAATTAAGCACTCAATCCAATTTTATATATTAAACTATCTCATTCTCATTTATTTTTCTCAACTAAAAACAAGTTACATTTTACCATCTTAAGTGGTAAAAAGAAAAAAAACTGTGAAACTTACTTGATGTGCATACTAATTTTAAGTGTTTATTGGAAATTTTTTTTATGATGACTCTATTTAGTCTATGATCTGTCATTTTTCTAGCAGTCTGTAAATGATCCTTTTTAGGTTTTTCAAATATAAAGTGTTGGCTGCAGGATGATATCATGTTTTTGGTCATGTTTACATTAGAGTGCTTACTGTTACAGTGAACTATAACATTCTTTGGTCCCTTTAGTGATTGAAATACATCGAAATCTCATCATCTAATCTCAATTTTTTTCATCATTACCATTGCACCATTTTCTTCTGGTTTTGTCAGTAATGCTGAATATTATATCCATTGATTTGAAGCATTTCTTTATAGTCTAGTAATATTATGCAATAGTACAAGTTAATAAAGCACCTAGAAGTGTTCTCAAGACTATTTTATTTTTATTCATGTGTATAGTGTATGTATCAATTTGTGTGTATGAGCATGTGCGTATAGGTTCTTACTAAATCCAGCCAAAGGCAGAATCATAGGCAGCTGTTAACTGTATGATGTGTGTGCTGGGAACTGATCTCTGGTCCTCTGCAAGAGCTACTTGAGCTTTTAAACACAGAAACATCTCTTTTTCCCCATCTTTGACCTAGTTCTGGTGACTTCAGACTTTCTTGGTAGATCCCTCATGGTCTCTTCCCAAACAGTCACATTGTAAACCTAAAATATTTTGCCATGGGGTATAGTTAAGGCATTTAAGGATTAGTACTTCTCTTCGCATTTGTTTGCATTGCTTTTGAAGGTAGCAATTTTTATTGTTTTTGACCTTTACTAACCCTGTGCCTAAAATGAAAGCAGTAATAATCCATGTTCACATCATAACACATTCATCCCTTATATGAAATTTTGTTTGAATTTGGTTTCCTGTGCTACTGATTACTGACATAGTTACAGTGTCACATACATGATCAATACAGTATTTTATTTTATTTTGTACTTCTCTTTTACATTAAAATTATAAACTTTTTGTGTAACTCTAAAGGTGTTATTTAGTTATTTTAATCTATATGAAATTTATTGCTTTGTGTTCACTAGTATACTGTACATAGCATAAATATTTTCTTCAGAAATTGAAGTGTCATGGTGCATAGTTGTGATTTTATAACATAGGACTGAGAGGCAGAGACACAAGATTTGAAGCCAGATACATAGCAAGACCTTCACATTTTTCTTTTGCCAAGATAGTCAATTAATGTAAACATTCAAAATATGTATGTTTTTACAATTAATATATAGTTTTAAAAGAATGTATACCTACACACAGAAGTGTCATTACAGCGTTTATGTCATCAAACAGATGCCCAAGGAAGCAGACAAATTGGAGCTATAGTTCTGGAGATACAGTTACAGGTAGTTGTGAGCTATGTTGGTGGCAAGAGTTGAATACAGATTGTAAGACCATTTTACATACCTAACTCACGGCCACTCTCAAGCCCCAGATACTGGCTGTAGTGTTTTACATCCATGTGTGTTACAATATATTACCCCATGTTATGGGAAATAAGAAGAAATTTATTTCACTTTTCAGGGTTTATTTAAAAGACTCTGGTGACCACAATATAGTTTTCAAACTTCCTACATACTTAATAAAAATAGCATATTCTATTCAATGAATTAGCATGCTCCCTAGTAAAAATGTGCATTCAATTTCACCTGTTTCGTTGTTTATTTGAAACCATGAAAGCAGATTAACGATATGAGATAATGTCCAGCTAATGGATAAAATAATCTTATGGATATGTTTTCCTTATATTTGACATTTTAAAATAAGGGCTTCAAAAAGTATAGCAATATGCACATAAGGAATTTAAATAGATATAATAGTTGTAAGTGAAAATGGATGAAGATATTGCATTGGTGATATACACAAGTAGTAGTCATTATAATCTAATTAACTCAACCTCTGTAAGAATTAAGAAAGTATTTTTCAATGAATTTTGAACATAACAAAGTGTGTTTCTGTGACCTGTGATATCAGTGTGTTAAAAATAATAAGTAATAATAATATTTTATAATGATACTTTGCTGTGTGTGTTGAAAACCACTACCCCCTGCCACGCAGTAGTGGAGCACATCTTTAATCCCAGCACTTGGGAGCCTGACACAGGTGGATTTCTGAGTCCGAGGCCAGCCTGGACTACAGAGTGAGTTCCAGGACAGCCAGGGCTACATAGAGAAACCCTGTCTCGAAAAACCAAACCAAACCAAACCAAACCAAACCAAACCAAAACAAAACAAAACAAAACAAAACAAAACAAAACAAAACAAAACAAAACAAACAAAACAAAACAAATAAAATAAATAAAATAAAATAAAATATAAAATATAAAATAAAATTAAAAAACCCACTATCCCACTTATCTGATACTAAATGTCCATTCACAATCATTGAATCATCTCTGCTACATTGGTATCGCTTTCAGATCATCAGTCACTGTTATGACTTTAATGCTTGATGCCCCAGCATAGGGAGATGCTAGAGTGATTGGGGGGAGTGGGTGAGTGGGTGAAGGAGCACCCTCATAGAGGCAAATGGGAGCAGGGAGAGAGGGGATGGGATGAGAGGTTTGTTTAAGTGTAACCTGGGAGGTTTGTTGAGGGAAGAGTATATCATTTGAAAGGTAAACGAATGAAATGATTAATAAACAATTTCTTAAAAGATTTTAATCATAGAATGTAACATTTGAGTTCATCACATAAATATAATGGTGGTAAACTTGTAAACCAATGCATGCAAATGAACCTTTTTTACATAGACAATAACTGTTATTAGAAAAAGATATAGTGACACAAATAAATATGCTGTACTGGCTAGTTTTGTGTGTCAACTTGACACAGGCTGGAGTTATCACAGAGAAAGGAGCTTCAGTTGGGGAAGTGCCTCCATGGGATCCAACTGTGGGGCATTTTCTCAATTAGTGATCAAGTGGGGAGGGCCCCTTGTGGTTGGTACCACCTTTGGGCTGGTAGTCTTGGGTTCTATAAGAGAGCAGGCTGAGAAAGCCAGGGGAAGCAAACCAGTAAGGAACATCTCTCCATGGCCTCTGCATCAGCTCCTGCTTCCTGACCTGCTTGAGTTCCAGTCCTGACTTCCTTTAGTGATGAACTGCAACTTGGAAGTGTAAGCTCAATAAACCCTTTCCTCCCCAACGTGCTTCTTGGTCGTGATGTTTGTGCAGGAATAGAAACCCTGACTAAGACATATGCTTAACATGAAAATCATCCACATAATTTTCTCTATGTATGAAACACAAAAAAAGAAACCATTGACACTCCTACAGCCTATTTGTGTGCTTACTTCAAATAGAGGAAAGCAATAGTTGCACATGCTTAATATTGGCAAAATGTTAAAATAGTCATTCAATCTTTATAAGAATCAGAAGAAACTATACTACTGTGTTTCTGTTTTTCACTTCTTTTGTTACAGTGTCCATGCATTGGTATACACCAGGCAGGGAAGGATGAGGCAAAGTCTGGAACAAAACAGGAACAAAACAGAAACGTGTGGGTCCATCAGGATTCAGGTCAGGCAGTGAATGCTGGAGGGAGAAGGACTTCTTAGCTGACTTCAGTATTCCAGCTCTTCAGTGTTCCTGCTCTTAGAATACAGGCTCTTAGACCAGAGCACATACACTTCATTTAGGGTGAATCAAAAGGATATACATCTTTTCGATTCTGATATATATCAGATCATATATACTGTGTACTCCTTGGTTGGTAGTTTAGTCCCTGAGAGCTATTGTGGTTTATATTATTGTTCTTCCTGAATGGGTGACAAACCCCTTAAGCTCTCTAGTCCTTTCTCTAACTCCTCCATTGGGAACCCCATGCTCAGTCCAATGGTTGGCTGAGAACATCCACCTCTGTATTTGTCAAGCTCTTGTAGAGCCTCTCAGGAGACAGCTATATCAGACTCATGTCAGCATGCACTTCTTGGCATCCACAATAGTGGCTGAATTTGGTTATTATATTTGAGACAGATTCCCACGTGGGGGAGTCTCTGGATGGCCTTTTCTTCCGTCTCTGCTCCACAATCTGTCTCCTTATTTCTTCCCGTGAGTATTTTGTTCCCCCTTCTAAGAAGGACTGAGGCATCCACACTTTGGTCTTCCTGCCTCTTGAGCTTCATGTGGTCTGTGAATTGTAACTTGGGCATCCAAACTTTTGGGCTAATATCCACTTATCAGTGAGTGCATACCATGTGTGTTCTTTTGTCACTGGGTTACCTGACTCAGGATGATATTTTCTAGTTCCAGCCATTTGCTTAATAATTTCATGAATTTATTGTTTTTAATAGCTGATTAGTACTCCATTATGTAAATGTATCACATTTTTCTGTATCCATTCCTCTGTTGAAGGACATCTGGGTTCTTTCCAGCTTCTGGCTGTTACAAATAAGCCTGCTGAACATAGTGGCCCATGCATCTCTGTTATATGTTGGAGCATCTTCTGGGTATATGCCCAGGAGTAGTATAGCTGAGTCCTCAGGTAACACTATGTCCATTTTTCTGAGGACCCACCAGACTGATTTCCAGAGTGGTTTTACTAGCTTGCAATCCCACCAACAATGGAAGAGTGTTCTTCTTTCTCCACATCCTTGCCAACATCTGCTGTCACCTGAGATTTTGATATTAACCATTCTGACTGGTGTGAGGTAGAATCTCAGGATTATTTTGATTTGCATTTCCTTAATGACTAAGGATGTTGAAAATTTCATTAGGCGATTCTCAGCCATTTGATATTTCTCAGTTGAAAATTCTTTGTTTAGCTCTGTATCCCATATTTTAATAGGGTTATTTGATTCTCTGCAGTCCTAGTCTTCTTAATGTGAGCTTTCATTGGCAGAGGCTTAAGGTTCTGGGGATACCTCATTTGAGTGGATAGGCATTCCAGGAAGTTGAACCTGTAAATTCACCCAGGATTATGTGATATTCCTCAGGTAGAAGATTGGAAGCCAGGATCCCTAGATCAGGAAGAGAAGAGGAAGCTACACTATGAGAATGGAGCCCTTCATTTTGTAATGAGCTCAAGGAAGATGTCCAGACATGGTAGGCTACAACCTTCTTAGTGAGGTGAACCAAACTAAGGCTCAGGAGTTTAAATGAGTCTATGAAGGCCATAGTGAAAGTGAGTTTTACTTGAGTAGTACTTGGTAACTATAACTTAAGTTCAATGCGTTGATGGTACCAAACTTTTCCTTTTAGGAGAACACCTTGTCACTTACAAACAAATACATAACAAAATGGCATAGTGTTCCTTATCCCAGAATAGCAATGGTTTTGGCAGTTGTGCATCCTTAGTCTATTATAACAATTCCTAATGTTTGAAGGCTCTGCTCCAGTTGCAACTGTCACTCCTCTCTATTTGTCCTAACTTAGGACTATTGAAGCTTCTTGCACAACTAAATAATATGGTTTTTTTATTATACTAATGATGTTATGAAAAACTACCTGTGCACAGTTCCTCTAAACTATGTGTTATGTTGTACAGATAGATTAGTATGATGCCTTTTAAAAATAGACCAAACACTGATAATTACAGTGCTTCACAAAGCATTGAAATAAATTGAATTCATTTAAAAAATCAGTTATATCATTAAAAAAATATTATTTTAATTTTTCTTATTTATGTGCTTGGCTTGAATGTTTTTTGTGGTTTTGCTTTGTATTTGTTGTTGGCTTTGGTTTTTTGTGACAGGGTTTCTCTGTATAGCCCTGGCTGTCCTCTAACTCACTCTGTAGACTAGGCTGGCCTCGAACTTAGAAATCTGCTTGCATCTGCCTCCCACATGATGGGACTAAAGGCGTGTGCTACCACTGCCCACAGTGTTTTATCCACATGAATGTGTTTGTGCCTAGTATATGCCTGGTTCCTATAGAGGTAAGAAGAGGGTATCAAATCTCCTGAAACTGGAGACCGAACTGTTCCAGAAGGAAAGCAAGGTGACAAAAAGCTATAAGGAGCAGAAGAAGGAGAGAACATAATAGAGTTATATTATGTGAGAAGACCAATTTCCAATAAAAGGAAAAATAAAAATCTGATTTTATTTATATGAAAAAAGGAAGATAAAAGTGTTCTGTCATGTGGGTGTGTATGAGTTCAAAGGTCATCTTCATTTGATCTTTGTTTCCTTATTTACTTCTTGACAAACTCATTATTTCAGTGATCTGTTGCACTTGCTGTGAAGAATAATTGTAAGAATACTAAGAGGGCTGGATTAACTGAATTGTTTATTTCCCTCATTCTTAGTGAATGTGGATTGTATTTAAGTTTCCTTGTCTCTGTGTTGATAATACAACACCAGAAGATTGTTTTTATTGATTAAAAACATTCATAAAGGTCTTAAATTCAGTAAAACTTTGACACTTAATCTCATAGTGAAGCAAAATTAGTCTCTCTCTGTCTCTGTCTCTCTGTCTCCTTGTCTCTTTGTCTCTCTGTCTCTGTCTCTCTCCTCCCTCCCTCTCCCCTTCTCCTTCTGTCTCTCCCTTTCTCCCCCTTTCCCTCTCTTCCTCTCTCCCTCTTTCCCTCTCTCTCTTTCTCCCCTTCTTCTCTCTACCTCTTTCTCTTCCCTAGTCCAGGCTGTTCTCAAAGTCTAGTTCTTTTTGAATATTGGAGTCATATATGTTGTGCCTGACTGCTCCTTTTATTTTTGATATGCACTATCAATACACATTCAAGTAACATATGTACACTATCAATTAAGAGTTGTTGTAATGAAAAATTCAAAAGATGAATAGAAATTAGAAAATAAAGACAATAACTGGTTTTGAAAAGTAATAGGTGACACTAATTAAAATTAAGTAAATAACTCATTCAAAAGTAAGATAGAATAAATTGAAATATTGATTTTTTGAAATTATGTATATTATCAAACTAAATCAAGACTTGCAGGCTCAAATATTTAAATCCATAGAAGTAAACAAGTAGAACTTTCAAAAACATAAACTTATAATTGCTTTCTAATATAAGAAAGTAAAAATAAAACAACCTTAAAATAATAACTATTTGCATGTTTATGAAAGACATATGCTTAAAATTAACATGAATTGTCGGCTCATTCCAAATTTTCATATTTATACAATGGGAAACCTGTTTTTGATTTGGAATGATTAAAAGTAATTTTAAAGCATTTTATAAAGTAAGCAAATATCCACAGAATAGTAGTAAACGCATATCGACAGGAAAACAAGCATTCCAGGATAGAACAAGTTCACTGTCTACCGAATTATTTTCTATGTTGTACTCAGGCATCCTGCTGCTTTCATTGATTTCTGTAGAGCAGAGAAACCATACACCTGTCTGCTAAGGTTTACTTTATTACAGGAATGTCTGGAGTATAATGTCCTTGAACAACAAAACATAAAATGTATTTAAAGTGCTCATTTACACCGAAAAGGGGCAAAAAGTGATTCAATAGCTCTCTTTCAAATAATAATAAAGATATAAATATAAAATAATAAAATCTTAATACAATAAAATCACTGTTTGCTGAAATAATGATATAGAATTATACATTGTAAATTCGTAAAATATAAAATAGAATGCATAATTTTAATATTTGACAACTCTAAGTTGTCCTAAGTGCTATAGAACAATATTCTAGAATAAGTAAAGGTAAAAAGAATAAACTTGCACATTTTTTCCTGAGGAAAATACTGTGTTAATCCATAAAATTGATGTTAACAGAAATAATTATATTTTTGAGAAAGGCTTGCATGTAGAACAGGCTGACCTAGAATCCACTATGTAGTTAATGATGATTTAAATTTTTTTAGCTTCCTACCTCTATTTTCCCACAAACACTGCATCCAGTTTTCTATACTAATGATGAAGCCCATGGCTTCATACAGGGTAGCAAGCACTCTGCCAGCTGAACTGCATCTTCAACTCCCCAAGGTAATTGATGATAATTAATTTTTAAGATGAAATATAGCTTATAATGTTAGAAGAATAAAGCTCTAATGTTGTACAGCATGCAATGTTGATAATTAAATAAATATTCACTAGGTAAATAAACAGAGCAGAGGCTTTATAGATAAAGTTTTAGCTTTAAACCTATCCTCAATTTAAGGCAAATCCGGTATGGAGAAAGGAGACAGTGACTTTTGCTTACATATCACATTAAAAACAAAACAAAAAACAAACAAGCAAATAAAAAACAAAAAGTAACCCCATGCTCCCATGTGCAGGAGAGCCAACAGTGGAAGCTAATTTTAGGATATGGATTTGGAGCAGAAGTGATGCTTGGGTAAGAAAACATAACAATTTCTTAAGGTGTTTCTCAGCCATCCGAAGTTCTTCATGTGAAAATTCTTTGTTTAACTCGGTACCCAACCTTTTAATGGGGTTATTTGGTTCTCTGGGTTCTACCTTCTTGAGTTCTTTGTATATATTACATATTAGTCCTCTGTCAGCTTTAGGGTTGGTGAAGATCCTTTCCCAATCTGTTGGTTGACATTTTGTCCTTTTGACAGTGTCCTTGCAGAATCTTTGAAGTTTTTTGAGGTCCCATTTGTCAATTCTTGATCTTAGAGCATAAGCTATTTGTGTTCTATTCATGAAATTTTCCCCTGTGCCCATGTCCTCAAGGGTCTTCCCCAGTTTCTTTTCTATTAGTTTCAGTGTGTCAGGTTTTATGTGGAGGTCCTTGATCCATTTGTAGTTGAGCTTAGAACAAGGAGATAAGAATGGATCAATTTGCATTCTTCTGCATGCTGACCTCCAATTGAACCAGCACCATTTGTTGAAAAGACTATCTTTTTTACACTGGATGCTTTCAGCTCCTTTGTCGAAGATCAAGTGACCATAGGTGTGTGGGTTCATTTCTGTGTCTTCAATCCTATTCCATTGATCCACTTGCCTGACATTGTACCAATACCATGCAGTTTTTATCACTATTGCTCTGTAGTAAATTTTTGAGGTCTGGGATACTGAATCCCCCTGAAGTTCTTTTACTGTTGAGAATAGTTTTAGCTATCCTGGGTTTTTTGTTATTCCAGATGAATTTGAGAATTGCTCTTTCTAGCTCTGTGAAGAACTGGGTTGGGATTTAAACACCTTAAGAAATGTTCAACATCATTAATCATTAGGGAAATGCAAATCAAAACAACCCTGAGATTTCACACCAGTCAGAATGACTAAAGTCAAAAACTCAGGAGACAGCAGGTGCTGGTAGGATTGTAAGATGGTGCAACCACTTTGGAAATCAGTCTGGAGGTTCCTCAGAAAACTGGGCACAACACTTCCGGAGGACCCTGCTATACCACTCCTGGGCATATACCCAGAGGATTCCCTGGCATGCAATAAGGACACATGCTCCACTATGTTCATAGCAGCCCTATTTGTAGTAGACAGAAGCTGGAAAGAACCCAGGTGTCCCTCAACGGAGGAATGGATACAAAAAATGTGGTATATTTACACAATGGAGTACTATTCAGGCATTAGAAACAATGAATTCATGAAATTCTTAGGCAAATGGATGGAGCTGGAGAACATCACACTAAGTGAGGTAACCCAGTCTTGAAAGATCAATCATGGTACACACTCACTAATAAATGGATATGAGCCTAGAAACTTGGAATACCCAAGACATAATCCACATATTAAGTAAGGTCCAAAAAGAACGGAGGAGTGGCCCCTGGTTCTGGAAAGACTCAGTACAACAGTATAGTGGAATACCAGAACAGGGAAGTGGGAAGGAGTAGATGGAGGAACAGGGGGAAGGAAGAGAGAGGGCTTATGGGACTTGCGGGGAGTGGGGACCCAGAAAAGGGGAAATCATTTGAAATGTAAATAAAAAATACATCGAATAAAAAAAATCTTTAAAAAAAAAAGAGAACATAACAAAATGGGAGCTATCCCTTTGTTCTTCTCTACTTCTCTAGCCCAAGGTTCTGAATAGAGCCTTTATGGATATGCTAGTGACCCATGTGCACAGAGCAAAACTAAAGTCTGAGCTGAAATCTCCAAGGTTGCTAGCTACCATTCCTCTAACTCTAAATGATATTTGCAGTCCGTGATTGCAGGCATACACTACTTTATCTGCTCCAACAGAATGCCTTGGTATCTACTTATCACTTTGATGATGCAGAAAAATCTCTGATTTAATTAATGCAACCTAAACACTTGATGTTACAGTTAATCCTAAGTATTGTGGGTATAGATTTTCAGTATAAACTTCTTACTGCTTACTGTGATCTCAGGGAATCAACACATAAGGGCTGCATTTTTCTCTATGTCTAGCCATGGGTCATATGATTGAAAATAGAATACCTGAATTCAAATATTTGTCTCTCTACTCATCAGTTGTACAAAATTGAATCAGTAACCACACTTGTCTACCTTGAAAATAGAATAAAGAGGGCAGTAATGCCAGCTCCCATACAGCAGGCATTTGGATGTCATCAAATATCATATGAAATAATTTATTACAGTGTCTAGGACAAGAGCTAGCTGGCTGCATGTATTTACTAAGTGCCCAGTAAGTTGAAGCTACTATAAATATTTCCCTAATTATTCACCAATATTATCATTTAATATTGAATATGGAGTATGGAGAGATTAAAGGTATGTGCCTGTGTGCTTTATAATTGGGGTTAAAATCCCATCAATTAGAATTATATGTCTGGTCCTGCAAATATGCCAAAGAATCTATGATTGGGAACTCACATGCCTCATGGGTAAACCTACTATTATTATTTTGCTAAGGGGACATAATATTGAAGTGTTCTGTGCACTCATATTCCTTAACTCATGGATTAGTGGAACTGTCAGACATCATCAGAGAAGTTTCTTTGTGCATGGATGATGGTTTAAGCCAAAACTTATACACTGGTCAACCTAGAGAGAATTAATGTCAATTGATTGCTAACCACAAATGGGTTATCTATAGCACATCATACCCCAAAGGTTCAGAGACCATCACAGGAAGAGAGAGAAAGATTGTAAATGCCAGCGATCAGAAAGGACCGGAGATAAACAGTGTCTTCTGAACACAACAGGAGTGCTCTGTTCATGACTTCACAACAGTTGTAGTGTCCTACACAAGAAAAGTCAGTTAATATTATAGCATGGATTTGTAAGACAGTCATAAATAATCAATAGTTAACAGCTTCTGAGGAGGGAGAACTAGTTTTCTATAAGGTTGTGTCTGCTAATATATAAACCATGCTCCAATTGATGGTCACTCTCCCTCAGAATATAGACAATAAAGTTAAAGTTAATGTGTGATGGGAAAAAAAGGCACAAAGTTGGGAGTAAGGGATGTGGAAATAGATCTTGAAGAAGTTAGGAAAAGAAGTATTGAATTAATATGACCAAAATGAATTGTATAAAAATCTAAAAAAACAATTTTAGAAATAGAAAGAATTATCACAAATTTGTTTTTTATTTAATTAAAATATTTTAACATATATAATTTATTTATGAACTTATGAATTTTGAATAAGTATATTAATAAAGGTTTAAAGTAATCAGAGCTTAATTGAATGTCTGATCCTTAATAGTATTTTCTTAAAATACAGTTTATGTTGGGAGATAGTTTTGTACATTGTGTATTCACATACTGATTTCTATGCCCTCACATCTGGTTGCAGTCTAGACATTGGCATGGTCAAGCATCACTGGTCTCAATGCTATATAACAATTGTTTTCTGTGTCTGATTGCTTAATAGGGTGTTGATCAGCCAATTAACTGTGAAGAGGAAAATAGAACATCACTACAGATCCTAGTCAGAAAGTCCATCTGAGAGAGAAGAAGGATGAATTTCTAGACACACCACTTGGATGGATCAGAGGATTCGCCGAGAGGTCATAGTAAGAGAGAAGTCATGAGGACACACATGGACCAGAGCAAGCCAGGGCAAGACCAGTTGGCAAGTAATGGGTCATGTGGCTGGGTCGTAGGCAGACTAGTCAGGTTATAATAGCTTAGCTTATTGCCACAAGCTTGTTAATAAAAATAACAGTGATTGCATTCCATGTGTATTCTTTTGTGATTGGGTTACCTCACTTAGGATGATATTTTCCAGTTCCAAGCATTTGCCTAAGAATTTCATGAATTCATTGTTTTTAATTGCTGCGTAGTATTCCATTGTGTAAATATACCACATTTTCTGTATCCATTCCTCCATTGAGGGACATCTGGGTTCTTTCTAGCTTCTGGCTATTATAAATAAAGCTGCTATGAACATAGTGGAGCATGTGTCCTTATTGCATACCGGGGAATCCTCTGAGTATATGTCACTATATGCCCAGGTAACCCAACCACAAAAGAATACACATGGAATACAATCACTGATAAGTGGATATTAATTAGCCCAGAAGCTCTGAATTCTCAAGACACAATTAGCATATCAAATGACTCCCAAGAAGAAGGAAGGAGAGGGCCCTGGTTCTGAAAAGACTTGATCCAGCACTGTAGGGGAGTACCAAGACAGAGAAATGGGAGGGGGATGATTGGGAAATGGGCGGAGGGAAGAGGGCTTATGAGACCAATGGGGTGGGAGGAACCAGGAAAGGGGAAAGCATTCAGAATGTAAACTAAGAATATAGAAAATAAAAAAAAAACAGGTCTCTGCCATTTATTCAGACACTAAAATGGTAAATATAGAGAGTAAAAATACACTGCAGTTATTTGGGAGCAATGGGGACAAAGAAAGACCCTCAACAATTACATTTAAAGTTTTCTAGTTAGTGAAACTATCAGTATTTCTAGTGTCATGTAGTTTTAGCTTACAGACTGCATAAATGGACTCAAGCATTCTTCCATCACACATTGTGATATCTACATATCAGTGAAGACATGGTACTCCAGCCTTGTAAAGGAGTGAAGATGTGTGGAGATGCTGGTGGAAAAATGAGAAGTAGCGTTGAAATCCTGAAGAGTGACTCCCTCCCCACTTGCCATCTCTCTTCTTCACAGTTCACTACTGAGGTAACTGAGGTTACACTCACCCTTTTAGAATACTGAAAAAGTTCTGAACCTATCCACACTCACTTTTGTTCCACTTTTAACTGAATTTTCAAGGACCCATATCATATAGTCTGTATTTGACAAGTGGGCCCTTTTCTTTTATGAATATCGGCTCAAATTCTCAAAATATTCAAAACAATTCATTTAACTTCTACAGAACTTCTAAGAAGCATTCACTGCTTGCCTTTCAAATGGAGTACTACAGGGAGTTACGAAATACTCTCTTTTCAATATTAACTATAAAAGCACATGGGTTCTAGATAACAGCATGTCTTCTCTTGGAAATCTGCTCTGTACTGGGGGATCTTCAAGTCAAGTGATTTTGCCAATAGAATGCATCCCCATCATAGTCTTAGAGTTTCTATTCCTGTACAAACATCATGGCAAAGCAGCAAGTTGGGGAGGAAAGGGCTTATTCAGCTGACAGTTCCACATTGCTGTTGATCACCAAAGGAGATAAGGACTGAACTTCAAGCAGGTCAGGAAGCAGGAGCTGATGCAGAGGCCATGGAGGGATGTTTCTTACTGGCTTGCTTCCCCTGGCTTGCTCAGCCTGCTCTCTTATAGAACCCAAGAATAGCAGCCCAGGGATGGCACCACCCACAAGGGGCCCTTCCCCCTTGATCACTAATTGAGAAAATGCCCTACAGCTGGAACTCATGGAGGCACTTCCCCAACTGAAGCTCCTTTTTCTGATAACTCCGACCTGTGTCAAGTTGACACACAAAACCAGCCAGTACGGTGGGTGCCTTCAGTACAATGTGGTTTCAGCATCCGGAAAAATCATTCATACCTGCCTCACTGTTGAGACTCTGTGGGTCTCCAACTGATAGCTCTTGCCTTCTGGCTGTCACTTCCAGAATAACATTGATTACAAGGGTCCTTAATGCATGATAGTGCTGAAGGTTTGTATTCTGCTTTTAGTATATATATTCTGTCTTATATTGTTATTAGTTACTAAGAAAACAATGCTTGAATGAATGTATATATACATACATATGTTCAGATTCTATTTTGTTAATAAGTTAAATTATTATAATTATGACATGCTAATGAGGAAAGTTTTGATTTGTCTTTTCAAAGTTTTTGAAACCACTGTTTACTTTATTTGACACACTTCTATATGAATCATCTCACTTCTCTTTAAATACATTTAGAAATCACAAAGCTTCCAAAATCTGCCTTAATATTTTTGAAGATATATGAAGAAAACACACACATACAAATACTATATAACATGGTAAGTAGGTCACATAGAACTCCCTGGAGGGAATAGAAACTGAATCATTTTAATATGCTTATTACTTGAAGCCCATCTAAATCTTATTAGTGCTGAGGATGGGAAGCTTCCCTCTTTTTCCCCTTTGGCTGATAACTTATTTACATATCAACTTGTTCCATGGGACTTGGATGGGACAATAAATGGGCATTAGATAAAAAAAATAATAAAGTGGCATTCAGAAATGTCTTCTAATGGAGTTCCTTCTTTAGTTGTATTACCAATTTGAAGTGATAATTGTGTCATGGACTAATTGCTAAGTGGCAAAGAGCTTCTGAATCAGCATTGTTCATGTCTGGCAGGATCACACAGGCATTGGATTTGCAAATGCAAGCTTTGGCTCATGCTGGCTTAGTGTAATGGATGAAAATCAGAAATGGGTGTGTCAAACCAGGAAAATTCAACTCTGATTTTACATGCATGGATATGACTGACTTATGTGCCAAAGTGAAATGCATTTAGATGTTTTGTTAATATTTTTATATAAAACCTTAATGAAATAAAAGACATATTCTGAATTTTGATACCGTGGTGTATTATCTAAATTTTTATGTGTTCATAGATAATTATACTGGTAATGCAGTTAATATGTGAATCACACTCCATAGACAATTTACAGATCTGCACCTTTCCATACCCTCCACTGTCCACTATTGATCTACTCACAAATAAGGTGATCACAAATTAAAACAATAGTTTTGACTGGAGTCCTCTGCTCCATGAAATCAAAATTGTTCCTTAGCTTGCTACCTATCTTGTGCAGTAAAACAAATGGAAATATTATCTCTCCACAGTACTTATTGTATCTTAGTGACACTTAGCAATTGTCAGTTACAAATACATAGCACAGAAATATAGGTTAGAATGAAAACATTTCAAACACCACCACTCACTATAAGTACATTACATATATATGTAATAAATGTACATATTATAGGTTATGGATACTGTCATAGCACAGATTTCACTGTCTGAAGAATAAAGTAACTTCCTAGTGAACACTCAACTATTCAGCAAATGTCTCTCACACAGATATTGATACTTTAAGATAATACACCATGGTATCATAATCTACTCAGAAAGAAGAGGTACAGTTTCAGTTGCAATTATGTATAGAATCAATATCTCAAATTTGATTAATTTAGACTGTCTGAAAAGAGTACATATATACTGAGCCTTCTGACTATATGAAAGATATGCTAGGATTACCTCATTTAAAATTTATCTGTGACAATATGAGATGTTTACTTCATACATTTTTGGAGAAATCAACTCTTGCAGAAATTCAAATAATTTATGAAGGAAAGATCCAGCATTGTACTTCAGGACTCTGTCATATAAGTATGCTGGTGTATCTTTCCTGGCCACCACAGATTGAAGGCAATAAAATTAATGTATAACAATTATATGTTAACCATTTCTGTAACAAGTGAATACTATAACTCAGTTGTAGTTTCTGATCAGGAAATGTCTGTAATGCAACCAGTTTTGATACGCTGGCTTCTAGATTCCCATATTTGTTGGAAGGACAATTTTAAAACTGGACGAACAATTTCAGTGTGTAAGTGGGTCGAGGGCTCTTGGGCATGCACTGCTCGTGCTTCTCCCTGCTCAGCCACCTCAGCTGAAATGGGTGTTAAGAACTAGTCGTTGCCATTGTGGAGGACAAAAGGTGTTTCCTGGGTTTGCTTCAGAAACAAAATTTGGCCATCTCAGAGAACAAATGAAGTTTACTAGTATAATAAGTTTATAACAGTAAAGGAAGAAGTAAATCAACAATGAGCGTACAGCTTTATGCTCTTACTTCTATTTCTCTTTAACTAATGACTTCCCAAACACTAAGATTCCAAAGTATTAGTATTTAGTGTTAAAATACTAAAATACCTCATCTCTATTAGCACCTGAACACACAAATCATATCCTCTCAATCTTATCCTATTTCCCACCTCTCTAGTCCTGTCCTGTCCTGTCCTGTCCTTTCCTTTCCTTTCCTTTCCTTTCCTTTCCTTTCCTTTCCTTTCCTTTCCTTTCCTTTCCTTTCCTTTCCTTTCCTTTCCTTTTTGTTTGTTTTCAAGATAGGTTTCTCTGTGAAACAGTCCTGGATATCTTGTAACTCACTCTATAGATCAGAATAACCTCAAACCCACAGGGATCCACTTGCCTCTGACTCCCTAGTGCTGGGATTAAAACAATGTACCATCACCACCTGACTTCCAAATATATATATATATATATATATATATATATATATATATATATCCAAAGTAAAATGTTAATTAAATAAATTATTGCTTAAAGATAATTAAATGGATTATCTTTAATTAAATAAATATAGTAAATAATTTTCCATATTATAATTATATAAATTCCAACATGCATTGGCAATGTAAATGAAGATGATATTCAATAAAAAAAAGAAATTCCAACATGTATTCAAACTTTCTTTCACTAAATGTTTCCATGTTTATTTATAAACTATTTCTGACAGTTGTATATTAGGCTTTTTGAAGAAAACCTTTTTTCAAAATATATTCCTCTGGAAATATCTCTCTGTAGTTATTTGACTTCTATTTCAAAAAATAGTATGATATTTGATACAGGGAAAAAAATACCTAGTGAAACTCTAAGTTTCCATGAGTAGTGCCAAAAATATATTTTGCTTTTCTTCCCAGCATGCTAGTTTCAGCTATAATGTAAGTTATATGCATGATTTTTTAAAATAAATCAAGTTTACATAATTATCACATCATTTTATTTTATTTTATTTTATTTTATTTGGAAATCACTTTGTTTTTCTTGCTTGGCTATTGTGTCAGATTATTTGAAAATAACATGAGCTGGTTTGTTAGTTAAATTTTCTCCTTTCCTCCTATGGTCTATTGTCTACATACATCACCATGTCTTGATTACTTAATGAGTACTGGGACTAATGTCAAATAGAGTAACATCTTTGAGCTTATCCTCTCATTAATTTGGCTCACTTGCTATATAAATGTTATACCTGGTGTGTACGTTTTCTCACTAATTCTTGTGAGGTTACAGAAGCTGCATAGAATCTCCCCATAACGTGGAAATAGAAGCATTCATAATGTAAAACTTACTGCATGCAAGAACATGTCATTTTCTCATTTTGTTCATTTCTGATTCCACAAATACTTATGATTTAAGTATGAAGTTTGATTGATAAGACTTTATCAATGTTATATGTTGATATATGTGTTATAAGATATATATAAATATATCATATAACAAATGTTACATGGCTCTCATAAAGTGTACTATTACATAATATAGCCTGTGTTTTTGAAACTTTTAGTCTTGTAAGTATTGCTTTTTAATTTATTACTGTATAGAAATGTGGTTGATATTTGAATATTGATTAAGTGTATGTGGGAGTCTTTGCTAGCAACACGGCTAGGTTTAGAAGCAACTGGCAAACATACCTTTGGGCATGTTTTTCACAAATGTTTTTCTGAGCATATTTTCACAAATTCATACAGGGTTAGCTGAAGAGGAATATAAGTAGTGTCACCCTCTACGCTGGGGATACTTATCAGAATTACAGAGGACAACTCTTATATTATCATCAACTGGCAGCAAGAAAAAGGCCCTTTGAGGGTCTTTTATAAAGTCACTACTACATTTCATGAGGTTCCCCATCCTGGTGACCTAGCTACCTCTCCAGTGTTCTCACGTAAAGTCACTTGTAATAAGTTTGATTTCCTATCTGAAATTTTGGAGAACACATTCAGACTGTGGTTCTGAGTAGCCTGAATGGACTCATTTACAATTATCGAATTTTAAAAGTAGATTTCTAATTTTTTTCCCAATTTAATCTGACATCATTAAGACGTAGAACTAAGGTGTGCATGCTGACATCGTGACCTGCGACACTGCTAAATTCATTTTTAACCTCACTGGCATTGCTTGATAGGTTCTTCTGAATATAAAAAAGATTTTCTTCCCAGTTTCTATATAACTTATTTCTTTTCTTTGCCATGTAAACTGTCCAATATCTCCCTATAATGTGCCATTCCAAAGTTAATGGTGTGGCACTCCCCGGGAAGTTTATTCCTCTCGCTTCCATAATTCCTTAGTTGCCTAGACGACCTTATGCAGGGTAGACTACCCTATGCAGGGTTCAGGCCTCCTGGGTTTCCCCCAGTTCACATTAGCAGGTCTGTCTTGGTTGGACTTGGTTAGCTCTTGTTTAGAGAGTAATACTGGTAAATGTGTATATGTGTAGCTTCTGATATTCCATGGAGAATCAAGCTTACAACAAATTCCCTCATCCCCTGCCTATTACAACTTTTCCACCCCTTCTTCCACAATGTTTCCTGGCCATACTACAAGATGGTCACTCCTGAAAACATACATACAAGTAACATTGTACAGACAGGGAAAAACTATATGAAGGAGCAGAGTTGGATTTAAAAAAAAAAAAAGAAAAGAGAACTAGTTTAATCACATGGTAAGACTTTTCCTCAGCTGGGAAAAAAGAGTTGGCTTGACCTGGGGTTTTGAGGTGAGTTCCTTCCCTAGACTCTGCATGAATAAACAATTCACAGAATTAAAAATAAAGGACTGTGAAACTCTTTGCCATGTTATTTATTTCATGAAGAAAATTGCAGACTATTTGGAGATGCCAGCATTGGACCAATACAGATGCAGATACAGCCAACCATCAGACTGAGCCTAAGGACCCCAATGGAAGACTTAGGGGGGAGAACTGAAGCTGCTGGAGGGAAATGAAATCCCTTAGGAAGAACAATATCAACTAACTGGAACCCCAGAGCTCCCAAGGACTAAACTACCAATCAAAGAGAACACATGAAGGGACCCATGGCTCCAGCTACATAGGGAGCAGAGTATGGCCTTATTTGGCATAAATGGGAGTGGAGGTCCTTGGTCCTGTGGAGGCTGGATGACCCAACATAGAGGCATGCTAGAAAGATGAGGCAGGAATGGGTGGTTTAGGGGAGCACCTTCATATTGGCAAAGGGGAGGAGAGATGGGAAGAGAGTTTGCAGAGGGGAACTGGGAAGGGGGACAATTAAAATGTAAATAAATAAAATAACCAATAAAAAAGAATAACATCACTTTCAGCAATATTTAGATGCTTCATAAAGTTTGGAATAGTTCATTCAACCCTTAGCTCAATGAGAAATTTGTCTGAACTGTATCTTTAATTTTGTCGAAAGTGTTGATGAATTGAGGGGTATTGTATATTTTTAACACTAATACTGTAACTATATTAAATGGTCGTTGTATATTGTCTCTTACTGAGTGAAAGCTACGTTCCTGGAACAACTATATATTCTTGAACATTTTATGATGCAAAGAATTAAATTTGCTAACATTTTGTGTATGTTTTGATTTTGAGAAAAATAACATTATTAGCTTTATTTGCCCTTGAAATCCTTCATCCTCATGCCTACTCATGCTTCATCCTCCAGTGTACTGGGATTCCATATATGTACCAATTTGCTAAGGCACTTTAAATAATGTTAGCATTTTATTTACTAAAAATATCTTCATGTTGCAGGAAATATTAAAGAATAATCCCGCCAACTCTCTGCAGCGGCTCCAGACCTCCGCAAACTCTCTGGAGCAGCTGGTCTCTAGGCCCACAAACTCTTGCTGGCCCTGAGGAACCCATAGGGCCTCGCTTGGGCCATTTCACTTGGTTCCTCTGTTAGCTATCTCTCCAGCGGAGTTTCTCTTGTTTCCACACACTGCCCACATATCCCGGTCTGCCAGCTCTCAATACCCAAATTACCCAGTAGAACAGGACTCTTAAAGCTTGATAAGCTAGCTATTAGATTTATGTAGATTATAAGCACAATTACAAGTTGTCAATAAAGTAATGACAGAGACAATTAATAATGGCAAAAGTATTCACAAATTTCTAATCTTTGGATAACTTAATGCCTGCAGCCATTTCTCCATCTACCTGCATCCCCCGCACTCCCATGTTCCTCCTCCACAACTCCTAGCTCTGCCCCATATTTTCCTGTCCAATCACAGCATCACAGCCCCTCTCTGTACTGATGAAATTGGACAGGAAATTTAATTATACATCACTCTTTCTGTATAATTAAAAAAAAGACCTTTTCTCAAAAATAAATTTTAAGCTTCTGGCCAACTAAAAGACTCTTTTATCTCAAATATAAATTAAACACAATTATAACCATTTTATAATTTATAAAGTACAAGAGACCTAACACCCAGTCCAACGTATTTGCCAATAAAATTGAACACTGCCATCTATCCTAACTTAGAAGACTATAATTTTACATCTGACTCATGTCCTGGATTTAAATTGTATACCATCTGAAAATAATCTCCTTAAATCTATAATTTAACAAATTATGCAAGACTGGTACAACCACTCTGGAAATCAGTCTGGTGGTTCCTCAGAAAACTGGGAATGATACTTCCAGAAGACCCCGCTATACCACTCCTGGGCATATACCCAGAGGATTTCCCAGCATGTAATAAGGATATATGCTCCACTATGTTCATAGCACCCCTATTTATAATAGCCAGAAGCTGGAAAGAACCCAGATGTCCCTCAGTGGGGAAATGGATACGGAAAATGTGGTATATATACATGATGGAGTACTATTCAGCTATTAAAAACAATGAATTCATGAAATTCTTAGGCAAATGAATGGAACTGGAGAATATCATCCTAAGTGAGGTAACTCAGTCTCAAAAGAACACTCACAGTATACATTCACTGATAAACGGATATTAGCCTAGAAACTTCAAATACCCAAGACACAATTCACATATCAAATAATGTCCAAGAAGAAGGAAGGAGTGGCCCCGGTCCTGGAAAGGCTCAGTGCAACAGTGTAGGGGAATTACCAGGACAGGGAAGTGGGAAGGGGTGGATCGGGAACAGGGGGAGGGAAGAGGACTTATGGGACTTTCAGGGAGGGGGGAATCCAGGAAAGGGGAAATCATTTGAAAATGTAAATAAAGTATATATCGAATTAAAAGTATGAGATGATACACAATCAATGAGCCTGAAAAACAAAACAAAACAAATACTATTGTCTGATTTACAGTCAAAAAAATACTTGTCTACTAAGTTCATAATAATACTCCTTTCTGCTCAACTTTGCAATAATTTTCTTTTTTTAAATTTTTTATTCGATATAATTTATATACATTTCAAATGATTTCCCCTTTTCTAGCCCCCCCACTCCCCAAAAGTCCCGTAAGCCCCCTTCTCTTCCCCTGTCCTCCCACCCACCCCTTCCCACTTCCCCGTTCTGGTTTTGCCGAATACTGTTTCACTGAGTCTTTCCAGAACCAGGGGCCACTCCTCCTTTCTTCTTGTACCTCATTTGATGTGTGGATTATGTTTTGGGTATTCCAGTTTTCTAGGTTAATAACCACTTATTAGTGAGTGCATACCATGATTCACCTTTTGAGTCTGGGTTACCTCACTTAGTATGATGTTCACTAGCTCCATCCATTTGCCTAAGAATTTCATGAATTCATTGTTTCTAATGGCTGAATAGTACTCCATTGTGTAGATATACCAAATTTTTTGCATCCACTCTCCTGTTGAGGGATACCTGGGTTCTTTCCAGCATCTGGCAATTATAAATAGGGCTGCTATGAACATAGTAGAGCATGTATCCTTATTACATGGTGGGGAATCCTCTGGGTATATGCCCAGGAGTGGTATAGCAGGATCTTCTGGAAGTGAGGTGCCCAGTTTTCAGAGGAACCGCCAGACTGATTTCCAGAGTGGTTGTACGAATTTGCAACCCCACCAGCAGTGGAGGAGTGTTCCTCTTTCTCCACACCCTCTCCAACACCTGCTGTCTCCTGAATTTTTAATCTTAGCCATTCTGACTGGTGTAAAATGAAATCTTAGGGTTGTTTTGATTTTCATTTCCCTAATGACTAATGAGGTTGAGCATTTTTTAAGATGCTTCTCCACCATCCGAAGTTCTTCAGGTGAGAATTCTTTGTTTAAATCTGTACCCCATTTTTAATAGGGTTGTTTGGTTTTCTGGAGTCTAACTTCTTGAGTTCTTTATATATATTGGATATTAGCCGTCTATCTGATGTAGGATTGGTGAAGATCTTTTCCCAATTTGTTGGTTGCCGATTTGTCCTCTTGATGGTGTCCTTTGCCTTACAGAAACTTTGTAATTTTATGAGGTCCCATTTGTCAATTCTTGCTCTTAGAGCATACGCTATTGGTGTTCTGTTCAGAAACTTTCTCCCTGTACCGATGTCCTCAAGGGTCTTCCCCAGTTTCTTTTCTATTAGCTTCAGAGTGCCTGGCTTTATGTGGAGGTCCTTGATCCATTTGGATTTGAGCTTAGTACAAGGAGACAAGGATGGATCAATTAGCATTCTTCTGCATGCTGACCTCCAGTTGAACCAGCACCATTTGTTGAAAAGGCTATCTTTTTTCCATTGGATGTTTTCAGCCCCTTGTCGAGGATCAAGTGGTCATAAGTGTGTGGGTTCATTTCTGGATCTTCAATCCTGTTCCATTGATCCGCCTGCCTGTCACTGTACCAATACCATGCAGTTTTTAACACTATTGCTCTGTAGTATTGCTTGAGGTCAGGGATACTGATTCCCCCAGATTTTCTTTTGTTGCTGAGAATAGTTTTAGCTATCCTGGGTTTTTTGTTGTTCCAGATGAATTTGATAATTGCTCTTTCTAACTCTGTGAAGAATTGAGTTGGGATTTTGATGGGTATTGCATTGAATCTGTAGATTGCAGCTGGCAAAATGGACATTTTAACTATATTGATTCTACCGATCCATGAGCATGGGAGGTTTTCCCATTTTTTGAGGTCTTCTTCCATTTCCTTCTTCAGAGTCTTGAAGTTCTTGTCATACAGATCTTTCACATGTTTGGTAAGAGTCACCCCAAGATACTTTATACTGTTTGTGGCTATTGTGAAGGGGGTCATTTCCCTAATTTCTTTCTCAGCCTGTTTATCCTTTGAGTATAGGAAGGCCACTGATTTGCTTGAGTTGATTTTATAACCTGCCACTTTGCTGAAGTTGTTTATCAGCTGTAGGAGCTCTCTAGTGGAGTTCTTTGGGTCACTTAGGTAGACGATCATGTCGTCTGCAAATAATGATAGTTTGACTTCTTCCTTTCCAATTTGTATCCCTTTGACCTCCTTATGTTGTCGAATTGCCCAAGCTAGTACCTCAAGTACAATATTGAAAAGATAAGGAGAAAGGGGGCAGCCTTGTCTGGTCCCTGATTTCAGTGGGATTGCTTCAAGTTTCTCTCCATTTAGTTTGATGCTGGCTACCAGTTTGCTGTATATTGCTTTTACTATGTTTAGGTATGGGCCTTGAATTCCTGTTCTCTCCAAGACTTTAAGCATGAAAGGATGCTGAATTTTGTCAAATGCTTTTTCAGCATCCAATGAAATGACCATGTGGTTTTGTTCTTTGAGTTTGTTTATGTAGTGGATTGTATTGATGGATTTCTGTATATTGAACCAACCCTGCACTCCCGGGATAAAGCCTACTTGATCATGGTGGATGATCGTTTTGATGTGTTCTTGGATTCGGTTGGCAAGAATTTTATTGAGTATTTTTGCATCGATGTTCATACCGGAAATTGGTCTGAAGTTCGCTTTCTTTGTTGGATCTTTTTGTGGCTTTGGTATCAGCGTAATTGTGGCTTCGTAGAAGGAATTGGGTAGTGTTCCTTCTGTTTCTATTTTGTGGAATAGTTTGAAGAGTATTGGTGTTAACTCTTCTTTGAAAGTCTGGTAGAATTCTGCACTGAAGCCATCTGGTCCTGTGCTTTTTTTGGTTGGAAGACTTTCTATGACTCCTTCTATTTCTTTAGGCATTATGGGACTGTTTAGATGGTCTAGTTGGTCCTGATTTAATTTTGGTATTTGGTATCTGTCAAGGAAATTGTCCATTTCCTCCAGATTCTCCAGTTGTGTTGAGTACAGGCTCTTGTAGTAGGATCTGATGATTTTTTGGATTTCCTCAGTTTCCGTTGTTATATCTCCCTTTTCATTTCTAAGTTTGTTAATTTGGATACTTTCTCTGTGCCCTTTGGTCAGTCTGGCTAAGGGTTTATCTATCTTGTTGATTTTCTCAAAGTACCAGCTCCTGGTTTTGTTGATTTTTTGTATGGTTCTCTTTGTTTCTACTTGATTGATTTCAGCCCTGAGTTTGATGATTTCCTGCCTTCTACTCCTCCTGGGCGAAATAGCTTCTTTTTGTTCTAGGGCTTTCAGGTGTGTCATTAAGCTGGTAATGTATGCTCTCTCCATTTTCTTTTTGGAGGCACTCAGGGCTATGAGTTTTCCTCTTAGCACTGCTTTCATTGTGTCCCATAGATTTGGGTATGTTGTGTTTTCATTTTCATTGTGTTCTAAAAAGTCTTTAATTTCTTTCTTTATTTCTTCCTTGACCAAGGTATCATTAAGTAGAGTATTGTTCAGTTTCCACGTGGATGTGGGTTTTCTGTTGTTTCTGTTGCTATTGAAGACCACTTTTACTCCATAGTGATCAGATAGGAGGCATGGGATTAGTTCTATCTTCTTATATTTGTTGAGGTCTGTCTTGTGACCAATTATATGGTCGATTTTGGAGAAGGTACCATGAGGTGCTGAGAAAAAGGTGTATTCTTTTGTTTTAGGATAGAATGTTCTATATATATCTGTTAAATCTAATTGGTCCAAAGCTTCAATTAGTTTCATTGTGTCCCTGTTTAGTTTCTGTTTTCCTGATCGGTCCATTGAGGAAAGTGCAGTGTTGAAGTCACCCACAATTATTGTGTTAGGTGCAATGTGTGCTTTTAGTTTTAATAAAGTTTCTTTTACGAAAGAGGGTGCCCTTGCATTTGGGGCATAGATGTTCAGGATTGACAGTTCTTCTTTTTGTATTTTTCCTTTGACCAGCAAGAAGTGTCCCTCAGGGTCTCTTTTGATGACTTTGGGTTGAAAGTCAATTTTATCTGATATTAAAATGGCTACTCCAGCTTGTTTCCTGACACCATTTGCTTGTAAAATTGTCTTCCAGCCTTTTACTCTAAGGTAGTGTTTGTCTTTAACCCTGAGGTGTGTTTCTTGTAAGCAGCAAAATGTAGGGTCCTGTTTACGTATCCATTCAGTTAGTCTGTGTCTTTTTATTGGGGCATTAAGTCCATTGATGTTAAGAGATATTAAGGAATAGTGATTGTTACTTCCTATCATTTTTGACGTTATTTTTTAAATTTGAATGCTTAACTTCTTTTGGGTTTGATGAAAGGTTACTATCTTGCTTTTTCCAGGGTGAAGTTTCCCTCCTCGTATTGGTGTTGTCCTCCTATTATCCTTTTTAGGGCTGGGTTTGTGGATAGATATTGGGTAAACTTGGTTTTGTCATGAAATATCTTAGTTTCTCCATCTATGGTGATTGAGAGTTTTGCTGGATATAGTAGTTTTGGTTGGCATTTGTGTTCTCTTAGAGTCTGCATGAGATCTGCCCAGGACCTTCTAGCCTTCATAGTCTCAGGTGAAAAGTCTGCTGTGATTCTGATAGGTCTTCCTTTATATGTTACTTGGCCCTTTTCTCTTACTGCCTTTAGTATTCTTTCTTTGTTTAGAACATTTGGTGTTTTGATTATTATGTGACGGGAAGTATTTCTGTTCTGGTCCAGTCTGTTTGGAGTTCTATAGGCTTCTTGTATATTCATGGGCATCTCTCTCTTTAGGTTAGGGAAGTTTTCTTCCATAATTTTATTGAAGATATTTGCTGGCCCTTTAAGTTGTAAATCTTCACTCTCATCTATGCCTATAATCCTTAGGTTTGGTCTTCTCATTGTGTCCTGGATTTCCTGTATATTTTGGGTTACAAGCTTTTTGCATTTTGCATTTTCTTTAACTGTTGAGTCCATGATTTCTATGGAATCTTCAGCATCTGAGATTCTTTCTTCTATCTCTTGTATTCTGTTGTTGATATTTGCATCTCTGTCCCCTGATTTCTTCCCAAGGCTTTCTATCTCCAAAGTTGTCTCCCTTTGAGTTTTCTTAGTTGTTTCTACTTCTGATTTTAGATCCTGGATGGTTTTGCTTAGCTCCTTCACTTGCTTGTTTGTGCTTTCCTGTAATTCTTTAAGAGATTTTTGTGTTTCCTCTTTCATGACCTCAGCCTGTTGACCAAAGTTCTCCTGTATTTCTTTAAGTGTTTTTTGTGTTTCCTCCTTGTTGGCTTTTGTATTCTCCTAGATTTCTTTCAATGATTTTTGTGTTTCCCTTGCAAGGGCTTCTAACTTTTGATCCATTTTCTCCTGAATTTCTTTAAGTATGTCCTTCATGTGTTCCTGTACCAGCATCATGACCAGTGATTTTAAATCCAAATCTTGTTTTACTGGTGTGATGGGGTATCCAGGACATGCTGGTAGAGGAAAATTGGGTTCAGATGTTGCCATATTGCCTTGATTTCTGTTAGTGAAGTTCCTGCGTTTGCCTTTTGCCATCTAGTTCTCACTGGTGTTACTTGGTCTTGTCAGTGCTGGACTCACCAGTGCAAGCTGCCCCTTCCCCGTTGGCCTCTGGTGCACAGCTTACCCTCTGCACTGCCAGTAGACAGGGTGCTGCTGCTCAGGCTGATCAGATCCCAAAGCAGGCACTCGAAGGCTCCTGCTGGGGCCTGCTGGATTCACTGGAGCACACCGAATTCTCCCAGCTGGCCGCCTGGAAGCCCTGCTAGCCTCTTGCAGGACCTGGAGATGTGGTGCGGCCGCACAGGCTCGCAATAATTTTCTAATATATAATTCTGTAATATATTTTGTGTGATACCATTTCTATCAAATGGATTTTCTGATTTTTTTTTAAATTTCTTATGGGGCTATTTATTTCTGTCAGTGAAGTTCATTTTATATATATATATATATATATATCATATCTGATTCTTTAGATTTTTCTGTATAAATATGTTTAGTAATTTTTTTATTTTTAGTGTGCATAATATAACTATTCCTCGTACAATCGCAAACGCATTTGGAAATTTACAAAGGGTCAATGTCCCTTGGGAATGTTCTTTCAGTGTTTCAATACCAATTGATGTTAAAGTAATTGGAAGAAAGACAAATGTATCCTTAACACAATAAGATAGAAGCATTCATATTACTTATAATCCTCATTTCTGCAACTGGTTACGTGGCCTTAGCTGGTATTTATAACTACCTTCCTCTGCTACTCATTCTGTATTTTCTTCACCTTCAGCAAGCACCTTAGCAGGTCTTGGTTCTTTTCCTGGAGGAGTGACTCATACCTTCATTCCTGATGGGTCATCCTTTGTCATCCTGCTTGGATTAGGCTGTTGTAGTTTCCCATTGACTTTAATCACAGGACATGGTAGTACTAAGAGATGCCCTACGGGATCTCCTTGCACTCCAGACATAATCCTGCTTATCTCCATTGTAGAGAGGCAATCCAATTTCTCCATGGTAATCTGGATCTATCACCCATCCTAACACTGTTATTCCTTTCTTAGCCTGTTGGTTTAAGGGCATTAGAAGCCCAAAATGGCCAGGGGGAAGTCTGAGCTTCCAGTTCAATGGAATGTTTGTTGAGCACTCTCCTCTCTGGAGCCAAAACTTCTAGGCCAGCAGAACCTAAAGTTGTGGGGACAGGAAGCAAAAATTTTCCTAGAGGGTCACTATGAGTAATAGTGAGTGGAAGTCCGTGTTGCTGAGCCCAAGCATAATCTCCGTCTTGGCCACCATGGCCACTTTGTTCATGTGCCCACTGGGCAATAACTGGAATGGCTGGGGAAAGAGGCTGACTGTCCACAGAACGGGTCATCTTACCCACTTGATTACTGAACTCCTCCTCAGCTGAAGTCACCTTTTGGTGAGCATTTACATGGGACACAAATATCTTCACATCTTTTGCCCATTTGGAGAGATCTATCCACATATTTCTTTTCCAGATGTCTTTCTCACCAATTTTCCAATTGTGATCTTTCCACATCCCTTACCATCCAGCCAATCCATTGGCTACAGCCCATGAGTCAGTGAATAATCGTACATCTGGCCATTTCTTCTTCCAATCAAATTGTAATACCATGTGTACTGCCCAAAGTTCTGTCCACTGTGGAGATATATACTTCTGTATTAGTTTGGGTTCTCTAGAGTCACTGAATGTATAGGCAGTCTCTATATAGTTAGGGAATTTGTAGATGACTTACAGTCTATAGTCCAATTTCCCCAAAATGGGCAGCAGCAGCAGCCATGGATGGAAGTCCGAGGATCAAGCAGTTGCTCAGTCCCACGAGGTAAGCAGGCAAGGAAGAGTGAGTAAATCTTCTTTCTTACAATGTCCTTATATGTCTCCAGCAGAGTGTGTGGCCCAGATTAAAGGCTGTAGGTCTCCAGCAGAGGGTGTGGCCCAGATTAAAGACCTGTGCCTCCATGCCTTTAATCCCAGATAATCTTGAACTCCAGATCTCCTTGTCTTAATCTTCTGAAATTCATAGCCACTATGCTTCAAGATCTCTATGCCAAGATCCAGGTCAGAAACTTATATCTCTGAGCCTTCAGATTAGGATCATAGGTGAGCCTTCCAATTCTAGATTGTAGTTCATTCTAGATATAGTCAAGATGACAACCAGGAATAGCCACTACAACATACATTGAAAATACATTTTTATTATTTTTGATTTCTATTATGTAGTATCCCTTGTCATGTTTCTTTTCTTTGATCCATGGTCTAAATATTGATTCATTTCCATAAATGATTTTTAAAAATTACTGTTATTTATTTCTTGTTTAATCCCAATGTGTTCAAAGACCTGTCTGTTACTATCTTCCCCTTGGAACCCACAGAAACACATACTGGTATATTGTACTCACTTTGTACAATTTTTTAATTCTATTATATAAGGAATCTCCTTAACTTCAAATAGGCATGATTTTTTCTTAGTATGTAGCAGTAACAGGAAGAAGGAATTGGTACATTCAATAATGTTGGAATTTTTTCTCAATTTGATCTGTAAATTCAACACAATCTCAATCAAAGTCTCAGCAAGCTTCTTCTTAGATGTCCTGTTGACAAAAATCATTAAATATTTATATGGTGAGATGAAGTACTAAAATAATGAAAACAACTGTTCTCAAGAGAAGTGTGAAGTCTCACACTATCAGCTTTTCAAACCTGCTGCAGTAATCAGACTGCTATCGATACCAGGACAGACATGGTGATCAATGAAACAGAACAGAGACTTCAGAGCAGACTCCCACAAATAGAGGCAACTGTTTTTTGCCCAAACACAAAGTAAAATAAGGAAATGCAAATAAATGAAGCTAGACACATCTCACATTTCATGTCAAAAATGACTACTCATCGATCACAGACCTAAATGCAAAATGCAAACATAGTAGAAAATAATCTATCAAATAGAGTTTACAACAAGGTTTGACCATGAAATTTTTAACCAGAATAATAAAGTTAAAGAAAATAATGATAAACCTTATTCAATAGTTAAAAATTTGTACTGTAAGGGAAACAAACTGTTACAGAAATGATGCTTCAAGCCAATGGGGGGAAATTTTGCAAGTGGCACAGTTGTGAAAGGCCTTGTGTATAGTGCTTGTGTGTATGTATAGATCCTCAAATATGCATACATATTTCCTGTCAACAAATAATTCAATGTTTATATAAATGTTACTAAAAAAATAAAAACAGTTCTTTAAGTTAAAATGAAATTTATACTCTCTCTACCTGAATTTATATTTATTACCAAGCTTCAATAATCAAAATCATTACTGACAAAGGATAAGCATTCTGATCAATTGTGCAGAATAAAGAATACAAGACAGACTCAAACAGATATGACATTCTTGAAACTCAAAGAAGTTGATTAATAGCTAAACAAAAGATCTGAGCAGACACGTCATTGAATGCTCCAAATGTTGCCAAGGATTCAGAGCACGCAGAACTCTGATTCATTGCTAATAAAAGCACAGGGCACATCATAACTTCTTACAAAACTTACCAACAAGTGTGTAAATGATGTTCCTTTATGAAGTTTGGATTAATGCAGGTCAAAAAAAGGCAAGCCGAACATAATAAACTCCAGACATCCAGTGCCTTGACAGTTTGTGCAGTTAAAAATGTGGTATTAAATTATATAACAATATATACAGCAATTTTGTGTGAGTTTTTAATAGTAATTAATATACAACCAAATAGAGAAAAAGAGATTAATCCACTTATATGGCTTTTAGAAATTAAAACTTTTCAGAAAAATAAAGCTCCCTGGTATGGTCTAAATTGTCCCAAATATTATATTAATCGCTCATCTTGGCAAATCTTAGGAGGTGGAACCATTCATTTGGAAGTGATGGAAGCCTTCATAAACTGATTTGTGTCTGTAAAGTATGTGACATAGAAATTTCTTCATACCTATCCTTGTCTCAAATAGCAGGAAGGTCTTACCTGAGGACAAGAACACATCCCTCTGATTAATTTCATCCTCCAGAGCTGACAAAATAAATTTCTGTAATTTCTCTTTTGTTTTTTGTTGAATCAGCCTGAACAGTTACTACAGAATAATGGACAGTGGCATGCTCTCAAAGGACCCTCAGGAAAGGAAAAATGTCTTTATGGGTGGGAGATCTGCTAATCAAGCATTTGACCAGTTGAGTCAGGCTAGCATCAGCAACAAGCCACAACAACAGTTTGATATTCTATGCAATGCAAAGGGTATTTGCCAAGCAGAAGCTACTTTCACAAAAACCATTTCCCTTCTCTTCCCAGATCTGCTAACACCAAATTTGCATGAACTGCAACAAAAGCCTTCCTTGTTATTCCCACTGCGTTCCTTTTTATTATTCACAGGCATTTTCGTGAATAAACATATTATTTGTCTCTTTACCTTGAGTAAACGACTCTAACTTCTCCTCTGCCTTGTGTAAACTTTCTAGAAAAACCAAATGGCATTTGCTTTTAATGTATAATTGGTATGTTTGTGTTTAAGTTCACTACAGTGGTATTTGTTTTCCATCTCTGGAGTGCATTGCTGTTTTCACTATTCCATTCTGTCTCCTCTGTTGATTTTTAGTTGTGTCTCTTTTGTTATTTCTGTAGTTTTTCTAATGCATCTTTAATTTACTGCAGTTGATCTTCACAGCCTACTTTTTTTCTTTTCTTTTATTAGATATCTTCTTTTTTTTTTTTTTTTTTTTTTTTTTTTTTTTTTTTTTTTTTTTTTTACATTTCAAATGTTATCCCCTTTCCTGGTTTGCCCTCCAGAAACACCCATTTCATCCCCTCTCCCCCTGCCTCTATGAAGGTGCTCTCTCACACACTCACCCACTCCCACCTCCCCTCCCTGGCTCCCAGGGACTCAACCATAGCCTTTTTACTCACTTTGCGAACAGTGAACAAATCATTTTTGTTTGTTTGTTTGTTTGTTTGTCTTTGTTTTTTGTTTTTTATTTTCTATATTCCTTGTTTACATTCCAAATGATTTTCCCTTTCCTGGTTCCCCCCTCCCCATAAGTCCCATAAGCCCTCTTCCATCAGCCCTATCTCTAATCAATCCCCTCCTACTTCTCTGTCCTGGTATTCCCCAACAATGCTGCATCGACTCTTTCCAGGACCCTCTCCTTCCTTCTTCTTGGGAATCATTTGATATGCGAATTGTGTATTGGGTATTCAGAGCTTCTGGGCTAATATCCACTTATCAGTGACTGCATTCCATGTGTGTTCTTTTGTGATTGGGTTACCTCACTTAGGATGATATTTTCCAGATCTAACCATTTGCTTAAGAATTTCATGAATTCATTGTTTTTAATTGCTAAGTAGTATTCCATTGTGTAAAATATACAATATTTTCTGTATCCATTCCTCCATTGAGGGACATTTGGGTTCTTTCCAGATTCTGGCTATTATAAATAAGACTGCTATGAACATAGTGGAGATGTGTCCTTATTGCATGCCTGGGAATCCTCTGGGTATATGCCCAGGAGTGATATAGCAAGGTCCTCCAGAAGTGGTATGCCCAGTTTTCTGAGGAACTGTCAGACTGATTTCCAGAGTGATTGTACCAATTTGCATTCCCACCAGTGAAGGAGTGTTCCTCTTTCTCCACATCCTTGCCAACACCTTCTGTCTCCTGAGTTTTTAATCTTAGCCATTCTGACTGGTGTAAGGTGAAATCTCAGGGTTGTTTTGATTTGCACTTCCCTAATGACTAATGATGTTGAGGCAAAGGACACTGTCAATTGGACAAAAAGGCAACCAACAAATTGGGAAAAGATCTTCACCAACCCTACATCCATCAGAGGGCTAATATCCAATATATACAAAGAACTCAAGAACTTAGACTCCAGAGAGCCAAATATCCCTATTAAAAAATGGTGTACAGAGCTAAACAAAGAATTTTCACCTGAAGAACTCCGAATGGCTAAGACAATGAACAAATCTTAAAGAAACAGAATGAATTAGCACTGCCCTGTTCTCTGCACTCTCACCACCTATTTAATTCCTCATATGATAAGACACTACATAAAAGTAGGATTTGTGAAACCACATGGAGTCTTTAGATTCACTCATTTAGGTGCTGCTGCTTCTGATGTTGCAGGTTAGGGTTGTGCTGAGGGAAGCCCATACTATTCTGTCACTTACAAAACTTTTAGCTTGCTATAGTGCATATTTGCTAGAGACAAAAATCTTTGAACTTATGCCTATATGAAAATATCTTATTTTACCTTCATATTAAACGAATATTTATCTGTAGATATAGAAGTCTTCATGAATAGTAGTTTTTCCTAATTTTGTTCAGAATACTATCCCAACAATCTTTCACGGGGTTGAATGTAATGTCTTTGGTTCCTAAATCTTTTCACTATGACTGACTTTCTTTCTTTCTTTCTTTCTTTCTTTCTTTCTTTCTTTCTTTCTTTCTTTCTTTCTTTCTTTTCTTTCTTTCTTTCTATCTTTACATGCTCACAGTACTGATGAGTTTATGAAACTGTAACTCCTAGCTTGGGTGAGAGAAGTATCTTTTTCCAATTCTCTGTGAATCTTAAGTAGAATCACTATTTTTCTTCCATTGTTTATAGTGAAGTAATAATGCCTTCCTAATTGTCTTTAGACAATAGTTCAAGAATTACTTCACATGCTTGAGTCTCCAGAGTCTTTCTGCCCAAAAGTAGATGAAGCTCTAGCTATACTACAAGCCCACCAAGCAAAAGAGTCTTCCCAGAAATCAGTGGACAGTGACATTGCTGTTAGAACTGTCTAAATTGATCAGGGACCATGAGCAGAATCTCGTGCTTCACTGAGGAAAGATATTTTAAACATCAAAAAACTTAAATATTATGAAAAAACATTGCAAAATATAAAATAATTAAAAAAGGAAAAGAAACTTTGAAATTTATGTACTGAGCAAACAGTGCTAGTCCTAAATTACTTTGATTTTAAATAACAAAAATACAAAGAAATTAAAACAAATTAATGTTTTATAGACCCTGGGAAAAGAATTTTCAGCAAAGTACAAAATTTAAAGTGTTCCTTTCTTTAATGTTGTAATTCTTCACTGTGGAGCAGCTTGGGTGTCAGTTCTGTTTTAAGGACAGAACTGATGACTGAGCAAGGAAACATAATTTGGATTATAAAATCCTTGCTTTAATAAAAATTCCTTACACTGTAAAAGCAAGATGTTTCAAATTACAAGACTCTGGCTTATTTCATTAGTAATGGTTTATGCATATCAATTAATCTAAAACCATTAAAATATAAATAGTTGATGTTTTCCTGTATGTACTATGCCTTGATCGTGAGTTTGCAATGTCCCAATGTATGTATGTAAATCTGATTTACAGTAGTTGAAAAATATTAACATGGCTACCAACTGCTAAGAATTCTGGCTTCCCCCCAAGAGTGAAGAGGAAATTTTCTCTACACGTGAAACTGGAACAATATTGCTATAGAGCTTAGAGAAGATGAAGAATTCTAAAGTATAAGTACAAAAGTCTAGGTAGGATTAAGGTAATTATGCAGACATGAAAAGTCACATTGAATACAAAGATTTATTGCTTAAGCCTAATCCTCAGGATAATAGAACACTAGTGCAATTCATTGAAATAATGAAGGGTCCATTCCTTAGACCTTATGTAAAGCAATGTTTAAAGCCGGAGAGAAGCTAAATAGTGTGCTTGACATAACCTGAATATTAAATACCATTTCTACTTTTAAAGATATCCCTCTGAATGCAAGCTTAATATCTTCAGATTATAAATTCTTAAGTGCTGATGAATTGCTTCTCTGTTAAAGTAAATTTTATTCAATAAATTCCTCTAATGCACAATAGCCAAGTGCATTAGGAAAGTTGGCGCTACTGCTTCTCAACAGTGCATTTCTAGGTACAAGTCGTGTACTTTCCTATGATTCAAGAACTTTCTTGAATACATATTTAGAATAAGAGAGCAAAAAGGGAAACAAATTCTTGCTTAAATCTGAGTACAGATATATATATATATATATATATACATATACATACAGTAGTTAGGGTTAATTCTCAGTAGTTAAATGAACTTGTTCTTACAGAGGACCTGGGTCTAATCACCAGTACACACATGGTGCCATACAACTGTCTGTTGTCCTCTTCCCTTTGTGGGCATTGCAAGTGTGTGGGTTACAAACATTCAGGCAAAATATTTATACGCATAAGAGTACAGAAAATAAACCATATTTTGAAAAATATCTGGAGAGTTAAAAACACTATTTATAGCCATAGTCACTTGGCAATAGCCAGGTGTGCCTGACTCATAAAAGGGGCTGCTTGCCCCCTCTGCTCTCTCTTAACTCTTTGCTCTTGCTCTGCCCTCCTGCCCCTTCCCCCTCGCTCCCCATCTCCCATTCCCCTCCCCCTTTCTCCCTACATGTTCACAGCTGGCCTCTCCTCCTCCTCCTTCTCCTCCTCCTTCTCCTCCTCTTCCTCTTCCTCCTTCTTCTCTTCTCTCTCTCTCTCTCTCTCTCTCTCTCTCTCTCTCTCTCTCTCTCTCTCTGTCTCCCCTACCCTCAGCTCTCCCCATGCCCTGAATAAACTCTATTCTTTACTATACCATTGTGGGGCTGGTGGTCCCTTAGGGAAAAGGGATGCCTCACCAAGGGCCTTCAGAGCCCCCCCTTGACCCACACCTGACTATACATCCACCAAACATATTCCTTCTCTCTGTATTTTTATAAAACACAACAATAGTAAAAATAAAGGGAACAAGATAAAGGCTCTGTCACATCAGACTTTGACTTTGGACTCCCAGCATCCACATTTGAAACTGGTGACTCAGGACTCAGCATGCAACCTGAGACAAACATTAGTGTTAGTTTCAAAATTGGTTGTTGGTGATTTCAAATTCTACATTTAAGGGGAAACATGATTGTGGCAGGATCAGAAAGATAAATAGATGAGATCTGACTTAAAAGATAGTACGTTTTCTCCTAAACCCCCCAAAACAGACTTCAGAATGGGGAAACACATCAAACAATAAAATTCTCCCAGAGGCCATTAAATCAGTTTCTTTGCAGAGAAAAGGAATACAAACATCCTGGCAAACCTACCCAGTGGTTATCTCACAGTAAAACAACTTAAACTTGGATTTAAGGTTACCAAATTTACTGACATCTGTGTCTGGGAGAATCAATCAAGTGAGGTATAAAATTGCTTCTTACTACAACCTAGGGACACTTTATAAAATACACTTTGGTTAAAATTTAGTTAGAAATCAGAAAGTAGCTTGAATATCCCCCAGCCATACTCAAGGCAATGGAAGAGTTGTCTAAATGTATATACACAACTCCCAGACGGTGAATGACTAGGAAGACATCGGATTACCCTAAACTCCTACTCAACTGGGAAAGACAACATCCTTTCTTTCCCTAAATAATGACTTTCCTGAAGCTATTGTCTGCAGACATTCTTTAGGAAAGTAATTAAGAATCAGATTTATATGCTTTAATAAAACAATAACTACATTGGATATGTAGTGTGTCAAAAGAAGGATACATATTTGGATAATATCTCTTTTATTTATAGCACTAAAATACGAATATTTTAATAAAACAATTTTTATACTGAGGTATATCATAACAAACTACATGTTCCCTAGAAACAGAAATTTGGTTTTTCAAAACTTAAAATGTACATTTAAATATGCATATATAAATCCAAATTAAATGAAAAGTATCCTAAATAGCTAAAGTGTTTTCAATATTATTTTGAAATGTTTAAGTTTAAATACTATTTTCTAAGAAGAATTATATTTTCTCCCTTCCTTCTACCTCCCCATCTTCCTCCTCCTTCTTCTCTCCTTCCTCTTCCTCCCTCTCCCTCCCTCTTTCTCTGTTTTACCAAATAGCTCAGGTATCACTATACAGCTCAGGTTGGCATCAAACTCAGTCAGGACATGTCAAATATACCCCCACATAAAGTTAAGGCCTTGGAACTGAGCTCAGAGTCCTAGGAAGTGATGTATTTGAGGATTCTAGTCCGTGACACCCATTGATTACAAAAAGAGACAACAGAATCTACAGCTGTCTAAGGAAAACAATTTCCTGATGAATATCACCTGTACCAAACCCTTATTCTTATTCCAAAAAGCCCATCCCATCTTGCAGCAATCTGGGTTCTCTTGAATTCTTGGCAGTGAGTGAGTGAGTCCTGTGACCTGAGCGTGGCCAGACCTGGAGATGCCACCTCTCTGGTATTAAATAGAGTCTATTGTAGCTGTTCCTGGTCATCTAAAAGTAGCAGCATTGTTTACTTCCTGCACACTTATGCTTCCTTATCCTTACTCCATACAATCTGCCTTCCCAGTGTTGAGATCTTCAGCATGTGCCACCTTGTCCAGCTTGGGAGGTTTATTTCCATTAAAAGCTCTGCCTATGAATACCAGTACCAATGGTTTGACAATAGCTGTTTTCACGTATGATTTTATTTCAACATGTATGCCAGTATAATCAGTTCTAATAAATTTCCAGGTACTGTTTCTTTTCCTCACATAGGGAACGTGCTTTGAACGAAACAAGTCTAGTTGTATATGTTTGTAAATTTACCTACAAAGATTTTATTTTTGAACCCAGGGGAATAATCTTCCTGTAAATAACAGGAAAAATAATAATAATAATAAAAACACCAAAAAGCAAGGGACTTCCATTTCCTTTACCACTGAAGCAGACACTCTTTTCATTATGTGGCTCACTGCACAGAGAACCAAAGTAAATAAAAATTCCTGTTAAACATGTAAGTTTAACTCTTACTTGTATAAAATTTTAGATGACTGCTTCATGTTTAGAGCAGAGATGTACAGAATTAGATAAACATCATGCTCCCATCATGCTAGACTATTTTTAATATATTCTATTATAGGCTGTCTATATGATCCAGAAGGATTATCCCAGTCTCAGTCACAGCCATATTGCCTTCATTCAAGAGAACTGAAGGAAAAGTGAGACAAAATAAACAATTCTTTTTTTGACATTTTTTATTCGATATATTTTTTATTTACATTTCAAATGATTTCCCCTTTTCTAGCCACCCACTCCCTGAAAGTCCCGTAAGCCCCCTTCTCTCCCCCTGTCCTCCCACCCACCCCTTCCCACTTCCCCATTCTGGTTTTGCCAAATACTGCTTCACTGAGACTTTCCAGAACAAGGGGCCACTCTTCCTTTCTTCTTGTACCTTATTTGATGTGTGGATTATGTTTTGGGTATTCCAGTTTTCTAGGTTAATATCCACTTATTAGTGAGTGCATACCATGATTCACCTTTTGAGTCTGGGTTACCTCACTTAGTATGATGTTCTCTAGCTCCATCCATTTGCCTAAGAATTTCATGAATTCATTGTTTCTAATGGCTGAATAGTAGTCCATTGTCATAAAATTACAAAGTTTCTGTACGGCAAAGGACACCATCAAAAGGACAAATCAGCCACCAACAAATTGGGAAAAGATCTTCACCAATCCTACATCAGATAGAGGGCTAATATCCAATATATATATAAAGAACTCAAGAAGTTAGACTCCAGAAAACCAAGCAACCCTATTAAAAATGGGGTACAGAGTTAAACAAAGAATTCTCACCTGAAGAACTTCGGATGGTGGAGAAGCATCTTAAAAAATGCTCAACTTCATTAGTCATTAGGGAAATGCAAATCAAAACAACCCTGAGATTTCACCTTACACCAGTCAGAATGGCTAAGATTAAAAATTCAGGAGACAGCAGGTGTTGGCAAGGATGTGGAGAAAGAGGAACACTCCTCCACTGCTGGTGGGGTTGCAAATTGGTACAACCACTCTGGAAATCAGTCTGGCGGTTCCTCCGAAAACTGGGCACCTCACTTCCAGAAGATCCTGCTATACCACTCCTGGGCATATACCCAGAGGATTCCCCACCATGTAATAAGGATACATGCTCTACTATGTTCATAGCAACCCTATTTATAATTGCCAGATGCTGGAAAGAACCCAGTTATCCCTCAACAGAAGAGTGGATGCAAAAAATGTGGTATATCTACACAAAATAAACAATTCTAAGTTGAAAATCTCCTGTTAGAATTTCAAAATTTGACAACTAGAAATCAAGCAATGTTGACGCACACAGACTTTATTCTAATCAACCGTCAGACAATTAAAATTCAACCTGCTACTAAAGGGACAGATTATACTACATTATTTCTACAAATTTATTGGTTTATGTAAATTATCCTATGATATCATTGCTTCAGATATCAAAAATTCAGGAGGTTTCAACAAATTGAAGGATGGAAGGAAGGAAAGAGTTATCCTCACATACTACCCTTTTTTGACATGATGTTTTTATGTAAAGTGTTTTCCACTGTCATCAGGGGGTCTTTATTTGCAGTTCACTGGACAGGACTAAGTCCCATGAACACCTACAGCAGTGAGGTTTGTAAAAGTGAAGATTGTAAAGCAAAATGACTTTGCCTTAAATAACTAAGCCCAAATAAGGTTCTACTTCTTAGAATAAGAACATTGGTGTTGAACTGAAAATTCAGTTTTGTTGATAAGCAAAATTTATGGAGAGGTACTGGTGAAGGCAGCCACAATACTTACCACTGCAACAGCAATGCTTTGCTGGTGTAATGTAAAGTTTCAATGAAATAAAGATACCAAAACTAAAATTGCCAACTTTTGATTGTAATTAAGTAGTATAAAAGAGCAAATTTAAGTGTGAAAGTCCATAAATATTTACTGAACAAGTCATTGGTATATGTTATAGATTTTAAAATTTAACTAAACAGATATAACATAAAAATTATACATGATTTTTTAAAAAAATTATTCATTTATTCCCTTACAACCAAATATCAGCCCTTCCTCTCCTCCCAGTACCTCATCACATAAGTCCCCATTCCACCTTTCCCCTATCTTTGGGAAGAGGAAGCCCACATCTGGGTGTCACCCTTATCACCAATCCCTCTCCACATCCCTTGCACATCAAGTCAGTGCAGGACTCTGTAATCCTCCCCACTGAGGCCAAACAAGGCAGTCCATTTAGGAGATCAGGATCCACAGGCAGGTAGGCAGGCAACAGATTCAGGGACAGTCCCTGTTCTAATCATTGGGGAAACTGCATGGAGACCAAGCTACTCATCTGCTATATATGCACAGGGGGCCTAGGTCCAGCACATGCCCTGTGGTTGATGGTTCAGTCTCTGAGAGTCCCCTAGGGTGCAGTTTATCTTCTTGTAGAGTCCTTGTCCTCTCTGAGTCCTTCAATCCTTCTCCCAACTCTTCTATAAGACTCCCCGAGCTCTGTCTAATGTTTGAGCTTGAGTCTTTGCATATTTTTCTATTGGCTGTTGGGTAGAGCCTCTCAGAGGACAGTAATGCAAGGTTCCTTTCTGCAAGCATGACAGATTATCATTAACAGTGTCAGGGACTGGTTCTTTGCCCATGGGATGGGTTTCAATGTGGGTCAGCCATTGGGTAGCAATTCCGTCTGTCTTTGCTCTACATTTGTCCCTGAACCTCTTGTAGGCAGGATACATTTTGTATCAAAGATTTTTGTGGGTAGGTTGCTGTCCCAACCCCTCCACTGGGGTCAGAAAGTCACCACTTCAGGATCCCTTTCCCCACTGCTAGGAATCTCAGCTAGAGCTACCTCCTCAGACCCTCTGGGACCTCTCCAATCCTAGATCTCTGGCACATGCTAGAAATTGCCACCCTGCCAATTTTCATTCTCTCTCCTATGCTGTCCCTACACCTGATCTCCCTTTCCCTCCCTGCTCCCTCTCCCACCAATTTCTCTCTCTCTATCCTAATATCCCTCCATTCTAATATCTATTTTATTTCCTCTTCTGAGAAAGATTCAATGATTTTCCCTTGTGACACTCCTTGTTATTTGGTCTTTTTTCGGTCTGTTGATTATAGTATGGCTATCCTGTACTGAATGGCTAATATCCATGTATAAGTGGGTACATACCATGTTCTTTTGGGTTTGGGTTAACTCAATTAAGATATTTTCTAGTTCTATACATTTGCCTGCAAAATTCATGATGTCCTTGTTTTTAATATCGTAGTGGTTTTTCATTGTGTAAATGAACTGTATTTTAGTTTTGTTTTTTTTTTTCAGTGAAGTGGCATCCAGGTTGTTTCCAGTTTCTGGCTATTATGAATGATGATTGTTGAGCATGTGTCCTTGTGCAATGATAGAGCATCTTTTGGGTATATGTGCAGAAGTGGTATAGCTGAGTATTGACCTAGAAATATTCCCAGTTTCCTGAGAAACTGCCAAATTAATTTCCAGTGTGGTTGTGAAGGCTTGAACTCCTACAAGCAATGCAGAAGTGTTCCACTTGTTTCACATCTCACCAGAATGTTCTATCTCTTGAGTTTTTGATCTTAGCCCTTCTGATAGGGGTAAGATACAACCTCGGAGTTGCTTTGATTCATGTTTCCCTGATTACTAAGGACTTGGAAAAATGTCTTTAAGTGCTTCTTGGCCATTTAAGATTCAACGGTTAAGAATTTTCCATTTAGCCCATTTTTAATTGGGTCATTTGACTGGTTGGTATCTTTATATATTCTGAACATTAGCCCTCTGTCAGATGAAGGATTGATAAAGATCTTTTCACAATCTGTAGGCTGTAGTTTTGTCTTATTGACTGTGTCCTTTGCCTTACAAAAGCATTTTAGTTTCATGAGGTCCCATTTATCAATTGCTGACCTTAGCGCCTGAGCCATTGATGTTCTCTCCTGGAAATTGTCTCCTGTGCCAATTAGTTTAAGGCTATTTCCCACTTTCTGTTCTATTAGATTTTGTGTGTCTGGTTTTATGTTGAGATGTTTGATCTACTTGGACTTGTTTTTAATGACTATTATTTATTGTGTAACTATACCACATATTTTATATCCATTCTTTAATTGAGAGACATCTAGGTTCCTTTTGGCCATTATCAACATACATACTATGAACATAATACAGCAAGTTCCTTTGTGGGATGGTGAATCATCTTGTGGGTATGTGCCCAGGAGTTGAGAGACAGGGCCATTGACACACAATGTCTGAGACTGCATGCACAAGATCAAGCCAGCAAATCCCAGTATGTGGGAGGAGCTTACAAAGTCGCACTCCTAGCTGAGGCAATAGAGAGTTGATGGGGAAAAGAGGGTCTATGTTTTTCTGGGAGATAGCCCTTTGTAGGCTATTCATGCTAACAAGTTGCCCAAGTAGGTATACACACACACACACACACACACACACACACACACACACACTATGTAAAATTGGGAGAGGAATGTATCAAATAGAACAGGAAGGAGTTAGAGAATGGGGAGTAGAAAATGTTTTTGATCACCTCTTATGTTCATGTATAAAATGTTCAGACATAAAAATGTATATAAACATATGTGTGCAATTTCTATACATATGTATATTAGATGAAATAAGAGTATATAAAATATATCTTTAATAAAAATATTGGTAAGTGGCAAGAAAATTCTTAGTATGGTGAACACAAAAACAATGCCTGAAATAACCACCATTATTCACATGCGGTATAATTGAATTTATACCATCCAATATAACTCAGATTGATGGATTTCTCTAGAATATGACCTTTACATGGTTTCTGAAACTCAATCTAGAGAGACTGTACAGAAGGCAAATAAATAGGTAATCTTATAAACAACAAATGTGTCCTAAGTCTGGCAATGTATATCAAAAGATATATATTGAAGCATTTTGGTTAGGCAAAATAATCCATGGTTTTCATTATCCCCCTCGCATATAAACAAAATGTATAGGTCCAATGGATACATATTCCATGAAATAGCTTGAGGTAGCACTGTTCTTCACAGTAGCTAATTCCACTTGGAGAAATTGTAGGGACTGGTTTAAGTGACTAATAGTACCACTGAGACAGGACCAGTAAGCCAAATCATTAGTTGTAGGTGAGTTTATTGTAGTAGGCCTGATAACAACTCTAACGCAATTTTTAAAAGAATTGTTTATTTTTATTTTATAGGTATATATGAGGCTCTGCATGTATGTATGTGTGTCATGTGCATTCTTGGAATCCAAGGAGGCCAGATGAGAATATCAGATTCCCTAGAACTGCTGTTTCAAATGGCTATGTGCTACCATGTGAGTACTAGGAAGAGAAAGAGGTTCCTCTCCAGGAACAGTAAGCGCTATTGCTCACAGAGACATTTCTACAAACAGCTAAACCAATTCTTTCAAGTTGAGAAAATTATTCTAACACTAGCCGGGAACATTAAATCAGTAAATTCTAAAGAATAATTAGGGAGAATTTCCCCCAACTAATTAAACTAAGAAATATAAAGTTATTGCAAACAATAGACTGAGCCACAGTATGATATAAAGTGATCAGTGGAATAAAATAGAAAGACACAAACAAGTTCACAAGAAAGTGGAGAATAATTTGATGAGGTCTTGAAAGACATGATATGTATATTATGCTTTAAAAGTCATTTCCAAATCTCATGACAAAGCTTGAGATTGTGACGGCACTGAAAGGTGATTAGGGTACAAAGGCTCTCACTTCATGAATGACTTAATGCTATTATTGTACAAACACATTAGTCATTATGGGAGTAGAGGCAGGATTAACAAGTAGGTATTCAGAACGAACAGGTGATAGGCCAGCCTCTGCTGTGTATGCTGTGCAGAAAGAATCTCCACAGAATGGCAGATCTTTAATTTAGGGCTTCCCATCTTGAAAATTATGAGCCAATTTAACTATTATTTGTACAAGTGTAAGGCATGTGCAGCACACATGTGCTTGCGAGAGCGTGTGTGTGTGTGTGTGTGTGTGTGTATGTGTGTGTGTGTGTGTGTGTGTGTAGGCAAGTAGAAACTGGAGGACAATCACCATAATGTTCCTCGGGCAATCCTAGCTTTTCTACAAGGATCTCAGACCTTAGGCTAAGCTGATGGACCAAGGGAACCCCAAGACTCTACCTGCCTCTTCTTCCCCGCTGATATTTCAAGAATGTCCCATAAAATTCACATTTTAAACATGGCCTCTCATGATGAAACTCAAGACTCCATGCTTATAAAGCATGCAGTTTACAAACTGAGCTATCTGATGACCACAGATAATTTTTAATTGCTTGTAAATTATCCACTGTAATATTCTGGTATAGAAGCAGAAAATAATTATGACAAAGTGCTTACAATATAGTGTAAGTGTGACTAAAATTTTAAGGAAAATATCAATTATATCTTTTTCTTATTCCATAAGACAGAACAATAAGAAACAGCAAGTTAATACCTAAAATATTAAAAGTTTCAAAAACTGAATCACAACGCAAATTAGTAGAATAATATATGAAAACCATTCTGATAGTGTGTTTTCTATATTTAATTCAACCAAAAACAATAAAAGAATGCAATAAGTGTCTATTAAGCACCTGGTCATAGCACACAGTTAGACCCTACATCAGATAGAGGGCTAATATCCAGTATATACAAAGAACTCAAGAAGTTAGACTCCAGAAAGCCAAAAACCCTATTAAAAATGGGGGTACAGAGCTTAACAAAGAATTTTCACCTGAAGAACTTCGAATAGCTGAGAAACACCTTAAAAAGTGCTCAACATCATTAGTCATTAGGGAAATGCAAATCAAAACAACCCTGAGATTTCACCTTACACCAGTCAGAATGGCTAAGATTAAAAATTCAGGAGACAGCAGGTGTTGGAGAGGATGTGGAGAAAGAGGAACACTCCTCCACTGCTGGTGGGGTTTCAAATTGGTACAACCACTCTGGAAATCAGTCTGGCAGTTCCTCAGAAAACTGGGCACTTCACTTCGGGAGGACCCTGCTATACCACTCCTGGGCAAATACCCAGAAAATTCCCCAGCATGTAATAAGGATACATGCTCCACTATGTTCATAGCAGGCCTATTTATAATAGCCAGAAGCTGGAAAGAACCCAGGTATCCCTCAACGGAAGAATGGATGCAAAAAATGTGGTATATCTACACAATGGAGTACTATTCAGCCATTAGAAACAATGAATTCATGAAATTCTTAGGCAAATGGATGGAGCTGGAGAACATCATACTAAGTGAGGTAACCCAGACTCAAAAGATGAATCATGGTATGCACTCACTAATAAGTGGATATTAACCTAGAAAACTGGAATACCCAAAACATAATCCACACATCAAATGAGGCACAAGAAGAAAAGAGGAGTGGCCCCTTGTTCTGGAAAGACTCAGTGAAGCAGTATAGAGCAAAACCAGAACGGGGAAGTGGGAAGGGGTGGGTGGGAGGACAGGGGGAGAGAAGGGAGCTTATGGGACTTTTGGGGAGTGGGGGGCTAGAAAAGGGGAAACCATTGGAAATGTAAATAAAAAATATATCGAATAAAAAATATTGAACACGAAAAAAAGATCAATCACTAATAAGTGGATATTAGCCTAGAATATTGGAATACCCAAAACATAATCCACACATCAAATGATGTACAAGAAGAATGGAGGAGTGGCCCCTGGTTCTGGAAAGACTCAGTGTAGCAGTATAGGGCAAAACCAGAACAGGGAATTGGGAAGGGGTGGATGGGAGAACAGAGGGAGGGAAGAGGGTTTATGGGACTTTCTGGAAGTTGGGGGCCAGAAAAGGGGAAATCGTTATAAAAAATATATCAAATGAAAAAAAGAAAGCAACAATATGTACAATACAGTACCCCCAGATCTCCCAGGGACTAAATCACCAACCAAAGAGTAGACATGGAGGGACCTATGGCTCCAGCTGTAGAAGAGGATGGCCTTTGGACATCAAAGAGAGGAGAGGCCCTTGGTCCCAAGAAGACTCCATGCCAAGACACGAAAGTGGGAGTGGGTGGATTGGTGAGCAGGGGGAGGAGGGATGGGATAGGGTGTTTTCAGATGGAAACCAGGAAATGGGACAATATTTGAAATGTAAATAAAGAAAATGTCTAATAAAGAAAAGAAAGCTCAGAAATCCTTGAAGGTTTGAGAAATCACATTTCTTCATGCCTGTGTCTGTTTGCTCTTCTACTTGAAACTTGACATTTTGAGATTTTCATCAGGCACTTAAAACACAAATGATTTACTCCTTAATATTCTTAAATAATTTTTTGGCTCATATATCCATTACATTTCTAGAACCAAAGTGATTAGCATCTTTTTACATTAACATCCCATCTTCATTTTATCACAAAATGTGTACACACACTAACATCTCAAGAAATTTTTGTTCATCCTTTACTAAATTAATTTCTCTTTCTGGTTAGATCATACAATATCTGCCTTTTATTATAAAATTATACTTAGCAACACAAGCATATTACACATCTATTAAGAAATTTTAGCATAAATTATGCATTTAAGGAAATGGAATGTGTCATCTATGAGAAAAACAGGTCATCAGATTCCATGTCCCTTGAACATCTTCTTCATGAGCCAAACCAAGGTGAGAGAACTGTGGCAAGAAGTCACAGGGGTCACAGGGGCCAGGTCATTCTAATGAAGTCACACATGCATTGGGGACTGTCATCTACAGAGGGAAGGAACGTGGTTCCAGCACATGTATAAAGATTCCATCATTCTCTGGAGTACTGTACATACAAAAAGGTAAGCTGAATGTGAGAGATCAGATCTTAGGTTCAGACTCCATCATAGAGAACCTGACCTAAGGCTAAGCTCAAGTTATCCAGCAAGCCTGCACCTAGTACCTGTTTCCAGGTTACTTCCCAGCAAACCTGTGTCTAGCACTAGACTCCAGCTTATTCCCCAACAAACCTGTGCCTCCAGGTTACAAGCCTGCCCCTGGCACTCCACTTCCTAACAACCACCAATCAGGAGGAAAGCAGAAGTGCATACCAGCCAAGTATTTTAAAGTGCAACAAAACTTCATAATAGCATTCCAATCAGATGTGTGTCAGGCTTAGAAACTCCCTTACTTGTTTGCTTACCTATATAAATGCTTGCTTGAAATTGGGCTCAGGTTCGCCCTGCTGCATCAGAGATGGTAATTTGACCCAAGTTAGAATTTGATTAAAGGAATTGGCCCTTTGGTGGTCTTTGGGGGGCTCAGGAAATGGGCACAATAAATGGACAGTCATTGCAAGCATTGTCTAAACTGGAAAACCCCCACCTCCCTCCTCTGCTGCAAGCAACACTGTGTAGCCACACCATGGACAGAATTAGTGATCTAGGTTCAGCCAACTGAACTACTGGCCTTAGCATACTGGAGACCTGGGTACTACTTAAACTTTTGGCCCAGCCTACAATTTTTCTGGTAACACAGTTTCAAAAAGAAACTCTTCTGGTCACTGATTTACGTTGATTCTGACACCACTGAAAGCTCCGCTCACTCAGTTGCTCACTCCTGTTAGCTTTGGGATTAGTAAATTACATTAAACTTTTATCTCCAATGCTTTCATTCTAACTCTTGGAAACTCTTAAGATTGATAAGGCTTATTTTGGAGTTATTACGGATAAATAACAGTTTAAGATGAAACCGATTCATATTTTCCCTTTATTTCTTTTTTCTGATACAATAATATTTATTGAAATAAATAAAAAGTTAGCATTAGACAGCATTCAAGCATGTAATGTGTTCTAAAAGGTAGCACAACTGATATAGATAATGATTTCATAAATTCCATAGAGGTGTCATGTCATAGTAGTTACAGTACAAGAGTAAATTAATGGCACATGTGACAATGCAATGATAAAGTAGAATGATTTTTTATAATGGAAATGAATATATTAAGTTGTATAAGAATTATGCTAAGTTGTCACTAATTATGGATCCATTATTGCTCATTTGTATGTACAAATTGATAATTGTGCTTGTTAGATTGTTTTCTTTGTGAACTTGACCTAAGCTAATCTGGAAGAGGGAGTATCAGCTGAGGAACTGACTCTGTAGATTTGCCTGTAGGCAAACCTATGGGACATTTTCTTTATTAGTTATTGATGTGGTGTTAGAGGCCCCAGCTTCCTCAGATGGTTCCACCCCTGGGAAGGTGGTCCTGGGTTGCATAGGAAAGCAATCTGAAAAGTCATGAGAAGTAAACCGGTAATCAGAGTTCCTCCATGGTCTCTGTCTCATTTCCTGTCTCTAAAGTCCTGCCTTGAGTCCCTATCCTGACCAGCATTCCTGATAGACCTCCCTCCTTTCCTCCTAGTCCCACCCTTACAAATCCCTCCTCCCACTACTCCTACCTGCTCCTCAGAGAAGGGAAAGCCCTTGGGACCACTCTACCTTGGGACATCTAGTCCCTGTAGAACTAAGCACATTCTCTCTTACTGAGGCCCAACTAGGCATTGGTTACATTTAAAAAAATTATCTTCATTATCTTACCACTGTGATCTTATGTTTTGAAAATGATTTTTTCCCTCTTCTGTTGAGGGATACCTGGGTTCTTTCCAGCTTCTGGCTATTATAAATAGGGCTGCTATGAACATAGTGGAGCATGTATCCTTATTACATGCTGGGGAATCCTTTGGGTATATGCCCAGGAGTGGTATAGCAGGATCTTCCAGAAGTGAGGTGCCCAGTTTTCAGAGGAACCGCCAGACTGATTTCCAGAGTGGTTGTACCAAATTCTTAGACAAATGGATGGAGCTGGAGAATATCATACTAAGTGAGGTAACCCAGTCTCAAAAGATCAGTCATGGTATGCACTCACTGATAAGTGGATATTAAGCTAGAAAACTGGAATACCCAAAACATAATCAAATGAGGTACAAGAAGAATGGAGGAGTGGCCCCTGGTTCTGGAAAGACTCAGTGAAGCAGTATAGAGCAAAACCAGAACAGGGAAGTGGGAAGGGGTGGATGGGAGAACAGGGGGAGGGAAGGGGGCTTATAGGACTTTCAGGGAGTGGGTGGGCTAGAAAAGCGGAAATCATTTGAAATGTAAATAAAAATATATCAAATAAAAAAAGGAAATGATTATGCTTTGAGGAAAGATACTGTAAATAGCTGAAGGGGATTGTGTAAGTTTAAAACAGGGTCACAAAAGGAGAAGGATGTTCTAAATGTCCAACGATGTCATTATGTTTTCCTCAGATTCACAGAATTCTCATTTAGATGTGAAGCATTCCTTGTGAGTTACTAGGCATTAGACAAGGAAATGCTATTAAGAGAAATTTTGCTCCAATATCATCCCTCCTGTATCAGATCAGATTCATTTTACTGTATAAAAAAATCAAGTGTCCTTTACCAATGAGTAGTTTGCATGCCTCACTCATAAATGCTGCATTTCTGGCAGAAGTAAAAACACTAATCTCCTGGGATGGCATGCAGCAATGAAAGTATTGAAATCTAGTCAAGCTCCTTTAATGTTCAAAGGTTATCAGACAATGTGTTTTCCTGATGACGGTCACCTCAGATGTCTAAAGATTCAGTGTTTTTAGAAATCTTCTGAGTACATGTAGATAGTATGAATGGTGCACACATCCTTACGCAAGAGGGGACTGGCTTTGCACTCAGCTACTGCAGGATACTTTCAATTTGTTTGAAAAACCTTCTCTAAAGGATGTCTTTGTTACAGGCAGCCCGGTCAATTAGATGCCTAGCAATGTGAGTTATCAGGAGTGGAGCAATATGATATCCATTTAGTTCCCAACAGTCTGCAGCTGGAGCTCAACCCTAAGGCTACTCGAACATTAAGGTCCATGGAAATATTCAGATGCTGGTGATGGGAGGAGCTCCCTATGGGCCTTGTAAATAGCGCTGCCTATTGTTATACAGGATTGCAAAAGGGTAAAACTTCCAGTAGACAATGGAAGGAAGTTTGCCACCCTCAAGTATTCTTTCTCTGAACTATGCTCTGCTGATCTCTTTCCTTGGCTTCTTGTCCCATTTTCTTTCTCTATAACATGCCATAGCTGCATGGTTTAAGAATATACTTTCAACGAGTGCTGTACTTTTTACCTTTGTGTAATTTGCTCAAAATTTCGCTTAGGTTTGGAAGACTACAACTTGGAACTGGCAACCGGTAGCAACAGTGAGTCTGCTCTTAAGGATTCTGCCTTCTAACTTGACAAGAGTCCCTCAAATGTCACAAGTCTTCCAGGGAGAACCTCTCTGTTAATGATACTGTAGCAAGTAACAGTTGAGTGCAAGAATACTTCAAGAACTTAGTGTCAAAAAGCAATGTGCCTTCTGGCTAACAAGAGATATACAAAGTAAACAGAAACTATGCCTTCCAGAGGTTTCAGTGGCTGGAGGAAAGAGGACTCCTGATGGCAGAACCTGTACAGGGAGGACATAATGACTGGAAGCCTACTTAACAGATAATAACCTGTAAAGACACAATAGTGCAGAAGGTCTGGCTACCTGAAAGTTTGAAATCATGAGCAGCAGAGAATGGTAAGGATACACATTGAACCTGAAATGCCCCTCAAGACTTGTGTGCTGAATGTTTGAGTCTTTGGATATTATTGATTGCTTCAGTCCTGAGGGCTATGAGGTGAACAGTGGATTATTTCGTCTATGAAGTCATAATTTAATGGCATTATTAGAAGGTGACAGAGCCTAGAGATTGGGCTCTGGCTAGAGGAAGTAGGTCACTGGGCTTGTCTTTGAAGTGTGCTATGTTGAGCCAACCCTTTCTGTCACTCTCTCTGCCTCCCAGCTGCCAGGAGATGATCAGCTCAGATCTATCCAGCCCTCTCTGATATTGCATTCTGCCTTACTTCAGTCCCATAGCAACAGAGCCAGCTTATTGTGGGTTGAAACCTTGAGGCCATGAGCCAAAGAAACTTTTCCAGATTTAAGTTACTTTCACAAATATTTTGCCAGACTGATAAAACAAACAAAAACAAAAACAAAAACCCTGCAATATGGCTTCACAGAAGGTTAGCTCATTTTCCAATAGGTTTATTAGGTTTTCACGATTCACAGAAAATGATAAAAATCTTAGGAGTGTAGTCTAGCACTGCCTAATAGAATATTCAGTCTGCTAAAAGCACTATTGAGTATTCTAGTTGTTTTTTCACACCAAATTAAAACTTCAGTTACTTTAAAATTTACTTTCTTTTAAAAATTGTAAATGATCAAATACTCTATAGTCAACTGAATTTAAAATATATATAACCATATATAAAATTATATTTGCTTAAATATTTTTAAAAATATTTAGAAAAGTTGCAATAGTTTTTAGGCCATGAGCAGTCAGCAGATTAGTTTAAATATTCCATGTAGCATAGTCTTAGATAGGTCATGATTTGATGTTTCTAACAAATATGTGTTTAGTTTAAAAGACCATGCTTTGAGCTTCAAGGGGCAAATATTAGAACTACTTGGAAGCTGGCTATTGTATTGTTTTGAGTGAAATTACATCACTCAGGAGATGAAACCAGAGGACTGCAAGTTCAAGGCCAGCCAGAGCTTTACAAAAAGATCTTGTCACAAAATTTAATAAGAAAATAAATGACTAAAGTATGTTGATTCAAATATGTAAACATAAGATCAGTGATTAATTAATCATTTCACTGATTTACATCTGTAATAGTAAATTTCTAAATATTGCTTCTATGTCATAAGATGCACTTGTAAAAATTTACTTTTAATGATTTCCAGGTTAAATTTTGTCAACTTGATCTAAACTACAGTCTTTTGGGATGAGGGAATCTCAACTGAGAAAATACCCTCATCAAATCAGATTGTGGACAAACCTAATGTTATTTTTTCCTTTCTGGTAATTACTGATAGAGGAAAGTATGATCCTCTGGAGGTGGGAACATCCTTGGGTAGGTGGTCCAGGTAATAACAGAAACAACCTGAGCAAGCCATTAGGGGAAAGTCAGTAAATAGCACTCCTTCATGGCTTCTGCTTCAGTTCCTGCCTCCAATTCCTGCCCTGTTTAAATTCCTGTTCTGACCTGCAGTTACTTAGACTTATAAAATGAAACAAATTCTTTCATTTTCAAGTTTACTATGGTCATGGTATTTTTATCACAGAAATAGAAGCCGTAAATAGGACATATAGTGGTCTCAGGTTCTTGGGATATTGGTTGAGATATTGTATCATTTAAATTATTGGCTAGAAAAACCACAGAGTACTCAATACTCATAGAAATGTTCAATTGGAGTTTGAAAGTTGGTACAAAGGCAGATAAGAGATGACTGTTTTGTGATGTTTCAGAAGAAAACAAAGACTCTATGAGAGCCATACATGCTATCTTGAATTAAGAATATGTGTTTCTCGATGTCTGGCATGGAGAGGACACCGCTTCCTGAGGCCCTCTAGAGAACAGACAGGAGCAGGGTATTAGTTTGCCTATCCCCTGTTGCTGCCCCTTGCCGTCAGGAGTGGGAGACCTGCTCCACACATGGTACAGAGAGGACACCTCTTCCTGAGGCTCTCCAGAGAACAAAGAGGAGCAGAGTATTGGATGTGGGAGCCCTGCACCACATCTGGCACAGAGAGGACACTGCTTCCTGAGGCCCTCTAGAGAACCAACAGGAGCAGGGGCATTGGAAAGAAAGAGCACAGAAACACAGACCCTCAGGATAGAGAAGATAGTGTCAGCAAGACCAGCTAGCACCAGAAATAACGAGATGCCCAAAGGCAAATGCAAGATCATTACCACCAGAAACCAAGGCAACATGGCACCATCAGAACCCAGCTCTCCCACAACAGCAAATCCTGTATAACCCAAAACATCAGGGATGATGGAGGACTTCAAGAAGGACATAAATAAGTCCCTTAAAGAAATACAAGAGAGCATGGGTCAACAGGCAGAAGCACAAAAAATCCCTTAAAGAAAGACAAGAGAATATTGATCAAAAGGTAGAAGGCCTTAAAGAGAAAACACAAAGAGCTCTTAAAATACGGGAGAATATGGGTCAACAGGTTGAGGCCCTTAAAGAGGCAATACAAAAATCCCATAAGAAATTACAGGAGAACATGGGTCAACATGCAGAAACCCATAAAGAGGAATCACAAAAATCCCTAAAAGAAACACAGGAGAACATGGATTAACAGGTAGAGCCCTTAAAGAGGTAACACAAAAATTCCGTAGAGAATTCCAGGAAAAAACAAACAAGTGAAGGAGTTGAACAAAAATATCCAGGATCTAAATCTGGAAATAGAATCAACAAAGAAATCACAATGTGAGACATCTCTGAAAATAGAAAACCTTGGGAAGAATTCAGGAGTCATAGATGCAAGTATCAACAACAGAATACAAGAGATAGAAGAAAGAATCTCAGATGCTAAAGAGTCTATAGAAATCATTGACTCAACAGTCAAAGAAAATGCAAAATGCAAAAAGATTGTAACACAAAACATCCAAGAAATCCAGGACACAATGAGAAGACCAAACCTAAGGATTATAGGAATAGAAGAAAGTGAGGATTTATATCTTAAAGGCCCAATAAATATCTTCAACAAAAATTATAGAAGAAAACTTCCCTAACCTAAAGAAAGAGATGCCCATGAACATACCGGAAGCCTACAGAACTCCAAACATTTTGGACCAGAGCATAAACTTCTCCCATCACATAATAATCAAAGCACCAAATGCACTAAACAAAGAAAGAATACTGAAAGGAGTGAGAGAAAAAGATCAAGTAACATATAAAGGCAGACCTATCAGAATTACACCAGACTTCTCACCAGAGACTATGAAAACCAGAAGAGCCTGGGCAGACATCATACAGAACCTAAGAGAACATAAATGTCAGCCCAAACTACTGTACCCAGCAAAACTTTCAATTACCATAGATGGTGAAAACAAGACATTCCATGACAAAAGCAAATTTACACAGTATCTTTCCACAAATCCAGCTCTGCAAAGGATAATGGGTGGAAAATACAAACCCAACACAGCAAACCACACTGTAGAAAAATCAATAAGGTAATCTTTCATCAAACCCAATAGAAGATAGTTACACAACCAGAATGTCAATTTTAACTAAGAAGATAACAGTAAGCAACAATCACTTTTCCTTAATATCTCTTAATATCAATGGTCTCAAGTCCCCTATAAAGAGACATAGACTAATGAACTGGATATGTAAACAGGACCCAACGTTTTGCTGCATACAAGAAACCCACCTCAGTGACAAAGACAGGCACTATTTAAGAGTCAAAAGATGGAAAACAATATTCCAAGCAAATGGTCCCAAGAAACAAGCTGGAGTGGCCATTCTTATATCGAATAAAATTGACTTTCAACCAAAAGTTGTCAAAAAAGATAAAGAGGGACACTTCATACTGGTCAAAGGAAAACTCTACCAAGTGGAACTCTCAATTCTGAACATCTATGCTCCTAATGTAAGGGCAGCCACATTCATAAAAGAAACTTTACTAAAGCTCAAAGCACACATTGCATCCCACACAATAATAGTGGCAGACTTCAATACCCCACTGTCAAAAATGGACAAGAAACTAAACAGAGATACAGTGAAACTAATTGAAGTTATGGACCAACTGGATCTAACAGATATTTATAGAACATTCCACCCTAAAGCAAGAGAATATACCTTCTTCTCAGCACCTCATGGTACCTTCTTCAAAATTGACCATATAATTGGTCACAACAGGCCTCAACAGATATAAAAATATTGAAATTATTCCCTGTATCTTATCAGATCACCATGGCCTAAGGCTGGTCTTAAGCTCAAACAAAAGCAATGGCAAACACACATACACATGGACTTTGAACAATGCTCTTCTCAATGATAGCTTGGTCAAGTAAGAAATAAAGAAAGAGATTAAAGACTTTTTAGAATTCAATGAAAATGAAGACACATCATACCAAAATTTATGGGACACAATGAAAGCAGTGCTAAGAGGAAAACTCATAGCTCTGTGTGTTTTCCAAAAAGAGAATGGAGAGAGCTTACATCAACAGCTTGACAGTGTACTTGAAGGCCCTAGAACAAAAGGAAGTCAATAACTCCAAGAGGAGTAGATAGCAGGAAATAATCAAACTCAGATCCGAAATCAACCAAGCAGAAACAAAAAGAGCTATACAAAGAATCAACAGAACAAGGAGCTGGTTCTTTGAAAAAATCAATAAGATAGATAAACCCTTAGCCAGACTAACCAGGGGACACAGAGGCATTATCCAAATTAATAAAATCAGAGGTGAAAAGGCAGAAACTGTGGAAATTCAAAAAATCATCAGATCCTACTATAAGAGTTTATACTCAACAAAGTTGGAAAACCTGGATGAAATGGACAACTTTCTAGATACATACCAGGTGCCAATGTTAAAACAGGATCAGATAAACCATCTAAATAGTCCCATAAGCCACGAGGAAATAGAAGCAGTCATCAATAGTCTCCCTTCAAAAAAAAAAAAAAAAAAAAAAAGCCCAGGACCAGATGGGTTTAGCAGGGAATTCTATCAGATCTTCAAAGAAGAGTTAATACCGATACTCTTCAAACTTTTCCATGAAATAGAAACTCAAGGAACACTACCCAACTCATTCTATGAAGCCACAATCACACTTATACCTAAACCAAACAAAGACCAAACAAGGAAGGAGAACTTCAGACCAATCTCCCTCATGAACACTGGGGCAAAAACATTGAACAAAATCCTGACCAACTGAATCCAAGAATGCATCAGAACTATAATTCACCACAATCAGGTAGGCTTCATCCCAGGGATGCAGGGATGGTTCAACATATGGAAATCCGTCAATGTAATTCACTACATAATAAACTAAAGGAAAAAAAAAACCACATGGTCATTTCACTAGATGCTGAAAAGGCTTTTGACAAAATTCAGCACCCCTTCATGATAAAAGTCTTGGAGAGATCGGGAATCCAAGGCCCATACCTAAACATAGTAAAAGCAATATACTGCAAACCGGTAGGCAACGTCAAACTAAATGGAGAGAAACTTGAGGCAATCCCACTAAAATCGGGGACCAGATAAACCTGCCCACTTTCTCTCTATCTATTCAATATAGTAATTGAAGTCCTAGCCAGAGCAATCAGGCAGCAAAAAGAGGTAAAAGGAATACAAATTGGAAAGGAAGAAGTCAAACTATTACTATTTGCAGATGATATGATAGTATACTTAAGTGACCCCAAAACTTCCACCAAGGAACTCCTAAAGCTGATAAACAACTTCAGCAAAGTGACTGGATATAAAATTAATTCAAGCAAATCAGCTTTCCTCTACTCAAAGGATAAACAAGATGAGAAAGAAATTAGGGAAATGACACCCTTTACAATAGTCTCAAATAATATTTCATACCTAGGTGTGATCCTGACGAAGCAAGTGAAGGGTCTATATGACAAGAACTTTAAGCCTCTGAAGAAAGAAATCGAAGAAAGTCTCAGAAGATGGAAAGATCTCCCATGTTCATGGATTGGCAGGATCAATATAGTAAAAATGGCCATCTTTCCCAAAGCAATCTACAGCTTCAATGCAATCCCCATCAAAATCCCAAATCAACTCTTCATAGATCTAGAAAGAGCAATTCTCAAATTCGTCTGGAATAACAAAAAACCCTGGATAGCAAAAAACTATTCTCCATAACAAAAGATATTCTGGGGGAATCATCATCCCTGACCTAAAGCTCTACTACAGAGCGATAGTGATAAAAACTGTTTGGTATTGGTATGCAGACAGGCAGGAAGATCAATGGAATAGAATTGAAGACCCGGAAAAAAATCCACACATGTACAGTCACTTGATATTTGATAAAGGAGCTAAAAAAAATCCAGTGGCAAAAAGACAGCATTTTTAACAAATGGTGCTGGATCAACTGGAGGTCTGCATGCAGAAAAATGCAAATCAATCTATTCTTATCTCCTTATACAAAGCTCAAGTCCAAGTGGATCAAAGATTTACACATAAAATCAGACACTCTGAAGCTTCTAGAGGAGAAAGTGGGGACAAAGCTTGAACACATGGGCACAGGGGAAAAGTTTCTGAACAGAACACCAATGACTCATGCTCTAAGAACAAGAATCAACAAATGGGACCTCATAAAACTGCAAAGCTTCTGTAAGGCAAAGGATATAGTCAATAGGACAAAATGGCAACCAACAAATTGGGATAAGATCTTTACTAACCCTACATCCGATAGAGGGCTAATATCCAGTGTATATAAAGAACTCAAGAAGTTGGTCTCCAGAGAATTAAATAACCCTATTAAAAAATGGGGGTACAGAGTTAAACAGGGAATTCTCAACTGAGGAAACTCAAATGGCTCTAAAGCACCTAAAGAAATGTTCAGCATCCTTAGTTATCAGAAAAATGCAAATCAAAACAACACTGAGATTCCACCTTACACCAGTCAGAACAGCTAAGTTGAAAAACTCAGGGGACAGCAGATGCTGGAGAGCATGTGGGGAAAGAGGAACACTTCTCCATTGTTGGTGGTATTGCAAGCTTGTAAAACCACTCTGGAAATCAGTTTGTCGATTCCTCAGAAAATAAGACAGTAGTACGACCTGTGGACCCAGCTATACCACTCCTGGGCATATACCCAGAAAGTGCTCCTACATGTAATAAGGACACATGCTCCACTATGTTCATAGCTGCCTTATTTATAATAACCAGAAGCTGGAAAGATCCCAGATGTCCCTCAATAGAGGGATGGATACAGAAACTGTGGTATATATACACAATGGAGTACTATTCAGCTATTAAAAACAATGAATTCGTGAAATTCTTAAGCAAATGGATGGAACTAGAAAGTGTCATCCTGAGCAAGGTATCCCAGTCACAAAAGAGAGCACATGGTATGCACTCACTAATAAGCGGATGCTAGTTCAAAAGCTCAAAATAAACAAGTTGGAATTCACCCAGCACAGGAAGCTCCAGAAGAATGACTTAAGTGAGGGAGCTATGGTTCCTCTGAGAAATGGAACAAAATGCTCACAGGAGCAACAAGGGAAGCAATGTGTGGAGCAGAGTCTGAAGTAAAGGCCACCCAGCGAGTGCCCTACCTGGGGATTCATCCTATAAATAGTCAGCAAACCCCGACACTACGATGAGAAGCATATACCAAAAGGAGCATGCCATGACTGTCTCCAGAGGGGCCCTGCCAGAGTCTTATGAATTCAGAAGCAGAAACTAGCAACCAAACTTGGACTGAGCTTGGGGTTCCCAATGGAGGATCTGGAGGGTTGTCCGGAGGAGCTGAAGGGGTATATAGCCCCATGGGAAAAACAATGACTTTGGACACCCAGACACCCCAAGACTCCAAGGGAATAAATCATCAACCAAGGAGTATACATGGTTCCAGCCAAAAATGTGATAGAGGAATGCCTTTTTGGGCATCAGTGGGAGGAGTGGTCTTTGGTCAGATAAAGGCTCAAGAGAGGCCACAACAAAGGGAAACAGATGTGGGGGGGAGTTGGGAGGAGGTGGGACTGTGTTGGGTAGAGGGGCATATACATGGAGGCAGGGAGAGGGAGGAGGGGGAGGGAATCGTTGGGGAGGGGGCTTTTGGGAGGGGGAAATTGGGAAAGGTTTTACCATTGGCAATGTAAATGAAGAAGATACTCAATAAAAAAAAAGAATATGTGTTTCTTGTTTTCTGTAACTGAAGAAAATGACTACCATTAACAAGAAAATAGATCCACTAAAGTGGAACCTTTGCTTAGACAACTGCTGAGATTCTAGTCAGCTAGGGCTCAGGAAACAGCTGTTTTTAGAAGAGGCCAGCATACTTGAGGCAAAAATCTGGGAAGTGATTCTTGAGGGCCAGCACACTGAAACTGTGGTCCAGAGCGAGTGGAGGCTTTGTGCTGACTGTCAAACTTAGTAATAGGTAAGAGTTTTCCAGATGGTACTTTGAAGTCATGAAGGGGTCATAGGGAGTGGGTGATGCTTGGCACCATATGAAGCCATAAGAGGCCATTGAGGAAGGCGTAGCCTTAGATGCCATAAAAGCCCCAGGATTGAAGGAGTCACAAAGAGGCTTGGCACCATGTGCTAGGGTCAGAGGTCCCGGAAACAGACCAGAGCATAGATTATTGGTGAAGATACAGATCAATTACAATAGAACCTTCAGCAAGTTAGAGATGCCAAGAGAGCTGCAGATGTAGCATGATGGTGGCTTCATCCTAGGGGGCGAGCTTTATGTGCTTCAGAGGGCAGAAGAGGAGAAATACAGATGTTAAGTCCCTCTGGGCTGTAGACAATCTTGAATACTGTAAATCTGACACTGAAGTTCACTCTGATACACTTTGGTTTCGCTTTGATCTATACCCTGATTCTTCCACCTTGAAATAAGAAAGTATTTAATTTATTTATATTTACTGGAGCCCATGGTTGAATCTTTGGATATCTTAGAATCAAGTTTTGAAAGAGACTTAGGAAGTTTTAAAGACACCAAAGTTTTAAAGTGTATCAATTTTTAAAGACTGTAGGACATTTAAAAGTTGAAATGCATTTTAGAGTGAGATACTGATAATGATATGAGCTCTTGGAGCTAAACAATAAAGCAGATTTTATAATTTAATAGTAAGAGTTATGTAATGGTGTGTCAAATGCACAAAGGGTCAATTATCCTGGTTTTATTTGTTTTGTTTTGTGTTTTGTGTTTTGTGTTGTTGTTGTTGCTGAGTTTTGTTTTGTTGTCAACTTGACATAGTAATCATTTGGGTAATCAACTGAGAAATACCACCACACAACTATCCTGTTGGTATGCTTGTGACATTTTTTCTTGAATAATCACTGATAAAGTCCCAGCCCACGATTGGTGTTGGCACTCTTGGGAAGTGGTAGTCATTGGTAAGAAGGCAGGCTTAGCGAGCCACAAAGAGCAAAAAACTAAAGCAGCATTCCTTCGTGATTTCTGCCTCCAGGTTCCTGCCCTGACTTCGCTCTGTAATGGACTGTTACCTGGCTGGGTATATAAGATGAAATGAACCCTTTCCTCCTTCAAGTTTCTCTTGTGTCTGGTGTTTTATCACAGCAATAAAAGTCCTTACTAAGAATAATGTTAAAACTGTCCAAGCATGCCAAGGGAAGTCATGGAAGCTGCTTATTCAGGAACTCCCACTGGGTGACAAAAGATACTTACAAGCTGTCAGGAGGAAATCAGTCGAAAATCTAGTCAGCAGCTTTGTGCATTATCTAGTACTAAACCCCATGCTAAGTATTTTCCATGAATTGCTTTAATGGAAATTTTAAACTGTTGATGATATCTGATCAATATAGTGATTTGTTAGAAGTACTATTCAGAGGCATTATCTGACCCCTCAACCCACACTCTACCCTCTGAAGGCTGGAAGATGGAATGATGGGGCTCTTATTTGTACATTTAAGAGAGTTCAAATTAAATAATCTATATCTATATCTATCTATCTATATATGCATATATTCTATGATAGCACCTTCCTTTTGTTTCTAGAGGTTGACTAACTTTAATTGCAAATCACAGTCAGACAAAATATGTATTTCTAATGGGCATAGGAATTTTTTGCAATTTCTCCTATTTGAAGTTGTAGTGCTGTGAGTGACAGCAGGATGACAAAGGAGGCTGAGGTCCAGTACAGCTCATTAAACACACTCAAGGAAACTGGTAGACGGGCGTGATCTGATATTTCAGCCAGGTTCTTAAATCATTGCATTGTGGCAATAGATTTGAACTGAAGGAGTGAGGAGGAAATGAAAGAGGAAGAGGGAGAGGGGCAGAGAGAGGGGAGGAGGAGGGGGGAGGAGGGAGAGGGAGGGATGAGGAGGGAGGAGGAGGAGGGAGGGAGAGAGAGAGAGAGAGAGAGAGAGAGAGAGAGAGAGAGAGAGAGAGAGAGAACTAAAATGAAGTCCTAGGAATTTCAGATTATTTAAATCATTTTCATCAAATTTCACCTATGTAGGCAAGGTTGTGTTATTTAACATAACAGTAGAGAAGCAAGTGGCTATTACTGATGGTTGCACAGACCCTTTTTCAGCAGGCAGCAAAGCTGAGCACCTCTCCACTTTGGAGTCTTATCTCTGTAAAGCAGCAGCCTTGAGAACACAACTCACTCCACCTGTGTTACATGTTCTTATCCTAGCAGCTGACGAGCAGCAGCAGGTGATAGACTCCTAACCCCTGGGGAACTGGAGCAGTCAGACAGCAAAGAAATAAATACTCAGCACAAATACTTCCTTCCATCACCTGTGTTTACACACCGGATGCCCTGTGAGATGCATGCCCTACACCTTAGATCACCTGATTTTTGAGGCTGTTGCAGAGTCTGGCTGATAGCTTAAATTTTAGTGCACTTGTAGATTCAAGAACCTTTGAATAATATGTCGTAGATGCTTGCTTCATTTCATTATAGGGGACAATGCTGGCTATCTGATGTTGCATTTTGCATGACTGTCCTTTGTGCACAAACATGGTCTTTGAACTTGTCCAAGCAATACAATGATCCTTTCAGTAACTGCTGTTTTCAAATTGCTTCTTAGCTGTTCATTTGTTATTGTTGTTTCAGGGAATTTTGTTGGTGGTATGTCTATTGTTTTTGGTTTTCCTGTTATTTGCTGTGACAAATGGAAAAAGAACTGGGTGTTCTTACTTCACACATTTGTCACCTGATAACATATTCAAGCTGGAAATCACATATGATATGGCAACTTTGGACTTGATGAGGGATCTGTATAATTCTCATAGGTACTCATTTTGCATATAGTTATGCAGCATATAAATGCATTCAATCTTTTAAGGGTATGCAGAGTGAATTGTGTGAAATAAAATTCTGTTTTCTGATTATGAAAGATTGGTGACTTAATGACTGAGCATGGGAAAGGGAAAAGATGCTTGTGAAGTCTGAGTTGGTGATGGGGTGAGTTAAGAAAGTTAGGAGTTAGAGTTAGGAGCAGAGGTTAGAGCTATGATATGTCCAGTCCTTTTCCCAAATGAGCATACAGATCTGCAGGCTTTCCTCCACATACAAATGCCAAAGCTGTGGAAAAGAAAAAGTAGCACCATAGTTTTCTAGGTTCGTGACTGAAACGCCTCCAAACAGCACGTATACAAGGGACATATATTATTTTATTTATTATGTAACATAAGGGCCTTTAAGCTTTATTTAGTTTATTTTGTATCGGTATGGGAGCTTGGTGATGTATATCATGCTTACCTGGTGTTTTGGGAAGTCAGAAGAAGGCAGCAGGTCAGATATTTGCAACTCACCATGTAAGTGCTGGGAACTGAATCAAGGTCACCTGCAAGAGAAGCAAGTGATCTTAAACATTAAGTCATTTCTCTTCCATCCCTAGGAGTCGGGGAATAAAAGCCAAGAGATACTTGGAAAAATTGTTTCATACTAAATTTATAGACTTAACAACAATATGTAGAGAAATTTGTCCAGATAAAAGAGAGTATAAAGAAATGATAATAAAGTAAGGACTTAGCAAAATGTGCTTGGTTAGGTCCTTTTCGCTTTTCATTAATTAATTTGTTCACTTTACATCCTGAACACCTTCCCCCCAGTACTCCCAGTATGGTCCCCTCCTCAAAAAGCCTCTGAGAAGGGGGAGGCCCCTACTGGGTATCACCCTATCCTGGCACATGAAGTCACTGGAGGACTAGGCATTTCCTCTTACACTTGGGCCAGACAAGGCACCCTAGTTAGGGGAACAGGATCCATAGGCGGGCAACAGATTCAAGGACAGCTCCCTGCTCTTTGGGGACTCACATGAAAACCAAACTGTGCATCTGCTGCATATGTGTGGGGGATGGGGATGGGGGTAGGCGCAGACCATGTTTACTCTTTGGTTGGTGGTTCAACCTCTGGGAGCTCCCAACAGTCCAACGTAGTTGATTCTGTTGGTTGTCTTGTAGAGTCCCTACCTCCTTTGGGTCCCTGAATACTCCCCCAACTGTTCCACAAGATTCCCTGAGCTACATCTAATTTGTGGGTGCGACTGTTTCCATTGGCTGCTGGGTGGAGCTCTCAAAGGGTAGGTATGCTAGGCTTCTGTCTGCAAACATAACAGAGCATCATTAATAGTGTCAGGGATTGGTTCCTGCCCATGGGGATGGGTCATTCTTTGACCACTCTCTCCATCTCTGCTCCATGTTATTCCCTGCACATCCTATATGCAGGACGCATCTTAGGTCAAAACTTTTGTGGTGATTTGCTCTCCCTGTCCTTGCACTGAGAGTCCTGCCTGGCCCCAGGAGGTGACCAGTTCAAGCTCCATATCCTCCAACCCCCACAAACTCCCTGGGGCTTCCCCCATCTCAGCTCTCTGACATGCCACCCCCCCAACTGCCCACCTCCAATTTCCAATTTCTCTCCCCCACGCTCCCTACAAGTGATGCATGCCTGACACACTCCCCTACCTACCCCTTCTTCCATGCAGCCTGACCAGCATCCCTCCATCCACCTGCAATGTATAGTTTATTTCTCCTTCTGAGTAAGATTCAAGCAAACTCCCATGAGACCACATTACTACCCAGTTTCTTTGTGTCTGTGGATTATAGTAGCATGTTTATCCTGCACTTTATGACTAATGTCTACTTATAAATGGGTACATACAATACTTGTCTTTCGGGCTCTGGCTTATCTCACTCAGGATGATACTTTCAAGTTCCATTCTTTTGCCTGCAAAATTGATGAAGTCTTTCTCTTTAATAGCTGAGTCGTATTCCATTCTGTAGATGAACCACATTTTCTTTATACATTTTATAGTTGAGAGGAATCTGGGTTGTTTCCAGTTTCTGGATATTATGAATAAATCTGCTATGAGCATAGTTGAACAAGTGTTGGATATAGGGCCAGGACTAGTATAGGTGGGTTTTGAGGTAGAATTATTCCCGACTTTCTGAGAACCCATCAAATTAACTTCCAGAGTAGTTGTACAAGTTTAATCTCCCACCAGCAGTGGAGGACTGTTTCCATTGATCCATATCCTTGCCAGCATTTGTTGTTACCCACAAGCTGTGAAGGGTGTGAAGGGTGTGAAGGGTGTGAAGAGTAAAATCTCAGTGTCATCTTAATTTTCATTTTCGTGATGACAAAGGACACTGAACATTTCTTTAAGTGTTTTTCAGTTATTAGAGATTCCTCTGTTGATTAGATGGTTTTTATGCTGCTGGGTAATGCTCCCAGTTACATCTATCTCCAGATCTTAAATCTACTCTTAGGGAAAGATCAAATGGGGGGTGTCATATGACCATTTCCGGAGAAAAGAGGTAAAGTAGGAATTCTTTCTTGTTTTTATGATTCGCTTCATGCATGTGTAGGCCGGAAGGGGAGAAAGACTGAGGAAAATGTCAGCTGTGTATTCTAAGTTACTCCCCTAAACTGTTCATCCTTCAGGACAGTATAACCCTATGTCACTGTGTGAGGTCGATATGATGAGACTTCATTGTCTGATGACAGTCCTGGCTCTCCACATCAAAACATGTGAAAAGGTAATTTGGGAAGACAGTTATAAAAAGTAATTAAGAAAATTACCAATGTTTTTTTTAATCATATCACATAGGTATGCTTAGCAATGCTAATTCTTGTTATCACCCATTCATTTCTCCAGTGGCATCATGTAATAAAACCAACTAATCTGAATTATCAGTCCAGTCACTAATTGCAATCCTTGGGATTTTGTCCCAGGAAAATTTATTTATGTTCTGCAAAGTGTATTTGTTGTCTACTTCATAAAATTTGCAACCAGTACTATTCCCCTGTTTACTCCAGTCTTCAATGCCTGTCATTCAGGTTTCTCAAAGCAGACAGGGCATTCAAGAGGGAATAAGGGCCACTGCAAACAGGGCAGCATTTGGCAGATGAAGAGACTTTTGAAGTCCTTTGTGGTATTGGTACACATTGCCTATTTTAGATTTAATTAAGGCCTTAATTTTCTTAGAAGTATTCTTCTGATATCTGCATCCAGATACATTACTTTATAAATAACAATAGGTCCTTAGAAGAAAGTCATGAAATTTCAGTCTATTATATTCTAAACATGGCTTTATGCACATTTTGAAAAGAAATAACAGTTACAAAATGTTAAGGAACTACAAAAGAGTTTCACTTGTGCATCTGCAGACTGATAGTTAAGGCTTAATAGTGTCTGTTTTATTGCAGCTAGCAAAACTCTGGGTTTCTGTGCTGAGTGGATTGGGTCCACTTAGCTGATATTCAGTCTTCCAAGTGAGTGCATGCTATGGATTCCTCTTTATTTACAGATGATAAAAAGGTAAAACTACTATGATTCAGTGCATCAGAATATGCTAGCAGGATAATAATTTAGAATCATCTAATAAAAACAGTTATTTACCTATTGTATAATTTCTCAAGTTCTGTCATTTTCTCTGTAGGAGCCTTCAAAGCCATGTGTGAAAAGGAAACAGGTGGGGTCACTGAACAGCAATAGTGTTGGCCAGGAATGGATTCCAGGCAATTAGGCCACTGAGACAGGGGAAGGAATAATGGCATTTGGTTAGGACTAGGGCTCTCAGAGTTAGAAAAAATGAAGTTGCTCTCTTGTGCCAGGCAGGAAATATCTGAGCCAGAGGACAAGGAAAGGAGACTTCACCTGTGGGCACTGATACGATACAGGAAGCTTTCCCCCACTGAAACAAAGGACAAAACTGACAAAAAAGGAGGAGGCCGACAAACAAGTACTAAACAATTCCAAAAATTTTAGATGTGCCACTGCAGACAGTGATGGCTGTATAACCAGATGTGCATGTCCAATCCTCTAAGATTGCCACATGATGAGTTCACAATCAAAACCTACATAAGTAACAGTCTCTCTCCCTCTCCCTGACCCTCCCTCCCTCTCTCTCTCTCTCTCTCTCTCTCTCTCTCTCTCTCTCTCTCTCTCTCACACACACACACACACACACACACACACACACACACACACCAAATAATTTTTATTGTTTCAAGTCATTAGGCTTCTTAAAGACATCACATATTATTTATTTATTTATTTATTTACACTCCATATTTTATTCTCCCCCACCCCCTCCACACTCTGACTATTCAACATCTCATAGCTCTCTCCCGCACATCTGTCTCCATTTGGATGTACCCACCCCCCACCCCACCTGACCTCTAAACATCCTGGGGCTTCCAGTCACTTGAGAGTTAGGTGCATCATCTCTGAATGAACACAGAACCAGCAGTCTTCTGCTCTATGTGTGTTGGGGGCCTCATATTAGCCTGTGTATGCTGCCTGTTTTGTGGTTCAGTGTTTGAGAAATCTTGGGGGTCCAGATTAATTCAGACTGCTGGTCCTCCTACAGGATTGCCCTTCTTCTCAGCTTCTTTCAGCCTCCCCTAGCATCAGTAATATTGTCAGGCCTTGGGACCTCCCCTTGACCTGGATCCCATTTTAGGCCTGTTGCTGGGGCTTCTTTTCCTCAGGCTCCTCTCCATTTCCATCCCTGTAATTCTTTCAGACAGGAACAATTATGGGTCAGAGTTGTGACTGTGGGATGGCCCTCTTCTCCCTCATTTGAAGCCCCATCTTTCTGCTGGAGGTGGGCTCTATAAATTCTCTCTCCCTACTGTCAGGAATTTCATCTAAGGTCCCTCCCTTTGAGTCCTGAGAATCTCTCACCTCCCAGATCTCTGGTGCATTCTGGAGGGTCCCTCCAATCTCCTATCTCCCTAGGTTGCCTGTTACCATTCTTTCTGTTGGCCCTCAGGGCTTGGGAGGGAAAGTGGACTGGGGTAGGGGAGAGTGGAGGGAAGAGGGCAACCTGATGTAGTATTAAATGAGGGAAACATCACATATTTTAACAATACAATGTGTATCATTTTTCAAATCCCCTTCTTATTGTGCATTTAAGTTTTACTAATTCACTTGACAAACCAATAGGGGGATAACTAACACCTTGAGTACACTGTCTTCTTACCCATCGATGTAAACTATGCCTGCATTTATTTAATATTATTTTGGTTTAGCAAAATTATTTTTTTTGTATAGTACTTGTATATATTTTCCTGAGATTATAGCTAAGTTTTTAACATTTGACTACAATAACCTAAATGTTTAGTTTTTTGTATTTCAAATTCAACTAATTGTTGTACGTCTCTTTGCCACATTGTGGATTCTTCTTTCTTCCACCCTTTTCCTTCCGTTGCCTTCCATGATTTCAATCCCCTAACTCTAGATAAGAGAGAAAAAAGGATACAAGGGAAAGAGAAGAGATCTCTGAATAAAGCCAGGAGTCGGAATGAGGATGGAATTATTATTAGACTTCTTGTTTTTGATTAGTGGAGTTGAGTTCCTCAGAGAAAGTTTGATCGTCTCTGTCAGGATCCCTAATTCTTGTTGTTGTTGTTGTTGTTTTTCTTCTATGCACATAACCAACAAATCACAACCAACAACACACAGCCAACAACCCACAACCAACAACCCACCTATCAGGGCTGTAGCATTTATAGACCCTCTGAAAAGTCCCCACATTTCCACATGTCAGACAATCACAGAAGCTATCTGCAGCTGACAAAATCATGTCCCTGATAGAGCACAAGGCAAATCAGTTAGCTGCTGTGGGCAATCCAGAGCGGCCCTGTATTCAACACCTGGGATTAAAATGAAAACATATTCTTATAATAATTCTTTGTATTTCAGAGAAACCAAAATTTCAAACTCTCACTACAAATTGTTGCTGGTGTATGGAAAACATGATTGACATTTTTATGCTGGCTTTTACAATTGATTTTGAGATTCCAAGATAATTATGTAATTTCCTATCCCTTTATTAATTTTACTTTTTGTAAAGGTTGTATGAAAATATGTGAATCTTGCCTGCTTCAGTTTCTGCTGCTCTCTTAATGTCGGGCTGAGGTCAGCCCGCACCTCCCTCACAGGACAAGGTTAACAGAGCAGTGCCGTGGTATCACAGGGTAAAGAGAGTTGGATAAGCTGTGATCCATATTGTCTTCCTTTTGGGGCTCAGTATGTCTCATTTACATTGTGATATTGCAGCTATGAGTCTCCAGTTACCACGCTGACTTATAGCAGAGATATTTTTAATCTTTGTCATAACTGTGGTACTTAAGGAAATATTTCTAACATTTTTGCAGATGATTATTACTATAGAAAGTTGCCAGCTGTCATTTATCAGGCTAAAGATGCATCCTCTTTTTTGGCTGGGACATTTTATGAGAAAAACATGCCAAGTTTTATGAGAAGCATTTTTCTGTTACTACAATAAGTAATATTCCCATTAACCTGTTATTAGATATTATAATAATTGATTTTTCAGTACTGAACTACTACATCATTTTATAGTTCATCTTGAATTAGAACTCTCAATATTTTGAGATATTTTCCTTTCATCTGTACGAAATTTTCTTATTGCATTATGACTTGGTGTATATATATATATATGTATATATACATATATATATATATACATATATAATGCTAAATTTTGATAATAGAAGTTCTATTTTTAAAATTTAGGTGTTTTGTGTATAATATAAGTAACTTATTTCTTAACATTGTAATTGTTTTTACTGTAAAGCAATTGATCCTGGAGTTATAAGTAAATCATTAAAGTTTAGTACAGTTACTGAAGGCATTTCCTTTCATTTTAAATGTTATGTCTCTCCAAGCATAGCAGTTTTTTTCTTTTTAAATCAAAGTTTTGGTTTTTTGTTTGTTTGTTTGTTTTATTATATTTATTTTTGTGGTTTGTATTTATTTTTGTCCCTTGTTTGTAAATCGTCTTTTTCAATAAAGAAATCCTTAGGCAGATGCTCTTGCTCATACAAGTACAAGCTCATACTTCAAGAGGACCTACGATCTGTTTCCAGGAGTGTGGAAGGAAAGAGCAGAGGGGGATAGGGTCAAAAAGAGGGAACTGAGGAAGGGAGAAAGGAAGAAGGAGGATCACTCATTTGCTAGGCAAGAGCCGTTGATCACTCTGTTGGATACACTATTTACCTTTATTTTGAGACATCCTCTCTGGAAGCTTCCCAAACTGGACTTGAAAACTCTGTGTAGTAAAAGCACATCTCAAACTTGCAGTGCTCCTGCTACTCTGAAGTACCTTGAATTATAGGTTTCCACTAACAGGTCCAGCTCTCATTACTGAAATTTCAGTTTGTGTTGAGACAAGTTGTTCCCACACTTAATAGCCTCAAGGTTATAATGCTTTCTTTTCCCCTTTTATGATTTTTTTCTTCAAAACTAAGTGTGTACAGCTTGTTTATTTCATTTTCCAGATCTCTATCCTACTCTATAGTCCTACCTACTGTGTTTATGCTGATAGCAGGCTGCATTTATTACTATAGCTGTATGGTATAATATTTGTATATTCACTATACACACACAAATATTTATATATTTGTATATATATAAAATACAAATATTTATTTGTATTACTTTGGCTATTCCTGAAAAAAATTAAAAACAGATCTACCATGTGATCTCTTCATTTTACTCCTGAGCATATACACAGAGAACGTGAGCATATACCTGGAGAACTTATAATTCAATGTACTTCAGAGTAGCAGGAGCACACAGAGAAATCCATACCACCCTAGGTATATGTGTCCTCTCATGTTTACTGATGATTTATTGCATTTCAAATAGAACCAACCTAGTATTCCATCAACAGGTGAACGTATAATTTAAAAATCTATTACATATATAAAATGGAAATTGTACAGCTCTAAATAAATATCACACTTTTCATAGCAGCCTTGTTCATCATAGCCAGAAAAGGAAAGAATCACAGATGTCCTGCAACAAAAGAATGGATATAGAAAATGTGGTTCATTTACACAATGAAATACTATTCAGCTTTTAAAAACAAGGGTATTGTGATTTTTGCAGGCAAATGGATAGAACTAGAAAATATCTTGAATGAGGTAACACAGACCCAAAATGACAGGAATGGTATATATTTACTTATAAGAGGTTAATTAGCCAAAAAGTACAAAACACTAATGATCCCCCCCACAGACCCAAAAACAGAAACTAAGAGAGAAGGCTCAAGTGAGAACACTTGAGGAAGGGAGAACAAAACAGTCATGGGAGGGAGAGAGAATTCTACAATTTCAATGATTGGATAGCTACGATCCTCTGTAAAATAAGGGACATACATTTACTTTTTTTCTCTGTTGATATTTGCTGTCTCAGTGCCATTTTTTTCTCATTAACTTATATTGACAAATCAGATAAAAATTCACGGATCAAATATTCATGCACTTTTCATGAATATATTGTTCTATCAGTCTAAATATGGATACATATGCTGTTATTTCATTTTTCTTCCTTACTGTATTACAATATGAGTCTTGTGATCAGAATAAATTCTTCAACCTGATTCTTTATTCTTAAAAGCACTTTGATGATACTAAATGGTTCACATTTCATAAAAGTTTTAGAATCTGCTAGTCAACTCATATAAAAGTCTTGGCGATATTTTAGTTGGAATTCTGCCTAGTGTGTAGCTCACGTTGAGAAAAATTATATTAACAAATTGAGCTATTAAATCTCTTAATGTTGTACATCTTCATTTAGAACTTTTCCCCAGTTTCTCTCTGAGATGAATATTGTATATTTTAGTTTTATTTCCACTTTAGTTCTTTACTTAATACCTCTATCCTCTGATGTTCATCATGGTTCTCCTGTTCACAAAATTTTCATGTTGTATCTTGATGATTTAGCAAAAGTGCACACTAAGAGTTTAAGAACATCTTACTCTCACATGTTTCTTCCTGCTTCTCCGCCTTTCATTCACTGTTGACATTCCTTCCTTTCCAAATGTTACAACCAACTGGAATGTATTGTTATTTCTTATTTTAAGAGGCAATTATTTTCTATGTATTTTTAAAATGAGAATCAATATCAGCCCTATGCACATATATAAGCAATATAACCCCTCTGTTTTCTGGTTTGAAAAGTTTCATATAAGAAATGTGCTAACATCCTAGTTTTGCCTATCCAGTAATTAATGTGTAATTTGTATCCAGGTATTTTTGTGGGGGAAGGGAATATGTTTGGAGTGGTACACTTATGCCCATGGAGGTGGGAAGTCATAGTCCCATGTCTCCCTCTATTTTACTCCACCTTGTTTATTGAGAAAGGCTCTCTTGAACCTGGAGCCCAACTTAGCTCACAAGCTCTAGGGCACCCCTGTCTCCACTTCCCTACTGTTAGGATTACATGCTCAAACCAACAGGCATTTTACATGGGCTCTGGTTTGTACTCCAGGCCTTCTGCTTCCCCAGGAAGTGCTTTTCAGACTCTGCCATCTCTGCAGAACCTGGCTAGCTACTTTTAAATAGTGCTCTTGTTGATTTTCGTTTATGTAATTATTATGCTCCTCGATGCAATGTTGTCCTTACTCTACTTGGAGTCATCTGAGATTATAGAACTTATGACTTTATAAAATTTATTAAAATAAAAAAGTAATTATTGTAGAATTAGGTCTATTTTTCCACTTTGAATTGACTTGTTTTGTATTCTCCCTGTCTTTCAAATTTGAATTGTGTTATTGGGTTCACTGATCTTTCATTTTCTTTTTATCAATATGAGGCCAGAAGGTAGTAGTTTTTTAATGTATGTGATCTATTTTTAGAATTTTTTCACTTTTCTTCAAATATGTGTATATCTAAAAATCTGTTTTGAAGTCTTTCCATTGTCAAATCTCTATGTCTTTAAGTTCTGTTTGAATGGACTATTTCTATTTATTTTTCTCATGGTTATGCCACACAATTTTCTGCTTCTTTTCATATATAGTTTCTATATGGGAGATAGCAATTCTGTGTACAATACTGCTTATTATTTGAGTTTTTATTTTTCCCTTTTTAAAATATTTATTTTCCTATACAAGCAGGACTAGCAGGATGCCTGAAAGTCTTGTTTTAAAACTTTTCAAGTTGTAGTCGTAAGGGATCCTTTACCTAAGATCTGTCTTAGTTCTCTGCTAAGGTCTGCCCCCCATGATGCTGCCACTAGATGCCCTGGATATTCAGTTTGTTGTGGTGATTGCAGAACAATGCTGCCCAGCTCTGTCTGAGCTCCAGGAATTGCTCAGCTCAAAGCTCTCAGCTCACTGGCTTCTCCAAGTACGAACGATTTCATACTTAGTCCCATGCTTGAGAGAATCCCTTTCATGTTCCTGGGGGTCCTCCTTCTGATACTTGCATTCCCATAGGTAACCTACTCATACTTCATATTTGTAGATGCCTCAGACTTTTTTCACCTATCTGTTTTGTTTGTTCATATAATGAGATCATAGAAAAATATAGGGATCACATGATTTCCTCCCTTTGCGTTAGACCATTCCTGTGTTATCTATCATGGTGTCTGAAATTTTGAACTCCTATCCTTCACATTTTTGATATGTCTTAAAATTTAAAATTACCATAGCCAGAAATTGAATACTGTATCTATTCATTCTCAACAATATTTTGCTATTTACTGGTTTTGTGCTTTTATATATTTTGCTTACTGTAAAAGTATCTTTTACTTGACTGTAGTTACTGCTGTTGCTGATGCCTATTGCCTCAGTCTAGTTCTGGAAGCTTCTAGCTTCTGTATAATCTAATCTAGGCCTAAAATGTTTTCAGTCTCTGAGACCCACTACTGAATAAGCTCACCCTTTCTAGTTCTTTCTGAGCTCTTGCTGGTACACTCCACTGTTCCAGCTCAAACCCTTCTGCAAATCGACTTATTCAAACTGCCTTCTCTCTGGCCTCTAACTTTCTGCTCTGCTTGTCCTCATACTAACTATGGCAATCTATTCTAATCTTTATCTTCTTATTCTGTCTTCACGGCTGTCTATCTTGTTCTCTCTGTCTTTCTATAACTGTCCCTATAAAACTGCCTCTTTCTCCTTTTTCTCTCTGTACCACTCCCTCTTAAGTAGCTTCTCTTTCATCTGTCTTCTTATGAGAGATGGGCATATCCAGGTCGTTCAGATCTTTCTCTGATTCATCACTTTGTCTGTCACATAATTAGATAACACTCTCAAACATGAGTGCTTCCTCGTACACATTTACTTACTTTTATTGTTTGGGATTAAAAGTGTGTACTAAGGGCTTGTCTGTATTCCAGGAAGAAAGATTGAAGGCGTGTGCTAAGGGCTGAGTCTCACCATAACACAATCTCAAGATTCGCACTATGATCAAATATCCTGCAACAAGTTATCCAGACAAATTTGTTTGTAATCATCTTTCTTCCATTTCTGATCCTCTCAACATCAGAAGCACTTAGTAAGTTTGCTTCTGTGTAGGCCACTTGTTTCTGCTTGCTTACAGTGTCTTCCTTGACTTCTTTCCTCACAATCTATAAAATCGTAGCTTCGCATTTTGCTCTAGGAAATATTTGAGGTGATTTCTGCTAGGAGTTTAATGTCCTGAGGAGCAGGACCAGTTTACAGATCTAATGCTACATTGCTTGGATCAGTAGCACTTGGATCTAATCTCCAGATGCTAATACCAACAGTTTTCTTAGGCTAGCCACAAGGATCTCATGGTGTGTTGCAGGCAACACACTGTCATTTAATTGCTTCTTGAGATTCAGGTCATATATCTTTTGTGTGTTTATTGGGATTTTAAAACATGTGCGCATTTCCCTATAAACAACAGACTCGTGTCTTTATTTCAGTGCATGAGCATTGAAATGCAATGTGGATTTTGTAGATTTTATGGAGCATCCAGTTGTTTTTTCACATAGCTCATTTATGTTAATTTTGAAGACATTCTGTCTTTTCTGCTTTGATTTTATGATAGTGTGCTATGACAGTGTGTTGTGTGTGTGTGTGTGTGTGTGTGTGTGTGTGGTGTGTTTATGTGTATGTGTATTTATATGAGCGTTTGTGTGTGAATGCATGTATCTGCTATTTTGTGTGTGCATTGTGTGTATGCTTATATGTATGTGTTTGTTTGTGTCTGTGTAAATTTTTATTCATTTTATCTTCCTCCAGGCATAATGTTTTTTCAAATAGTAGAATTCCCATTACTTATTTTGAAAAACCAATCTGATACTGACTCTAACCTATTTTGATCTGTTACTTCATTTTCCAAATTATTTTCTCTATTAAACTTGCTTTAATGATTTTGAAAATCCTTAATATTGTTTCCCTCTTAATTGACACAGGAATTGTCTTTTCTGCTTCTAACCATAGCCTTAAAGAATATAACTTTCACTATTTCAAGCCATATCTACTTGAGTAATACAATATTTAGCAGATTCAGCATGTTCTCAAATATAGTTTCAAGACTTCTTGGCAGCTACTTATATTCAAGTTATGTCAAGGTTCTTGATAAATAATTAAAGTTGATATGGACAAATTCTGGATAGCAGTTTTAGAAGGATAAAGAAAGATCTTCTCATTCTTATTTCCCATTAGAAGAGAATGAATTCCTTGTACCTTTTCAAATGCCTATGTTCGAACTTATCCCAAGTGATGATATTTAGAGATGATGCTTTCAGAAGATGATTGAGTCACAAGGATACAGGCTTCCTAAATGAGACATATTTTCTTATAAAACAAAACAAAAACAAAGTAAAGCAAAACAAAGCAAACACACCAGTGACGGGCACAGTGGCACACACCTATGACTCTCAATACTCAGGAGCTGGGAGCAGGAGATCAAAAGATCAGGACCATCATCTATGTAGATAGTGCAAATTGACACCAGTCTGGGCTATATGAAACCCTGGATCAAAAAAGATAAAATCAGTAAAAGAAATGATGGAAGGAAAGAAGGGAGGGACCAAGGGAGGGAAAGGAGGGAGGGAGGGAGGGAAGGAGGAAGGGAGAAATGAAAGAAGAAAGGAAGGAAGGAAGGAAGGATGGAAGGAAATAGAAAAAGATCCCAAAGAGTAGCTATATGCCATGTGAGTAAGGTAATTATATGTAAATCAAGGAATAACCAAACACTGAATCCACCAGAACCTTGACAATCTCACTCACTAGAAATGTAAACAAATGTTACTTAAGCCATTCAGTCCATTTAATTTGTTGTAATTACTTAGACTGATTCTGACATTTATATTTGGGAAGTACAGAAATAGATGGTGGATAGATATGGAGTAACCATTCTGGGAACAGACATTGAAATTTATTTGGCATGTCAGAAAAATGTAAATTGTCTTCCTGCCAATATAGAAATGTTTTATTAGTTGTGGATATCCTAAGTTTCTTGCATTTATTAAAACAAGAGAAAAAATATTCGAACTGTTGTTGATTTGAAATTGTGTCAGAGCTACCTATATCCTAAGTGAATACCAAAGTAATAAACTGTTACATCAGAAGATTTTTCCCTTATTTAATATATTTCCACTCATAACTTTACTCTGGCATCTTTTCAAATATATCTGCATTTAATGCCATTTACCTCTTATCACAATTGATTTCTTCTTTCTTGCTTCCTTCAATTTAAAGCTACTTATTTTATAGTCCTTGTGTCAATCAAAGGCTTAGCCAAGAAATAGAAACAGAAGATTTGTGTAAAATAAGGGATTTATGATAGGGATTTGTCATTTATAGTTTTGGATTCTGGGTGAAAGTCTTCATGGTCCTATTGTTTTTGTTTCAGGTGCTGGAGTCATTCGAATAAGCAAAGAGGGGGAAAAATGAGTTGGAAATGTTGGTATTTTAGTAGGGTTTTACTGCCGTGAACAGACTCCATGACCAGGGCAAGTCCTATAAGGGCAACATTTAATTGGTGCTGTCTTACTGGTTTAGAGGTTCAGTCCGTTATCATCAAGATAGGAGCATAGCGGCATTTAGGCGGGCCTGGTGTAGGAAGAGCTGAGCATTGTACATCTTTTTCAGGCAAACAGGAGATGACTAGCTTCCAGGCAGCTAGGACAAGGGTCTTAAAGCCCATGCCCAGAGTGACACACTTCCTCCAATAACCCACCTACTCCAACAAGGCCACACCTCCAAATAGTGCCACATCCTAGGGCAGGCATATTCAAAGCACCACAGTTGGTATCAGAACTTCTAAAAGCACACTAGAATCCGTGCATCCTCCCATTGCTCCTGGTGTCCAATTCCAAGTTGGGACAGTCAGCCTGAGCTGCTAATATGAGCTGAAATGCACCTATCTCAGAAGACAAATGTATTAAAGTAGGGAATCTAGCAAGAGCTGTATTTCTGTGGCCTCACGGCAAGAAAATGAGCCAGCTAGCACATAGCTACCTAATAAAAAGCTATAACAGTAGCTGAAAGGTACAGAAAGAACCTACTTCATTTGTTTTCAAATTGTATGCAAAGTATCTATCCTGTCCTTCACTAATAACTATCAAGAGACAGGAAATTAAAAGAAAAGATCTCCAGGTTTGTTAAGTTTGCATTATACATGCCTTTTATAGTCTCATCCTAATCAATTTCCAAGATCCATTTTCCCCAACACAAACACACACACACACACACGCAACTCCATACATTTGCTTCGCAACATGCTTGTACATTTAATAGGACCGATCTATTTGACAGGTTATTTCAGAAGTGACAGCATGTGATTGAGTTGGCTACCCCAAAGAGAATATGACATCCTTCTCCTCGGTCTTTTTCTCACACATTCTGGGATAAATCAGCTACCAAATTACAAATACCTTTAAGTATCTCTGTACAGCAGATTCTGTCACAAAATAAAAAAAAAAAATGGAATCTCCCAGCAGGTAGTTAGCAGAGTTTGGCAGTCATGCGAGTCAGCTAACTTGGAAGCAACCACAAAATCACCTCTTGTTCTCCCAGCTTCAGTTAATTCTAGCTAATCAGCCTTGACATCTATCAGTGTACACATGGCATGACAAAAAATAAGGGAGCATAAGCCACCTTCATCCTGTGAGTGCAGGAGGCATAGAAACTGGGGAAAAACAATTCATATTTTAAGACACTATACAACAATTAAATAGTATAATCTTCAGTTCTTGATATAGCTTTAAATGCCTTTAATATTTCATTTTGCGTTTTAATTCATTTTAAAAGGGATTTACTTGAATTGTAACAAAATTGTAGTTTTGTCTGAGAGTGCTTACCAACAGTATTGTACAATTCTTTTCTGCCACATGCATGATAGGATTTACTGATATGAATGTATTTTGATATAATATTTTCAACTTGAAGATGTCTGGGTTATATTCATACATCGTGAGCATGGTGTGTGTGTATGTGTGTGTGTGTGTGTGTGTGTGTGTGCGCGCGCTCACGCGCGCTGGTCAATATGTTACATAGCACATGTATGTAAGTCAGGGGACAGCTTTATAGAAGTAGTTCTTTCCTTTCATCATGGGAACCAGGAATTATATTTAGATTGCCAGGATCATGCTTCAGTTGCTTTAACCAGCCAAGCGAGCCATCTTTCTGGTCCCAGTATTGTAAACTTGAAATCCACACTTACATGAGTTAGAATAACTGTTTTAATTTACATTTCTCTAAGGAAATTACCTGACACAGCAACTTGTTTGTGAATGAAGTGTTTGTGAGTCAATCCTAGGAAGTCAAAATGAATGGCATCAGGCATTGGGTCACAAGTAGAGCTTCATGCTATTGGAAAGATTAGAAAAAAGACTGGAATTGTACACAGAAGGTTCTCAGAAAAGGAGTTGAGAAGTGTGTTTGCTGTTTTCATTGTTTTGCTTTCTATCCAGCTTTTAACATCCATTGGTTGAATACCAATGAATGTTATATGTTTCTCAGAAAAAGCTAAACGGTTTCTGTTCATATGAAATTAGAAATTCATTAAATGTGTGGAAACGATTGACCACAGATGCAGATAGAACTGATGACAGAATATATGATATACAACATCATGGTATTTCCTACATATTCTAAAGAGGACTTATTTTATTCTCTCTCTCTCTCTCTCTCTCTCTCTCTCTCTCTCTCTCTCTCTCTCTCTCTCTCTCTCATGTGTGTGTGTTTGTGTTTGTTTGTTTGTGTGTGTGTGTGTGTGTGTGTGTGTACAGGCTATAATTTAACTTCACGTGTCATTTGGAAGCCTTCCTATTCTTTTTAGGATTGTTTTGAGACAGAGTCCCTACTGGGATCTGAGGGCTTCTAATAAGGCTAAGCTGACTGGCTACTGAGTCTCAGGAATCCAGCTACTTCCACACACCATCACTGGCACTGAAAACATGCTTCATCAGATCCAGTTTTTATACAGGTGATTGGGATTGGACTCAGATCTGCATTCTTTCAGAGCAAGAACAATATCAGAAAGCTGTTCTCCAGTCTCCTGTCTGTAAAATTTTCTTATGGTTCAAATGTTCCAGGCAACTTTTACTACTCTGCCTTATTTTGCTATACTTGTGAACAATTCCAAGACCTCTCCCAGGCTAGACAGCTGTTCTTTTTTAGCAGCATCCCCAGATCTTTTGACATTTTCAATCCATAATTTTGCATGTTTTATTATAAGAATACATTTAGCATATCTAGTCCAAAACAATGGCAGAATGAAAACTCCTGATTTTGCGTCCTTACAATGTACAAGTTGTCTAAGGAAAATACATGTTAAGTTCTGTATCATTAAATCAGAAGTTCTTCCCTCAATACAGAAGGAATTTTGCATGAAATCATACATGATATTTTTTAATGAAAAACTTTTTCCATTAATATATTTTGATCATTTCCTCTCCCTGAAGCCCTCCCAGAACAGGATGGAGGGCAGGAAGAATGATGAAAACCACCTACTTGTATTCCCGCACTGTAAAAGTGGTTCCATGGATCAGTAGCTGACGTAAAAGAACAGAAATGGTCAAGAAAGAAAGGCTGAGAGGTTGATAATAAGGGGCTAAGGGGGTTCTGGTTCCTTACTAGGAGGCAGAATCTTCAGGAAACAGAGAGAGAGTGGGAAAGGGGCTCCTGGAGAGACAGGATGAGAGTGGTAATATTGTTAAGATACGTATTTGGAAGTAGTGATTTCTAAGATGCTCAAATTTTGTCTGTAAAATAATTCCCTGAAGTTTAGTTAAAATCATTTTAAATTTAAGTAGTAATGTTACTAATTCACATCAAAATAAGACATACATTTATTTTGCCTATATTTTAGAGCTAATTAGGGACTCATCATTTTTGTTGTTGCTGTTGAGAGTCACAGCACAGCTATAAAGTTGCCCCATAATCCTAGAGTTCTACTACTCTAGGTTAACTACATCATTCTACATAACTACATCATATATATACTTTAAAGACATGGACTAAAGAAGTCTTTTTTCTTCCACAAGTCATGTTACACTCATGGGAACATCCTGGAACATTCTTCTATTCTTTCTGTAGCTAAAGATCTTAGATTTTTGTTTTTTACTTTCTCACATAAATTGGAAACAATCAATTGAGTTTTTGCTTTGAAGAAACACATATGAATATTTTTGATGGCCTAAATTGATGCAAACCCTTTTATTGAGATTTTTCAAGTTTGTTCTAGTTTTTCATGCCTCCAAAGACATCTTAATGTTCAAAAATTACCAATAGATACAAAGACTGGCAGTGCATTAAACAGTGTGCTAGAGTTTTAGAGAATTCTCTTCACATCTAAGGACAATTAGAGTTTATAATGATGATAAATACTGATTTTTTTAAATAAACCTTCTCAGAAAAAAACATATTCATTCATCTGATATTATGGGGCAGTTTCATACCTGTGCTGTGACTCTCTACAAGGATAAAAATCATGATCATTTCCAGGTCAGTGGTATTACAATGCTGTTGATAAGAACATTTTTTCATAACTACATTGCACAGGTTATTAGTTTTGGAGATTTCTGATGTTAAAGTTTTATTTGGTTTTGAGCATCTTATATGCAATAGACTGGCGCTCAACTCACTGTGTAATTAGATGCAACCTGTTTATTCCTGCTCGCACTTCTTGAGTATTGGGTTAATACATATAAAACATCCCTCATTGTTTTCCTTTAAGGTTTTGGAGGGTGTGTTGTAACTGTCAACAAACTCTTCAGAGATGAGCAGACTGTCTAATAATAAGAAGTTGAACTTCATTCCTTCTAGTTTTTTCTTGTTTAGTTTTTATTTTACCATGGCTAGATTTGCAGCATGATGCTACAGAGAAGTGGGAGGAATGGTGAACATCTTCATCTTTTCATTTTATAAAATGCAATTGGCATTTCATGATAGGTATGAATGATACTTATGTGAATTTCGATGCATATATTTTTAAAAGGTCTTAGATCTGTGCTTATTCTATTCAGTCATATTTTTTGTAAACATTTTCCTTTGGATTTATAGTGATGTTGTCCCATGATATTAGTTGAAAACAATTACCTCCTAAAATTAAGAGTTTATGTAGAATTAATATTAAAATATGCAATTAATACTAATATATTATTATTACTAGTCCTTAATATTTAATAAAATTGACCAGTACAGGCATATACTAGCTGTTTTTTGTGTCAACTTGATACTGGCTGGAGTTATCACCAAGCAAGGGGCATCAGTTGGGGAAATACCTCCATGAGATCCAGCTGTAGGACATTTTCTCAATTAATGATCAAGGTGGGAAGGCCCCTTATAGGTGGTACCATCTCTGGACTGGTATTTTTGGGTTCTATAAGAAATCAGGCTGAGCAAGCCTGGGGAAACAAGCCAGGGGAAGCAAGCCAGTAAGAAATATCCCTCCATGGCTTCTGCATCAGCTCCTGCTTCCGGACCTGCTTGAGTTTCAGTCCTGACTTCCTTTGGTAATCAACAGCAATGTAGAAGGTGTAAGTTGAATAAACCCCTTCCTCCCCAACTTGCTTCTTGGTCAAGATGTTTGTGCAGAAATAGAAACCTTGACTAAGACATGGCACATAAGGCCCAGACGTCACATTTTGAAGACAAATGTTCAATGGAAAATTCAATTTCCTTAATATATAGGAACATTTTAATTATTCATTTCCAAGATCTTTGGTAGATGATAGCACTTTAGGAAGCAGTACACTTATTGAAATGTACTTACTGCTGTTTAATATCTAAGAACCTAAATACATATATTCCTCTCTTATTCATTTATACTTAATCTCTCTTTCTCCCTCTCCCCTGTCTCTCTCGTCTCTCTCATCTCTCTCTCTCTCTCTCTCTCTCTCTCTCTCTCTCTCTCTCTCTCTCTCTCACACACACACACACACACACACACATACACAAAGATAGACAACTTAGTTTCTATTGTATTTTAGTTTGCTTTTCATCAGTGATTAAAAATATTCTGATCAAAAGAAATTTGGGGGAAAAAAGGGTCTTATTTCCTCACCTGATCTAATTATAGTCCATCATTGACAGCAGTGAGGGGAGGGGTTAAATTAGAAGCAGAGGCAGAAACCATGGAGAGAAGTCGCTTAAATGTCTTGCACACCATAGTATCCTCAGCTTGCTTTTTTGTAAAACCCAGTACCACCTGCCAAAGTATAGCACCACACACAGTGGTCTGAGCCTTACCACATCAATCATTAATCTAACTCCACACAGAGGTGCCTTTGCATTATTCTGAAGGAGGCAATTCTTCAGTAGTAGTTCTCTCTTCCCAATGATTATAGTTTGTGTCAAGATAAACTAAGCAGCCCAGTCTAGCTAGAATTTACCCTGATTAAGGTCTGATCAACTTAATTTGTTAAATTGGCTTTATAAGTGAACATAATATAATCACTTCATTTTAGAATGAAACCTAGAAAGTTTTAGGTTTTAATTCTACATCTAATGGCCATGCAGCAGGTTATGAGGGATTCTTAGCTGTTGTTTAACGTAACTTGTTAATGCTGGAATGTGGTTGTGTTCACCTGCCACTTTTAAGGGTCTCTCAATCTTTACCTATGAGAAACAGTCAGCAGAATCCACTTAGTTTTTCTAAGTCCGAGGATAACTGATCCTCACATGGGTCCTGAGTTGTAAGGCAGAGCGTTGTGCAAGTGTGGCTTTAGAGACTAGGTTTGGGCTATTTATGGTGAGAGGTTAGTCAGCCAAGTTAATGTATCATAGAAAGACTTGTGTGTTTATTATAGCATTATCAACAATAAGTTATAAAAAACAACCTAGGTATTCTACAACAGGGGAATTGATAAAGAAAAAGAAACTGTAGTTGCCTACACAATGCATTTACACCCATATTTAATGAAATTGTCTGCAGGATATGAATAGGAATTCATATCCTATATGAATAGGATATAACCATATTAAAGGAATGTTGCAAGTCTTAGAGTATATGTGCTTTTTTCCATTTGTGGTACTAGAAATTATAAATACATTATATATAATTTAATGCAATATATATATATATATATATATATATATATATATATATATACTGACATCATTAAAGTAGAAGCAATGCTACCTGTAGTCAGGAATGTGGGATATGGTCAAACTATATTGTACTTGCCCGAACGTGGCCTTATATACCTCTCTATAAAAAAAAAATAACAAAATATTTTGCCTAGAATATATAAGCAGGTCTTCATAACCTTATGAAGTTCTTATGTTTAGTATAAATGAAAGAACTGATATAAAATGAACACACAAAGAGATTTGTAGAAACAAAAAATGTATTTATTTCAAAATGTAGGACTGAAGCCTACAAAGAGCATGACAATGCTGATTATTCATACTGTCAATTTAACCACCTGAAGTTTACAAATACTCAAGAAAAGATTGCAAGTGTGATGAACATACACACTCAATATTATTCCCTAATCAATACAGTGTAAAGAACTAGAGTATTTACCTTATAATGTTTTAGTAATTTGAGATAACTTACAATACTATATGAGAAGGTATAAACCATATGAAAATACTGAGAGGTTTTATATAAGTATATTGATATTGAGGTGGAGTCTGAAACCAATGCTCTTGGATACTTATGGACCACTATGCTGAAAAACAGGCTCATAATCTGATAGGGCATGCAAGTCAGTTCTAGAGAAAGATAGAGCATGTGTAAATGAGCCTCAAAAACCTTAACCTTAGGAATGACGGTAATATATTAGAAAGAGGGTAATAGAAATATTGATGGTGCTAGTACCACCTGTGCCTTGATTGGTGTTCACTTAATCTCTTGATGGGAACTCTGGAACAGCAATATTGGATAACTCTATGATCAAACCTTAAGGAAATCAGAGGGAGAGCCCTGTAGGAAGGCAAGAAGATGGGACTCACAAATTGTAAAGAACATTATATCTTGAGGAAGTCCCTGTGATTATATAAAATCTGGTACTGTTCTTTCTTAGCAAAGGTGAAGGAATATATTTGGAAATTCTCAGAAGTTTCCTATGGCCTGCTTGTCTAAACACTTCTCTCCACAGAATTGTAGAGACATGTTCAGCTCAATGAATAATTAACAAAGTATTGAAACAGTTTTCTATTTTGTTTTAGAATCACAAGATTGCTTTGAGCTAGGAATACCAAAGATTATGAATATAAATTATAGATTCACAGTATCCACATGATATTATGTTTTAAACTTGTATAAAATATTTTAAATGACATTAATTTTTTTAAACTAAACTAGCTGAATCTTAAGAAAATAGTCAGCATATGGGTTTAAGACTGGATTATTAGTCTAGTTACTTGACCAATTTTATTTTAAAATGAATATATTTCTGGACATTAATTATTTATTAAATTTTGTATATCTTTCCATTCTGTTTGGTAATTTCAAATAAAACAACTCTTTTAGAATTAGAAAAGCAGCTACAAAACCTCAAGTAACAACTGGAAATGCAATTCCATGGTGTAGCAGTTACTTACAATTCATGAAATCCTAGAATAGATTTCCAGTTAATCTCCGCACCAACCAAAGCTTAAGTGAGTGTAAGATAATGATAACTATTATGAATTCCATAATGAAGGTCAACATTTAAATCATTTTTCTATCCATTTAAACTTTTCTTTGGACCAAATTTTCATCTAGCTTGTTTCAAAAATATGTAACAATAGATCTAATTTCCTTCTTTCTTATAGTTTCCTATTTAGGGGCCCTGTTGAGCATCCCAGAAGCTAAGGTAATGATATTATAATCACAAATGTCACTCACTGTGTACTGGCTGGTTTTGTGTGTCAACTTGACACAGGCTGGAGTTATCACAGAGAAAGGAGTTTCAGTTGGGGAAGTGCCTCCATGAGATCCAACTGTGAGGCATTTTCTCAATTAGTGATCAAGGGGGAGGGCCCCTTGTGGGTGGTACCACCCCCGGGCTGGTAGTCTTGGGTTCTATAAGAGCAGGCTGAGCAAGCCAGGGGAAGCAAGCCAGTAAGAAATACCCCTCCATAGCCTCTGCATCAGCTCCTGCTTCCTGACCTGCTTGAGTTCCAGTCCTGAGTTCCTTTAGTGATGAGCAGCAATGTGGAAGTGTAAGCTCAATAAACCCTTTCCTCGCCAACTTGCTTCTTGGCCATGATGTTTGTGCAGGAATAGAAACCCTGACTAAGACACACAGTATATGAGCATTTTACTGGATTTTGAGCAAGAGTATGTTATGTTTCCATTTCAAAGTATTTTGGCCTTCAAAAATCCATCTAAGAAGCAGCAAGAGAAGTACCTCTGTCCCTCCCCTCAGTACCATAGAAGCCTCCAGTAGCACCAGAAGCACCAGAAGCACCTCTGAGCCACATCTTAGCAGTGGAAGGGAAGAAAAACTAGACTCTAAGAAATCCTAATTTAATCTTTTGGGTGTTAACCTGAATCATAGACACTAAAATGGAACTATGCTTCTGATTCTTTGAGTATTTATTCTAAACATTTAAAAAGAAATGTTTTGTGTTTTGCTTTCTAATTATAACTTCAATGTTTAGCCAATTCCTCTCCAAAGATGTGTATTATTTTCTTTGGGAAATAAATCAAAGAGGCCTTTCTTTTTAGCTATACACACACAAAATCTGTCATTTAATTTGTATCAAATTTAATGAGAAATTAGCCAGTGTGTTATAAGACAATCTGTTGTTAATGAAGAATAGAAATTTTTGCTTAATGATGACTAAATAGCTTTATTGCCAAAATGCATCATTAATACACATTATTAGGTTGGCATGAATCTGAAACACAAACCGCATTAATCACTTCCTTTTCATCCTCTCTGTGTTCTCCCTCTGTGTCATTTCATGCAGGTAACACCCACAGAGAACTGATTACTCACTCACTAACTTCTCTGAAGCAGATGTCCACCACAGCTTGGTGGGTACAACAGCAGCACTCAAGTTGCCTTCATTTAGACCATTCTGGAAATCAGTCACAGAGGATGAGAAAGTATATATATATATAATTTACCCTGGAAATTTTAAGTTTATAAATAAATAAATGAGGCCAGCATTTTGCCTGTTTCCTCATAAAACCAGTGGGAAGGCTAATCACAAATGTATGTCAGATAGTGAGATGACTCTGGCCTGAAGCTTTACAGTTTCCAACCAGCAGAAAGCTATGTCTAAGGTATGAAAGTCAGAGCAAAATAAAGCTTAAATGTTAATTTCTCTTTACTATTGTATTTCCTATTGGTGCTTTATTATAAGTCTCAGAATTTCGACCCAGAGATGTCATACTTGGGTAAGTGAGGGCAGATGTGATACCATCATAACAGAATAAGCTCAATCAAGAAGGAGAGTAAAGTGAACCATCAGGAGTCACACAGATTCGATTCCAGGGGAAAGCAGGCTTTGCAGAACGTAATAGGAAAGCAGGACAACGTCTCAGTCTTTGCCCTGACTCCCATTATATTCTTGTTCTGAGTAAGAAGGTTCTCTGTAGCTCTTCCCAGTCATTACTTGGAATATTTCTTTACAATAGAGCAAAAAGTGCAGCAATAAGATTATAATTCTTTTTGAAGACAATGATACATGAAAAAAATCATAACTATTCCCTTAGATTTCAGATCTGGACCAGGTGTATAAAACTGATTGCTGGATAATGGTTAATTATACATTAACATACAAATCACAAAGTCTGTGTCTTTCTCATACACATGTGCATGTACATATGTTTCATAAATTATCACTTGCTTCTTACTGTCCTTTGTTTTCAATGACATATTGCCACTGAGATTAATTAGTAATGAACTACTTTTCCTGGAAGATTTTTTAGGTTTTATTTTTTTAAATGTATACAACTAGAGACTGGAATTGTATTCCCTTTTCCATTACACTTGTAAAATAGAAGCTCTCATTTTTATTTTCTAAAAATTTATCTTTGCTACATCCCAGTTTCGCACATCTGCATTTGCTATGGATACATTGTGTTATGAGCACATAAATATTGTAACTTGACTTAGAATGTCATCCACATTCAATATGTGTGCTCTTCATTGATAATCTCAAGCTAAATTTAGGAAGCATACTTCTAGGTCAAAAACATTAGGCACAATAGTACACTAATTATAACTAGCGACTGTATATTAAATTGCAGAGAAATGGTGCAGACAATATTATATTTGTACATTTTTTATATATAGAAATCTTGACTGCTACATTAGACCATAGCCAAGTTTCTATTGTTAACTGAAGAGTCCTAACAAATCAGCTCAATAAGACACTTCTACCTGGATAGAAACTGTGGGTAAACAAGGAAATATTCCTCAGCTGCCACTCTTCCACAGCTTCTGTAGGCTTCAGCATTTGACAAGTGACAGGCAAGTGGCAACAGCAGCAAGTGACACCCTGTAGTGTTAGGGCTCTTGTGAAGGCCTTCACTATGGTTCTCATGTCATCTAAGGAAGTGGGCAGTTGCAATCCTTGACAATAGCAGGAGTGAAACCGGCTGGACAGTCCTACATACATAATTACTCAGCCCTTGGCAGCAACAAGTTTTAGAAACCATTCTTTAAAGCACTGACTCCCTGGAACTCTTCTAGAGATCAGAGCCTACAGTCTATTCTCTGCCTCATTCCTACATCTCCATCTTCTCTGTGCTTTTCCAGCCCACTTAACTCCTGCCCTGAGCATTGTCTTGCCCTATTCAGATGCCTTTTGTTATGGGCTGGATGTTTTTTCCCTCTTGTTTTATCACTGCTGCTGCTGCTGCTGCTGCTGCTGCTTATGTTGTAGACTGACATGGCTATCTTTGTCCAGTTATCTATGTAGCTATCAACTCTGCTGCTTCTGCATCTCAGATTGTTGGTGTACATTGCCCCTTCCTTCTTCTTCTGTCAAACAGCTGGTCACTTTATCCCTTCTGAAGATAGGTGTGTCGACTGTTCTACTGATGCTGTCATCCATTGCTTATTCTGATATTTTTTAATGTTGCTAACTCAGCACACACAATTACAATTAAGCGCAAATGTAAGAAAGGATTTCTTGTCAGTTAAAAGCTCTGACTGCTCGTCCAGAGGGCCTGTGCTGTATTTCCAGCAGCCATATAACAGCTCTCAACTGACTTTTCTCTAATTTTCTGCATGCATGTAGAGCACATACATACATTGAGAAACACACACACACACACACACACACACACACACACACACACACTTTTAAGCAGCGGGAAAAGGTCCATAGGAAACAATCCTTGGTAAAGCAGCATCGGATACTGTCTCATGGCATTTCCCAATGGAGCCCAAAGACCATATATATAGGGAGAGAAAGAACTTTTGAACAAATCACAGCAAGCCAAAAACATGTTTTTGTACAAATAAGTGCGAATGGAGGTTTGTTGTTGAACCAATCACAACATTGTCATGCATCAGTACAATGCTAAGCCGCCAAGGAAACAGGTCCCAGGGCTCTTGCCGGGTCATTCAGAGTTTACCAAATAACAGAGTCTGGCACAAAGTTTCCAAAATAATTCTGGTTGGGCCTATACCTCTATGTAGCCACAATCATCTGTATTAGTTTTTTTTTTCTATGCGTCCATAGAGTGTTTAAAACTATCACTATTGTCTTAAGGCATTTTATGGAGTGTTTAAAAACATCAGCACTTTGTCTGACAGTCCTTCAGCTTAAGACAACCAGGGTAGCGAGGAATGTTCCACTAGTTTCCAAATGAGGAGATAAATGGCACACTCCCAAATATATTTATTTTCAGAATATTACAATGAGTTTTTATGATAAAGAATTTAGTAATCATATTTTAGCAATACTTTAAGATTATTTAATACTCATCCAATGTACCACAAAGAGATAAATCCCCCTCTTCTGTTTCTGTAGCAAATTAATAAAGTAATGGGGAAGAAACCTTTATAAGTCCATTGAGATTATAATTTATTTGTACTTGATCCAAATATTTGCCATGCTATATATGTATATGTATATGTATATGTATATGTATATGTATATCTATGACTTTCTAATTATTTTCAACTTGTTTGCTATATAATTATTTTCTAACTTTCTAACTTGGCTTATTAGTTAGCTCAAACATGAACAGAAATAACAAACAAGTGATTGGATACCTCTCATCCCAGCATGTCTTCCTTGTCTGTGATTAATAATCTTAATGTATGATGTTACTCTGTCCTTATGAACTAAAAATTCTTACTCAAAACTCAAATATCCATGAATGGCTATTCTAGTAACTGCCATAAAATTCTCTCATCAACTCCTGCTGATACTTTTCTTTTTCTGTGATTAGTTTGATGAGTCCTGATAGCTGGGATGACACTCAAAGTCTTCAGTTCTCTTCTGCTTGTGATACTTGCTTATGTTCCCTGAGCAGTAGCCCTGGAAGGACTCAGAGCTTGAGGATGTGCTGGCTTTGACTGGTGCCTAAGCTCTATCTTTTACTAACTTAACAATCATTGTGAGGAGAGGATGGAGTCCTGAGTGCATGTCTATTCTGGTAATAAGCAAGGTCACATCAAGGACACCATTGCTTTGAAACCATGGAATCCAAGGCTTTACATGGCTCTGGCTCAGAGTAATGACAAAGCCTTAGCCTACTCCACATACAGATCTTATCAATGAGTCACATTCATCCCAAACAACTGTCTGCAGAAACTATCAACCACAGTTTCCATCTTCTGGATGGGATCAGAAACTGCTTCCCTATGAGGATATCTACTGGGGTCATCTAACTCTGCCTCTCCAGTTATATATAATAAAAGTACTTCCTTGTTAAACCCACCTCCTCTCTCAATGGTATATAATAAATTTGCATCTTCATCAGAGAATATAAGCCATCTAATCCCAGCTCTTCTGTAAGTGTGTCTGTCTTTTCTTCATTCCTTGGCTACCCCAGTCAGGTCAATCCCAAAGATCATAAAGGTCCCTCCCAAGTACGTGGAACCTTAACACAGACACTAGAAATAATGTTTGCTTGAGGAACCCTATGTGCCACTTTGTGCTTTAAAAGATGTTTGTCAGAACAAATCCAGTGACAATGGATCCTTGTGGGACTGTGAAACTGAAAGGTGATATACTCTCCTTAGACGAGCCTCTGACCACGCCTGTTGGGAATCATCTTGACTACATTCACAGCTATCACAAGACAGCTCGTATTTGTAGGTGGGACCATTCCCTGAGCAGGAATCCTGAGTTGTATAATATAGAGAAAGTTTGCTCTTTGCTTCTTCATGGTGGTTGATATGTGAACGCTTTGCTCAACTCCCTACTGTAAGTTGTTTCTGTCAGGGAGTTTTATCACAGCAGCAGAAAAAGAGCACCTTGCTGTACTCATGCTTGGTCTCAATTTTGAATCCCCCCCATTTAAATAAAAATACCTTTGATGAAGACAATATAATAGAACATTAAAAAACAGTACAAAGACTTTGAACTGAGTGGTATGGAAAAGCAGAAGCTAGTTCATATAAGAAAATATATTTTTAAAATAACTAGACCTTCTACACAGGCAATGAGAAAAACCCAGCAACAGGTGGCATTGGATATATTCATGTATATGAGAGGATCACAGATGATGCAGCTATATGGGTTTTAATAAGGCAGAAGTATAACAATTTAAATACAAACCCTAAATACAAACCAGAGTAATCTGAACTCTGATTTTATATCATGTAATGGTGGAAATCAAAAGACACTTTAGTCAAAAACCCAGTCCTTCCACAAATCATATATATTTAAAGGTTGCTAAACCTTTGCTTCTTGGTACCTCTAATATCAAAAATTGTTGCAGTTATGAATTTTTAAATACTATGGTAATGATGAAAATGGAGTTTCTGAAAATGATTTTGTATGTATTCTTTGAGAATTCATAAATATATTAAACAGATCTGATCATATTTATCCTACCCCTCTTCCAAATCCTTCCAAATTTACTCCCACATGTTCCTGTCACCTTTATGTATCCTTTGTAAAATTAACTCTTTGTTTATTTCTATCACATTAATCCCCTACCACTAGTAATTACAGTTCCATCCCTCCCTTTCCTACACAGCCAACTTTATAAATGACCAAGCCCAATATTCTGCTGCCCATGCCTCCATGAAACTATTGCCATATAGGTATCCCATGAAAGGTCATTCCCTAATCATACACCTCTCCATTACAATAGTTCCTCAGCGAGAGGTGCTACCTTGTGAGACGTTCCCCTATATAGAGAGTTTTAAAATTTCTTGGGCACTTTACTTGAAGGTTGACTTTTAATATCATTATAATTATTATAATAAAGATCATTGAATGAGACTCTAAAGGTCATCTACTGCAGAAACTTTCAAGTTTTTAAGTTTTTTAACTATACTATATCCAGATAATTATTAAATTCAATGGTTACAAAATTTCAAAACATTATATTTGTTTCAATTTTGAAAATTACTGAATGTTAGTAGATTCCTCCAGTACTGCTAAAAGCTAACCAGAGTAATTTCTTGTTTTGTTTATTTGTTGTGCAGCCTTAGAGAGGGTCCTGATCCTGGAAAGGATTGATCTAGCATGGGAAGGGAATATAAAGACAGAGAAAAAGGAGGGAGGTGATTGGAGAAAGGATGGAGAGAAGAAGGTTTATGGGACATATGGGGAGGGGGGATCCAGGAAAGGGGAAATCATTTGGAATGTAAACAAAGAATATAGAAAATAAAAATATTAAAAAAAACTCACTGTCTTAATGATTCATTCATATCATCCTCTCATTCATTTTTTATATTGATAGTTCCTTTATTTTGTTTTATTTAACTTTTTAGAATTTATTTGGTGTGTGTGTGTGTGTGTGTGTGTGTGTGTGTTGTATTATATCAAGTGGCATCTTCTATTATACTTCACCTCAACTGATGAAGTAAGGTTTTTTGCTGAAAGCCCAAGCTCGCTGTAGGAATTAGTCTGGATCATTAGAGAGCTCCTGGAATCCACCTCCCAATAGTTGTGTTGCTGGCATATATGACCCTACCATGTTTTACTAGGTTCTGGGCATTTGACCTTGGCTCTGCTTGCCTCCATTGTGGCACTCTTACACACTGGACCATTTCCACAAACTACGGATGGTTCATATTATGGTGATTATTTATTAGTAAGTTTATTGTTTCAATATGATTATTTCTGTTTTTATTTTTTATTATGATTTTTAATTACTATCATATTTTACTTCAGGGTTTTACTTCATAGTCATACATAATAGGGTAATATATAACTTAAGTCTGACTCAGTCTCTCAACAGCTGACTTAATAGGCATGAATTATCACACAGGGCAGTTTGCTTATTGTATACATTTATGTATGGGAGGAGTTTATGGAGTACACAGAAAAGGGCATATGTACATGTAATGTCAGTTTTACTTATCTACATATTTCTTAATACTCAGTGTAATTTTGATTCAAGGAAACCATTATCAGGTTGTGTTTGCACTAAGTCTCAAAATACTACCTGAAGATATATTTTCTAGAAATTACATTCTACTGATTACTGGTCTTAATATTTCTGACAACTAGAAGTTCTAAGACATTTATATACTCTCTATCAGTACGCAGTCCAACAATGGAGTCCTGTAAGAGGAATTCTGAATGCATATGTATCAATATAACTTTTGTTCACTGAAATCTCAGAGGCTTATTACTGAATTCTAGCTGAACGGATCAGCTCATCTATTTTTTTTTTTAATTGTTCTCTTTCTATTTTATTTTTTTATTTTTTAAATTTTTTTAATTTTTTTATTCGATATATTTTTTATTTACATTTCAAATGATTTCCCCTTTTATAGTCCCCCAATCCCCGAAAGTCCCATAAGCCCCCTTCTCTCCCCCTGTCCTCCCACCCACCCCTTCCCACTTCCCCGTTCTGGTTTTGCCAAATACTGCTTCACTGAGTCTTTCCAGAACCAGGGGCCACTCCTCCGTTCTTCTTGTACCTCATTTGATGTGTGGATTATGTTTTGGGTATTCTAATTTTCTAGGTTAATATGCACTTATTAGTGAGTGCATACCATGATTCACCTTTTGAGTCAGGGTTACCTCACTTAGTATGATGTTCTCCAGCTCCATCCATTTGCCTAAGAATTTCGTGAATTCATTGTTTCTAATGGCTGAATAGTACTCCATTGTGTATATATACCACATTTTTTGCATCCACTCTTCTGTTGAAGGATACCTGGGTCCTTTCCAGCATCTGGCAATTATAAATAGGGCTGCAATGAATATAGTAGAGCATGTATCCTTATTACATGGTGGGGAATCCTCTGGGTATATGCCCAGGAGTGGTATAGCAGGGTCTTCTGGAAGTGAGGTGCCCAGTTTTCAGAGGAACCGCCAGACTGATTTCCAGAGTGGTTGTACCAATTTGCAACCCCACCAGCAGTGGAAGAGTGTTCCTCTTTCTCCACATCCTCTCCAACACCTGCTGTCTCCTGAATTTTTAATCTTAGCCATTCTGACTGGTGTAAGGTAAAATCTCAGGGTTGTTTTGATTTGCATTTCTCTAATGACTAATGAAGTTGAGCATTTTCTAAGATGTTTCTCCGCCATCTGAAGTTCTTCAGTTGAGAATTCTTTGTTTAACTCTGTACCCCATTTTTAATAGGGTTGTTTGGTTTTCTGGAGTCAAACTTCTTGAGTTCTTTATATATATTGGATATTAGCCCTCTATCTGATGTAGGATTGGTGAAGATCTTTTGCCAATTTGTTGGTTGCTGATTTGTCCTTTTGATGGTGTCCTTTGCCTTACAGAATCTTTGCAATTTTATTAGGTCCCATTTGTCAATTTTTGATCTTAGAGCATATGCTATTAGTGTTCTGTTCAGAAACTTTCTCCCTATACCGATGTCCTCAAGGGTCTTCCCCAGTTTCTTTTCTATTAACTTCAGAGTGTCTGGCTTTATGTGTAGGTCCTTGATCCATTTGGATTTGAGCTTAGTACAAGGAGGCAAGGATGGATCAATTCGCATTCTTCTGCATGCTGACCTCCAGTTGAACCAGCACCATTTGTTGAAAAGGCTATCTTTTTTCCATTGGATGTTTTCAGCCCCTTTGTCCAGGATCAAGTGGCCATAGGTGTGTGGGTTCATTTCTGGATCTTCAATCCTGTTCCATTGATCTGCCTGCCTGTCACTGTACCAATACCATGCAGTTTTTAACACTATTGCTCTGTAGTATTGCTTGAGGTCAGGGATACTGATTCCCCCAGAATTTCTTTTGTTGCTGAGAATAGTTTTAGCTATACTGAGTTTTTTGTTATTCCACATGAATTTGATAATTGCTCTTTCTAACTCTGTGAAGAATTGAGTTGGGATTTTGATGGGTATTGCATTGAATCTGTAGATTGCAGCTGGCAAAATGGCCATTTTAACTATATTGATTCTACCGATCCATGAGCATGGGAGGTTTTCCCATTTTTTGAGGTCTTCTTCCATTTCCTTCTTCAGAGTCTTGAAGTTCTTGTCATACAGATCTTTCTGTTTGGTAAGAGTCACCCCAAGATACTTTATACTGTTTGTGGCTATTGTGAAGGGGGTCATTTCCCTGATTTCTTTCTCAGCCTGCTTATCCTTTGAGTATAGGAAGGCCACTGATTTGCTTGAGTTGATTTTATAACCTGCCACTTTGCTGAAGTTGTTTATCAGCTGTAGGAGTTCTCTAGTGGAGTTTTTTGGGTCACTTAGGTAGACTATCATGTCATCTGCAAATAATGATAGTTTGACTTCTTCCTTTCCAATTTGTATCCCTTTGACCTCCTTATGTTGTAGAATTGCCTGAGCTAGTACCTCAAGTACAATATTAAAAAGATAAGGAGAAAGTGGGTAGCCCTGTCTAGTCCCTGATTTTAGTGGGATTGCTTCAAATTTCTCTCCATTTAGTTTGATGCTGGCTACCGGTTTGCTGTATATTCCTTTTACTATGTTTAGGTATGGGCCTTGAATTCCTGTTCTTTCCAAGACTTTAAGCATAAAAGGATGCTGAATTTTGTCAAATGCTTTTTTAACATCCAATGAAATGAACATGTGGTTTTTTTCTTTGAGTTTGTTTATGTAGTGGATTGCATTGATGGATTTCCATATATTGAACCAACCCTGCATTCCCGGGATAAAGCCTACTTGATCATGGTGGATGATCGTTTTGATGTGTTCTTGGATTCGGTTGGCAAGAATTTTATTGAGTATTTTTGCATCGATGTTCATAAGGGAAATTAGCCTGAAGTTCTCTTTCTTTGTTGGATCTTTGTGTGGTTTTGGTATCAGCGTAATTGTGGCTTCGTAGAAGGAATTGGGTAGTGTTCCTTCTGTTTCTATTTTGTGGAATAGTTTGAAGAGTATTGGTGTTAAGTCTTCTTTGAAGGTCTGATAGAATTCTGCACTGAAACCATCTGGTCCTGTGCTTTTTTTGGTTGGAAGACTTTCTATGACTCCTTCTATTTCATTAGGCATTATGGGACTGTTTAGATGATCTATTTGGTCCTGATTTAATTTTGGTATTTGTTATCTGTCAAGGAAATTGTCCATTTCCTCCAGATTCTCCAGTTGTGTTGATTATAGGCTCTTGTAGTAGCATCTGATGATTTTTTGGATTTCCTCAGTTTCTGTTGTTATATCCCCCTTTTCATTTCTAATTTTGTTAATTTGGATACTTTCTCTGTGCCCTCAGTCTGGCTAAGGGTTTATCTATCTTGTTGATTTTCTCAAAGAACCAGCTCCTGTATTCGTTGATTCTTTGTACGGTTCTCTTTGCTTCCAATTGATTGATTTCAGCCCTGAGTTTGATGATTTCCTGTCTTCTACTCCTCCTGGGTGAATTGGCTTCTTTTTGTTCCAGGACTTGCAGGTATGACATTAAGCTGCTAGTGTATGCTCTCTCCATTTTCTTTTTGGAGGCATTCAGGGCTATGAGTTTTCCTCTTAGCACTGCTTTCATTGTGTCCCAAAGATTTGGATATGTTGTGCCTTCATTTTCATTAAATTCTAAAAAGGCTCTGATTTCTTTCTTTATTTCTTCTTTGGCCAAGGTGTCATTGAGTAGAGTATTATTCAGCCTCCATGTTTATGTGGGCTTTCTGTTGTTTTTGTTGCTATTGAAAACCACTCTTACACCATAGTGATCTGATAGGAGGCATGGGATCAGTTCGATCCTCTTATATTTGTTGAGGTCTGCCTTGTGACCAATTATATGGTCGATTTTGGAGAAGGTACCATGAGGTGCTGAGAAAAAGGTATATTCTTTGGCTTTAGGGTGAAATGTTCTATAAATATCAGTCAAATCCAATTGGTCCAAAACTTCAATTAGTTTTACTGTGTCCCTGTTTAGTTTCTGTTTTCCCGATCGGTCTATTGAGGAGAGTGGAGTGTTGAAGTCCCCCACAATTATTGTGTTAGGTGCAATGTGTGCTTTGAGCTTTAGTAAAGTTTCTTTTACTAATGAGGGTGCCCTTGCATATGGCGCATAGATGTTCAGAATTGAAAGTTCTTCTTGGTGGATTTTTCCTTTGACCAGCAAGAAGTGTCCTTCTGTGTCTCTTTTGATGACTTTAGGTTGAAAGTCAATTTTATCTGATATTAGAATGGCTACTCCTGCTCGTTTCCTGTGACCATTGGCTTGTAAGTTTGTCTTCCAGCCTTTGACTCTAAGGTAGTTTTTATCTTTGACACTGAGGTGTGTCTCCTGTATGCAGCAAATTGTAGGGTCCTGTTTCCTTATCCAGTCTGTTAGTCTATGTCTTTTTATTGGGGAATTGAGACCATTGATGTTAAGAGATATTAAGAAATAGTGATTATTACTTCCTGTTATTTTTGATGTTCTTTTTATATTTGAGTGATTATCTTCTTTTGGGTTTGATGAACGTTAGTAACTATTTTGCTTTTTCCAGGGTGTAGTTTCCCTCCTTGTATTGGTGTTTTCCTCCTATCATTCTTTGCAGAGCTGGGTTTGTGGAAAGATATTGTGTAAATTTGGTTTTGTCATGGAATATCTTGGTTTCTCCATCTATGGTGAATGAGAGTTTTGCTGGGTATAGTAGACTTGGCTGACATTTGTGTTCTCTTAGAGTCTGCATGAGATCTGCCCAGGATCTTCTAGCTTTCATGGTCTCTGGTGAGAAGTCTGGTGTGATTCTGATAGGTCTTCCTTTATATGTTACTTGGCCTTTTTCTCTTACTGCCTTTAATATTCTTTCTTTGTTTAGTGCATTTGGGGTTTTAATTATTATGTGACAGGAGGTATTTCTGCTCAGGTTCAATCTGTTTGGAGTTCTGTAGGCTTCTTGTATATTCATAGGCATCTCTCTTTAAGTTAGGAAAGTTTCTTCCATAATTTTGTTGAAGATATTTGCTGGCCCTTTTTGTTGTAAATCTTCACTCTCATCTATACCTATAATCCTTAGGTTTGGTCTTCTCATTGTATCCTGGATTTCCTGGATGTTCTGGGATACAAGCTTTTTGCATTTTGCATTTTCTTTGACAGTTGAGTCAATGGTTTCTATGGTATCTTCAGCATCTGAGATTCTTTCTTCCATTTCTTGTATTCTGTTGTTTATATTTGCATCTATGGCCCCTGATTTCTTCTCAAGGTTTTCTATCTCCAAAGTTTTCTCCCTTTGTGATTTCTTAGTTGTTTCTACTTCTGTTTTTAGATCCAGGATGGTTTTGCTCAGTTCCATCATTTGTTTGTTTGTGTTTTCCTGTAATTCTTTAAGAGATTTTTTTGTTTCCTCTTTCATGACTTCTGCCTGTTGACTCAAGTTCTCCTGCATTTTTTTTTTTTTTTTTTTGCCTTTCTTCTTTATTGGCTTCTATCTCTTGGGCCTTATTCTCCTGCATTTCTTTAAGTGATTTTTGTGTTTCCATTATACAGGTTTCTAGCTTATTCATGTTCCCCTGTATTTCTTTAAGAGATTCATTCATGTCCTTTTTGTGTTCTTCTAGCAGCATCATGAACAGTGATTTTAAATCCATATCTTGTTTCTCTGGTGTGTTGGCATAACCAGGACTTGCTGATGTTAGAGAGTTTGATTCAGATGCTGCCATATTGCCTAGATTTCTGCTAGTAGCATTCCTGTGTTTGCCCTTTGCCATCTTGTTCTCTGGAGCTAGTTGGTCTTGTCTCTGGCTGGTGTTTCAGCCTCCTGAGAGGCTCTAGGGCTATTACTGCAACACTGGATGGCAGGGTTTTCCCTGTTGCAGATTGCTGATTTGCTGTCCTCCTCTTGGTTGCCCTTGCAGCCCTAGTGTTCTTTGCCCCTGATTGTGTCTGTGAACCAGATGGTGCCTCAGATGTTTGCTCCTTCAGGGAGTGCTGAGGGGTGTGTATGCTGCAGGGACCTTTTCTGTATGCTGATCACTCTGCTGGACAGTGGAACTCCCAACCGGGTTGGTGCACACAAGGCTAGCCTAGCTGCTCGGGCCCTGAGTCTAGGCAAAAGCCTGGCAGGCCAATGTCTGAGCAAAGTTCCCCTCAGGTGTGAGTGTTAATTGGGTCTGTCAGGTGGCTAGGATGGCGGCGTGCACGCGCTCCCTGAGAGTGCTGGGAGAGTCTGCTGGGCTAACAACCTACTGCTCGGGTTGGCACACAGATGGCCCTTCGAGCAGCCCAGGGCCTGGGGCAGTCCAGGGCCTGACCTTCTTAGACCCCTGCTGTGTCAGCCTTGGGCTAGCCTGTTAACTGGTTTGGTTTTGCCTGCTAGGACTCTCTGGCTTCCTGTAGGCAAAATGGCAGGTGCGCGCGCGCAGGCCCGCAGAAACAACCTCCTGGCCGTGTTTGCATACAGGTGGCCCCCTGACCAGCTCAGTGCCTGGGTGCAGGCCAACGCCCATTGGGCTTAGACCCCCATGATGTTGGTCTCGGGTTGTATTTGCATACCTCAGTCTGTCTGATTTCTCTGGCATCCGAGAACCAATATGGAGGCCTTGTAACTGACTGGCGGGAGGCAGAGTTCTGATGTGGCTTCTGTGTGGTGAAAGGCGCTGTAAATCCTCCGCTGCTTGCAGCCCGGCTGGCCAGCGTTGGCCAGTAGTCATGGGCGCAGGGTCTGCGTGGACCCTGTCAACTTGATTCTACTACTGATAGCCCTTCCTCTGGACCAGCCGCTGCTGCTGCTGTTGCTGCTGCCGCCGCTGCTCCAGGTGTGTAACACTAAGATTTTAAGGAATCTTCAACAGAAGAGTGGATGCAAAAAATGTAGTATATCTACACAATGGAGTACTATTCAGCCATTAGAAACAATGAATTCATGAAATTCTTAGGCAAATGGATGGAGCTAGAAAACATCATACTAAGTGAGGTAACCCAGCCTCAAAAGATGAATCATGGTATGCACTCACTAATAAGAGGATATTAACCTAGAAAACTGGAATACCCAAAACATAATCCACACATCAAATGAGGTACAAGAAGAAAGGAGGAGTGGCCCCTTGTTCTGGAAAGACTCAGTGAAACAGTATTTGGCAAAACCAGAACGGGGAAGTGGGAAGGCGTGGGTGGGAGGACAGGGGGAGAGAAGGGGGCTTACGGGACTTTCGGGGAGTGGGGGGCTAGAAAAGGGGAAATCATTTGAAATGTAAATAAAGAATATATCGAATAAAAAAAAAAAAGAAATGTTCAACATCCATAGTCATCAGGGAAATGCAAATCAAAACGACCCTGAGATTCTACTTCTGGCTCCTTTTTTATTCTCAACCTTCAATTGCCTCTGCTGATCTGACCTGAACTGCATGAACTTTTGAACAATCTTACCTCCATGGCACTGCACTCGCTGCACCGATTCCCAACTCCCTGACTCTCCCTATACTGCACTTAAATAGTTTCTGTTTCCTGCTCCTTCTTCATGTGAGTTTGGCATATCCTATCTGTGACTCAACCTGTCAAATCTCTGATTTGTCACTTTGTCTGACCCACCTCAAACAGATGTTACTTTCAAACACGGCTATTTTCTTCTACAAACTAATTATACCTTTATGGTATATACTAACAGCTTGCCTACATTACAGCTGCATCACAAAGACCCAGGCCTTTGAATGTGATCTCTTGTCAGAGTAGCCATGTTGCTGGGTTAAAATTCCTCTATATTAAGGAGAAAAATTCAAGAAAACATGACAAGTGTTTTATGACCTCAGTTTCTTAAAAAAACATGAAATTGATCTTGGAATGTGGTTTTGTGTTCCTACCAAGTACAGCAGATAGGAGTGAGTTTATTTCAGATTATTCTTTACAGTTGGTTGATGTTATTTGTTTATATGCCTCTATGAAAAAGCATGTTTTGGCTACATGAAGCTTGTCCTTGTAATTGTTACTCAAGATAATACAATTCATGTGACCTCTCTGAGCCCTCAGAAGATAAATTGTCTGATGCTCTGAATAAAGTTGGCCATTGCATGAGACCTCAGTTGATCTCATTTTTAGACTCCATTCTCCCACTTTCTACCACCTTTAAAGCAGTAAACATTCTGTAATGCTAAAATCTACCAGGTTTATAAAAAAACAGTTAATTTTATAAACACAATTTCACAAACAAAAATTGTTTAATAATGAGGAGTATTTTGTATTTAATAAGTCAATTAGTATAATTCACAGAAAAGTAAAGTTAAATATTTCAAAATTAGGTAATAGTCATACATAAGTTTTAAAGACTTCATTTTTTATCCACAATAACAAGAAGAAAAATGTTCATGCTCATAATACTTGATTCTCTGTAAGGAAGATTATGTAGTAAAATGAAAAGAGAACATGATGTCAAAGTGGTATCTAGATTGATGACTTGAAAGTAAGCTTCTTTTACTGAAACCACATCTACTTCAGACATAGGTCATGTAGCAATAGAGCTGGAAATCATTTGGAAAGACTGCTCTCTGAGGACTAGGTTTATAATAGCAGAAAGTATTATATAAGATACCAAGAGAGGTAAATAATCATTAATCCTACCCAATTATAAAATCTCTAAACCATAGCAATGACTGAGTTTCCAGTCATACAGTAGTGACACTTTTATTTGGAGGTAACCAAAAGATATCTAGTTGAATTTAAGGCTTAGCCAAAAGGAGGAAAACCATGCTTGATACTATTAACAAAGCCAACTAAACATGACCCTAGAGAGGAACCTATTATCATCATTTTTCTAAACCACTATGATTTATAAATGCATTTTAAATGCTTGTCTTTATATCTATAGATAAATGTAATTCCTACTCCTTATCAAAAACCTGCTGTTTTGCAGGAGACAAAGACTAGGAGAGAGATGGATAAATGGTAATTTTTGATTGTGTGGTTTCCATCCCTAATTGATACACATATTGCCAAGTCCTGCATGGCCCTGGAAGTGATAATGTGAACCAGTTTCCTGCCCCTGGAGTGCTTAGAGCAAAACAAGGGTCTTCATGTGTTGACCCTTGCTAGATATAATGCTTATTTGCATAATAATGTACATATTTTTATGTTCCTTCTTCAGGGAATGCTCTCCACATTACCGTTAATGACTCCACGATAATTATGAACAGCTTTACTCCAGGAAGTGGAAATAGTCTCTGTGATGCTGAGACCTTTAAGACATCCCTTAAGGCTGTACAAAAGGTCTCTGAAAACATGAGTTAAAAATATGAACAGGAATTTTCAACTATAAAATGTCTAAGAATGCAATATGCATGGAGCTAAATTAACAGAGACTAATGAACCACTTTGTGAGAAACATATTCAAGGAGATAAAGAAATTTAGGGAGTGGTGGTCACAGGGCAAGATACAACCCAGCTAACCTTACAAAGGCAGGAAGATCTCTGAGATCATTTGCTAGGTTTAAAAAAGAAGAAGAAGAAGAAGAAGAAGAAGAAGAAGAAGAAGAAGAAGAAGAAGAAGAAGAAGAAGAAGAAGAAGAAGAAGAAGAAGAAGAAGAAGAAGAAGAAGAACAAGAAGAAGAACAAGAACAAGAAGAAGAACAAGAAGAAGAACAAGAACAAGAAGAAGAAGAACAAGAAGTAGAAGAACAAGAAGAAGAACAAGAAGAACAAGAAGAACAAGAAGAACAAGAACAAGAACAAGAACAAGAAGAAAAGAAGAAGAAGAAGAAGAAGAAGAAGAAGAAGAAGAAGAAGAAGAAGAAGAAGAAGAAGAAGAAGAAGAAGAGGAGGAGGAGGAGGAGGAGGAGGAGGAGGAGGAGGAGGAGGAGGAGGAGAAGAAGAAGAAGAAGAAGAAGAAGAAGAAGAAGAAGAAGAAGAAGAAGAAGAAGAAGAAGAAGAAGAAGAAGAAGAAGAAGGAGGAGGAGGAGGAGGAGGAGGAGGAGGAGGAGGAGGAGGAGGAGGAGGAGGAGGAGGAGGAGGAGGAGGAGGAGAAGAAGCAGAAAGAAGAAGAAAGAAGAAGAAAGAAGGAGGAGGATGAGAAGAAGAAGATATTTGCTGTCTCTAAGAATCAGGGGGCTAAGGTCTTAAACACTGATTCATTGGATGATAAAAAGGGAACTTGGGGTAATGATTGAATTGATATGTAAATTAATGACTAGTCCTTGGTCTTCAAGAACTGAGCTATCTACGAAGCTGTATAGAGAACCAGATGAAGCAGAACACAGGATTGTCTGCTTGTACCCACAATTAACATTGACTTGTTCTTCCATGGCTCCCAAATACCCCTTCAGCAGGAACCCCTCTGTAAGCCTACATTGGTTCTTGGCAAAATACTACTCAACTCATACACTTAAGTAAATAACAATAGAATGTAACTTTTGTAATGCTAAATGTAAATGAAAAAAAAGTAACAAAAAGAATGTAAAACCCAGAAGACCAGGATACCCACTGTGAGATAGTATCTTTTAGATATAAGAGAGAGGCTACACTCATGAAATGAAATCTCAAGAATATGGTTGTCTAAAAGACCTACATAATGACAACATCTAACAAAATGCAAACACAGTTCATGGAAATTTCACAAGGCTTCACACATAGGTGCAGAGCTACAGGTAAACAACAGTACTAAGAAAATGAGAATATTTTCCCCAGTTATGAGACACCAGATAAGTTATTTATTCTCAAAGCACACATATGTATGAACAACACTAAATAGATTCAGTAGGTTGTGTGTGTGTGTGCATATGTATGTATATGTGTGTTTGTGCATGTTTATAAAAAATTATGAAAGAAGACTTCATAAATTTGAGAGGAAGTAAGGTGACATAGAAGAAGTTGTATGGGAGAAAAGGAGGGTTGAAACTTATATATAGTACTCATGTATAAAAATCTTAAAGAATAAAAAAGTGAAAAAATATTAAACATCAAAGATTCTAGATTATTAGACTGTGATTTGCTAATACTTGATATTTAACTTTGTGACCATTTTAATCCAAAACAGTAAAATAAATGATTAAAAACTCAGCGAAGAAAGGGAAAAGAAATAAAGCAAAGGATAAAAGGGGAGGAGAGTTGTAAGAAAGAGCTAAAGTAGATCATAAGAGACAGGAAAGAGATGGAAGTAGAACCAAAAGATCTTATATGGAACTTCTTCTAAAGCAGGAAGAAGCAAAGCCACTTTTGTTGAAATTAAAGTACCTTAGTGGTCTTCTTGGCTTGTCTCTGCTATGGCTGATGTCTGGACTTGTGGTCTTACATTTTACAAATGTGTTTTGGGTATATATGTAGACCCGGACAATATTCACTATGATTGATGTGTTTATATAGAGATAAGGAAAGAAAGAATATGTTCTATGGCAGTGTGCGGTAAGGTAAGGGGGGAGGTAATGTTCCAGAGGGCCCATGCCAAGGCATCCCTTTCCTATGAGGGACCAACCACAGGAAGGTAGAGTATAAAATGGAGTTTATTCAGGGCATGTGAACTTTATGGAAGAAATTATAATCAGATGGATTTTAAAAAATGTCATAGGCTCAGGTATTTGAATACCTGGTGTAGTGGTACTATTTGGAGAGGTTATGAAACCTTTGTGGAAATAGAGGCATGCTAGAGGAAGTATGCCTCTAGAGTTGGATATTAACATTTTATAGTATTACTGGGATTCATTGCTACTGGGATTCATTGCTTTCTTTTTTTTTTGTGTTTGTAGTTGGAGATGTGGTACTTCACTCTCTTGCCCCAGCTGCCTGAAATCATACCTGCCTTGCTGTTAGAGACTCTCCCTTCAGATCTATTAGACAGAATAGATTTTCATTCATGCAACCTTCATGGTATCTTATCCCATCAAGATAAAAATATCTAATGCAATCTAGATATTTGTTATAAAGTGAAAAAAAAAAAACTAAAATAAAAGGTACAAGTTCTGAATAATTTTAATTATTAAAAATTTATAGAAAGCATGCTTCTAAAATAAATTTATATAACAGTCTGAAAAACATACACTAGAAAGAAGTCATGGTGCAAAGAAAAATTAATTTACAGTGTAGGTAGCTACTGTAATTACTGCTGAGGGAGGATGGTCCACGAAAAGCAGTCATAGTGGACAATCACATAATTCACTAGGCTAGTTTTTGTTCCATCAAAGTTTTGTTTTAGTGCATCAAAGAACCTGTAATCACACTAAACTCAACCAACTTCTTTAGTTAGTACTAAGGTTATTGGGATAACTGGTTCAGCAGAAAGAGTAGACACAATGTCTGCGACCATTTAACATTTGCCTGCAGGAAGAGGAGGGACTGGGAACAGTTCTGGCTTTGGTTTTCATGGGTGCTGGCAAGACTTCTTTAGTGGAAAGAATGCCATGATGTTTCATGACAGGATGTTATCATAGCAGAAGAGTACATTAGCAGGTGCTAAAGGTAAATGAAAAGTTCTTATCTTGAATATTTAAAAAATGGCAATAGGTTTATTCCATAAATCATTAAAAATGTGATAGACAGTAAGGGTACAGATGGATTAAGAGAAATAGGCATAAAGATAGATTAGGTGGATAAATGGGTGCCTGAATGACTAGATGATACATGGATATATAGATCAATTAATAGGCAGATGCTAGTTAACACTCTCTTATTTCAACAAGAAAATGCAAATGTAAAGCTAGATATAACGAATAGATGAAAATTATCAGAAAATATTTAAGGTGTGGGTCGCCATGGGTAATTAAGAGTTCAGGGGAAAATTTGCTAAGTTTTGAAGGCAATGGAACATTAATAAGTGATAGATATATTATAAATAAACTTTATTTTCCTCTAAATAGATAAGCATCTCATCAATTAGAATTTCCATAACTTTGCCCTCTAGGCTCTGCACTCCACTATCTCCTTAAAAACATATAGTCAAATGGTTGTTTCCTCCCCATAAGTACTAAAATGGGTCTCTTCCATTCGCTGAGTTATAAGCACATGAGGTTTAGTGATCGCCATCGCCATCCTTTGATATAACTAGTACAGTTCTCATGAGTCATCACAAATGACAAAAGGCCACACTAGCTTACATGGCATTGAATGATCCTAAAATGTCTCGACATCATGCAACTGTCTGATACTGAAAAAAAAAAGATAACAGACAACACGCTCAAAGCTAACTGTACTATTCACATAGTGCTCATATTCCTGTCATTGAGAGCCTTACTAGCATGTAATAATTTTAACTTCATAGATAACTGCTGTTCTATCATCATTCAGGTTACACTAGTCTTGATTTTGTTTTCTGTTTATTCAATCACAGAACTTGACTTTTGTTCTCAAGGGCATTTTTTTTTCTTCAAATAAAATACAGGGTTTTTATCAGAAGCTTTGCCTTTCAGAATGATTTACTGTTGTGGCCTAGAGGACCTGAAACAGTTTATCCAATGCACCTTTTTCTTTGCATTTCTGCACCAAGGATCTTGTTCACTTACAAATAATGTAGGTGTCACTGATCACATAGGAAAAATGCAAACCTGATTATTTCTATAGCTTATCCAAGTATAAATATTTTACTTAATTTTCTCTTCTAGCACAGAGGGCTAGAATATATTTGGAGACTACTCCTCCTAAGAGAAATCTATTGGTCAGCTTAGTTTCCATCAACAGAAATCACTATAATCATAGAAAGCTACATTATGAAGTATGATTTTTGTATGTTCTTCACACATGATTTACTGTTGTCTGCACTTTTCTTTCCTCATATTTTTACCTTCTATATCTTATATATGTCATTGGATAATTTGAATTAGTATTAACTATAATATTTCCTTTCTATATTCTCAGAACAAGATAATAGATAAACTGGAAATCATTGGAAAGGTGGAAGCAGAGCTGAAGAGGAATTTTAATCCCACAACATGACAACCCTGTCAAGGGATCTCATCAAAAGATCCAGGCCTGTGTGGTTTGTCTGGAATGCACACACCTTTGTTCTCTCTTAGTAGAATACAGAAACACCCTTAGGACAAACTTTTAAAACTAAAGATTTTTTGGGCAGGAATCAACCATCTAACTGAAGGACAGAAAAAGTGATGAATCAGAGAAAGTTTTGACTGAATGTGCCAGAGATAAGATATGCCCACCTCTCATGAGAACAATACAGGAATGAGAACCTATTTAAGCACAGTGAGGCAAGAGAGAGAGACAGAGACACATAGAGACAGAGAGACAGAGAGATGCGACAGAGACAGAGAGAGTAAGTTCTCATCAGTCAGTTTGGAGTCAATGAAGTGAGTGCACTACAGTAGAGTTGAATTCATTCAAAAGTTCATGTAGTTCAGCAGAGGCAACTGATGCCAGAGAATAAGAAGGTGCCAGAAGATTAGAACAAATTGCCAGAGTTAATTTGAGTCCAAGCAGAACAATTCAGTGAGAAGCTGAGAGAAGCCAGATTAAATAAATCAGCTTGGGGAGGAGTCTGAGCTAGAACATCTGAGTTGACTCAGCCAGGAAGAGTACAGAAAAAAAATTAGAAAGGGTGTGCCTATCTGTAGGAGGAACAACTGTATAAATGGGGCCCTGCAGTCATAAAGGCAACTCCTGCAAGAGGACCTAATTGAAGACTGCCTGAGAGACTTAGGATTTGTGATGCAGACAATGCCAGTCAATCGAGAACTGCTGCTTGGAATAGATGCATGCTTTGGACCAATAGAATAGAAGGGTTTAAAGGGTGCCCTGTGGGTTATTAAATGAGCTTCCAGCAGCTTTCATAAGAGTTTCCTGTTGAGTTCTCACCTGGCCCTGGAGTCTTGATGCTGTTGATTCTAGACCAAAGGCAAGTAGGGTTGGACAACAGGAGGTCCAGGGCACAGGCAGCACTTACTCAGCAGTACATCTCAGAGGCTGAAACATTCTAGGTCTAGAAGAGCAGAGGCTGAAAGCTGAAGCCTTCAAGGTCTGGGCTTGCAGAAGATTAGATTGCATGCACGCTAGAAGCTTCCAGGCCTAGGCCTAAGGTTAGTAAGATACAAATGCTCTGAGCTCAACTTAAGCTGTATATTTGTAGTGCTTGAGTATGGGTCTCATCTCACCCCACATCTGAGGAAATAAAAACATTTACAAATAGCCTCTGTAAAAACAATTCACATGCATTTAGATGATGGAGAAAATGAGGTAAATGATGACACTAGAGAATTAACAAGAAATTTATCAATACTGGAAAAACAAAGTATGATCTTCAATATGCAGACAGGAGGGCATCCAGGATGCACATATCATCCGAAAAATCAAAATAAGGAGAGGAGACTTAGTCAACACTAAATTTCCACCTCTATATTTTAAATAAATGATATTATATTTAACACTAACTTTAAAAGGATGGTTGTAGGCGCTGGAAGCATGAGTCTGTGATTAAGAGCACCGGCTGCTCTCCAAGAGAACCCTGATTTGTTTTCCATAGCCCACACAGTGTCTCATAACTGTCTGTAATTCTAGTTTCAGGTGATTTGCCATCCTCCTTTGGTTTCTGTAAACACTAGATAAGCCAATGAATGGTACACAAATATTCACCTAAGTATCAATTAAGTCATCTTGCATGAGAAAGGATGAAAACTGAACAATATGTTCCAGTATTTATGGAAGAAATTTAGGAGCAAAAAGAAAGACAATGGAAACTAGGAAGGCCACAACTATCAAAGATATAATATTTACATGCTCAGTTGTATGCTAGAGATTTTGTAAATAGTGTCTTAGTTAAGGTTTTATTGCTGTGAACAGACTGCTGTACTATGACCAAGGCAACTCTTATAAGGACAGCATTTTATTAGGGGTGGCTTGCAGGCTCAGAGGTTCAATATAGTATCATGAAGGCAGGAACATAGCAGCATCTAGGCAGGCATGGAAGATCTGAGGGTTCTACATCTTCATTTGAAGGCTACTAGCAGAATACTGGCTTCCAGACAGCTAGGATGAAGATTTTAAAGCTCACACCCCCAGTGACACACCTACTCCAACAAGGCCACACCTACTCCAACAGGACCACACCTTCTAATACTCCCACTCCCTGGGCCAGACGTATACAAATCATCACAAATGGTATAGCAAAAATGGTGTGATAAATATCTACACACAGTAGTAGAATAATACAAAAAGTTTAGAAACCGGGAGACTTCAAAAAGGCACTAATTGGAGAGCTGGGAAGCTAGCTATATATATGTCAGCAAAATGCTTGGAGTGCAAGCATGAGAATCTGAGATAGATCCCAGATATAAGATATCATCCCAGTCTACTTCCTAGGATGCCATTATAATCTAAATTTTATGACCAGTAGTTAAAATATGAATTAGTATAAATAGAAAATGTATATACTTAGAAGATTTTTCAACATTATTACCAACAGAAAGCAGTCATAGAAAAATTGATATTTTCATGGGGGATAGAGGAATCTGTAGGTTCCTCTACTTTCCTTGTTTTTCTTTTAGATTGAGCTGTAGGAAAAAAAACAGATACATTTAGGAAATCAAGAAATCATAATGAGGCAAGAGGAAGTTACTTAATTTTTAAAAAATATCAGTTCCCAATCAATGAGTATTATCATCAGCTTCCCATTTTTAAAAGTTATTTTTAAAATGTAGTAATAACTTTTACTAAATATCAGATATTTCACTAATATCAGCACACATAGTCTTAAATGGCTTTGCTTGTCACTTTGCTTAGTTACTTTTGACCCATTTGGATTCTTAGATTGTATATTGGATTTGTCACTTCAAAAAACCAGACACTGCTTACCAATTATTGTAAGAACCTCTTACACAGAATCCATGAAAATGTGTAGATGGTAGGTTTTATTCGATTGGATATTTACATACAGACTTCTGTGTTTTTCCAAAGAAAGTGGATATTTGGACTTTCAATGGCTATTTCAGCGCTTCACTGTGATGTGTTAGCTTCTCAAAGACATTCTTATGTGCTGTGTGTTTTAGCATGCAGATGTCTTCAAAAGATATGAGTATGATTTCTTAGTAATAGTAATAGTTACCATCATTAAAAATGCATATTCTTAAACTTTAAGTTCATCAGCTACCCCTTGAATATTGTCTTCCTTGAAAAATATCTTGTTTGTGATTTTCCCCTGAGTAAATAAAGATACCAACAGGACATTAGTTATACTTATCTGTGACATCAGCCATCAGATTCACTGACAGTCTGTGACAATGAAACTAAAGATAAGCCTTTAGGAAAAAAAAGCATTAAAAGCCTGTCAAAGATCCATTAAGTGCTGGTTCCTCTGGGAGAGATGCATTCATAGCATCCAGTTCCTGACATTGATTGGAAGCATAGGATCTGAAGGCAGCTCACTATTTGTTAGCCCCCAAAATTACACTCTGGAAAGATAAACAGCATCTGGCTGAATTCTGCTATCATGAGTTCTTTTAAAGGCAGGCCAGAAAGAAAGATTCTGTATCTTATTTCTGTGGCCAACATACGGCTAATTTTTAATCCTCTACAAAGATCTGATTAGTCAATGAACATATTTTGTTGATAAAATTTCCCCAAACAATCAAAATGCAAACTACTTTATTTTGGAAACTATTGAAAATGTCTAAAATACTTACATCTGGCACCCCAAACATTTCAACCCTCATCAAACTCTGCATGCCCTAGTTTTTGGCCATCTCTTCTCATGATTATTCCCAGTCTTTTTGGAAATAACCAAAGGACTAATTAGGTCACTTGTAGTTTGGTTTTCATGCCAGTCTAGAATCCCAGCTGGAAGTGAAGGCCCTTAGGAGAGCAATCACCATGTCTGACACTGCTGCTTGGCTTTGGGGATGATTGACATTTCAAGAGCTGAACAAGCTTAACATTGAATGAGAGGCATTGAGGCAGAGCTGACACTAGGAAATGAACACATTTGTTCTACAAATATTTGCCAAGCATTTGGTATGTGCCAGCCATTGTGCTAGGTGCTGGGTATGGAAAGAATGAAATGAAATAGCTTCTGCACAAAACAATAACCACAAAAAACCCACAGCCGATGGAGTGAGACAATTCTGTTATTTAAAATATTATATGGGACATGCTATCCTTGATCCAAAACTAAAGGAGTTTCTAGAATACAAAATAAGAGTATAAAATGAATTTTAAATCTTAGAAGATTAAAAACATGTAGGTACTATGGATATTTCTAGGAAAGCATAAAATAGGAAAAAACATAAACATGTTTTTCATAACTTAAGAATACGTGATACTTTCCTAAGAAAAACCAAAGTAAGAAATATGCAGTATAATCTCATCACATGAATCTCAGTCCCACAATGTATCTGCTTCTTATTTTCTTTAGGATCATTCAGATGTACCATATTCCTATTTGGGGAAGGGGAATGGAACAATTATATTTCATATGATACCAAATAAAATACCAGTATCAGGAAAGGTACATCTTTATATATCATTCCCCAGTGGGGTCCAATATATGTCCAAATGTTAAAAGCTATTGCCAGTGTTATTTGTTACCCTTTACATCTGTATGGTAAGACCCCACTTATTGCTGAAGATATCAAATACTTTGGTGACAGAACATGGAGAACTCTAGCTGGAGCTCAACTGGAGGTTTCATTGTTAGGGAGCTAGCATTGATTGTATTCGAGGATGTTGTATAAGCTATAGGATAAAAAACAGAACCATCAATATCACCCACATATTAACCCTGTGAGATATGGTAATGATATCCTTGCAAGATATGCCCATTTGCGCAAGAGTTGAATAAATGCTATAAGATTAACCCACTACTTTTTAATTTGCTTAAGAGATGCAATAGAAAAAAGACAGCATTTTCAATAAATGGTGCTGGGTCAGCTGGCAGTCAACATGTAGAAGGATGCAAATTAATCCATTCCTATTTCCCTGTACAAAGCTCAAGTCCAAGTGGATCAGTGACCTCCACATAAAACCAGATACTTGAATCTAATAGAAGAGAGAGTGGGGAAGAGCCTTCAACACATCGGTACAGGGGAAATTTTCCTGAATAGAACACAAATAGTTTATGTTCCAAGATCAAGAACTAACAAATGGAACCTCATAAAATTTCAAAGCTTCTGTAAGGCAAAGGACACTGTCAAAAGGACAAAACAGCAACCAACAGATTGGGAAAAGATCTTTACCAATCCTACGTCCAATAGAGGGCTAAAATCCAATTTATACGGAGAACTCCAGAAGTTAGACTCCAGAGAGCCAAATAAACCTATTAAAAATGGGGTACAGAGCTAAACAGAATTCTCAACTGAGGAATACCAGATGGCTGAGAAATACCTAAAGAAATGTTCAGCAACCTTATTCGTGAGAAAAATGCAAAAAATCTTGAGATTCCCTCACACCAGTCAGAATGGCCAAGATCAAAAACTCAGGGGACAGCAAATGCTGGAGAGGATGTGGAGAAAGAGAAACACTCCTCCATTACTGGTGGGATTGCAAGCTGGTAAAACCACTCTGAAAATCAGTTTGGTTGTTCTTTAGAAAACGGGACATAGCACTACCTGAGGACCCAGCTATACCGAGAAGATGCTCCAACATGTAATAAAGACACATACTCCACTATGTTCATAGCAGCCTTATTTATAATAACCAGATGCTGGAAAGAAACCAGATGTCCCTCAAACGAGGAATGGATATAGAAAATGTGGTACATTTACATAATGGAGTACTACTCAGCTAATAAAAACAATAAGTTCATGAAATACTTAGGCAAATGGATGGAGGTAGAAACTATCATCCTGAGTGAGGTAACCCAATCATAAAAGAACACATATGGTATGCAATATTGCTGATAAGCCAATATTAGCCCAAAAGCTTGGTATAACCAAGATACAACTCACAGACCACATGAAGCTCAAGAAGAAGGAAGACCAAAGTGTGAATACTTTGATCCTTATTGGAAAGTAGATCAAAACACCCATGGCTCACAGGCAAACAATAGAATGATAATAGGCTCCCCAATGGAACAGCTAGAGAGAGGACACAAGGAGCTGAAGAGGTTTGCAGCTCTGCAGGAGGAACAATAATATGTACCAACCAGTACCCTCAGAGCTCCCAGGGACTAAACCAACAACCAAAGAGTACACATGGAGTGACCCACAAGTCCAGCTACATATGTAGCAAAAGATGGGCATTTTAGACATCAATGAAAGGAGAGGCCATTGGTCTTGTGAAGGCTCTATTCCCCAGAATAGGGGAATGCAAGTCAGCAAATTGGGGGAGAAAATTAGCAGGAGGAGGTATAGGATGGGGTTTTCAGTGGGAAAGCTGAAACATGGAAAGGGGTTAACATCTGAAATATAAATAAAGCAATATCTAATAAAAAAAAAGTGCCCAAGTGTGGAGACAGAAAAAAAGAGAAATGCTCTATGAGATCGAATATATATGTAGCACTGCCAAATAAGAACCTAAGACAAGATGTATTATGGGCCCTAGAGGAAAACCTCCCACTATTATTTTGCTAATTAGATGTAGCAATAAATGACTTCTGAAGACATTGTTATATGTCTGTGTATCACTCATCCACATCAGAAAAGCCTCTACTTGCAGTACATAATAAATAACCCAGATTCATAGAAATCCCTATTTTTAATATCTTCAAGTCTAAGTTCAAATCTTTCAGTTTCACATGCTTCTTTCTGAACCAAGGTTTGCTTGCCACCTACCTGGCTGTGTGAAAAAGTGGGAGCTACCCCTTAGATATTTAAACTTAAGTCCATACTTTTATAAGACTTACACCAACATCTTATATCTCTTTCTAAAATTATGATCATGACACCATATAAAATTACAGTATTAATAAGTGAAACAATACTCAATTATTTTGGCTATACTTGTCCATTGTTTGTCTACTTCAACTCTCCATCACTGTTAAATGATGTAGTTTTTATAATTTTTATAATATGAATATTATCAGTATATGTGTGTTTGGGAAGCGAAAGAATATTTGTTTTGTTCACGCATTTCAATATAGTAGGTAATGCACTTGTCTTGATAATGTATTTGTCTTTATGTCCTCACATGTTAGTTCTTGACTCAAAATAGTCAGAATATATTTCTTGGTTGGATGAATAGATGCATTCAGTGTGGAGAGTAGTGATAAACTGTATTGAGGATGCTAGTCAAAAGCCAGATCCTGAAAGCCTTTTAGGCCTTACTGAGGAATTTAAGTCTCACATGAGAATAATATGGGAAAAGGGACAGCTTTAAACTTTGAGACACTCAAATTTTTCATTAGATTTCCCAGCAGAAATATCATATGAAATAAATATAAGAATATAGAAAACAATGGAAAGAGTTCTAGAGAAACTCTACATCCATCATGGCATCTTTGAGCTGAATATAAAAACATTCTAGTCTAAGAATAATAATACTATTGAAGAATGCTTCCCTCATGTACACTTTACCTATATCTGGCCTGGCCATGCATGTAAAATTTTTTATTATATATGTCAAAATCTTTTGTTGTAGAAAGTATCAAAGGATTGTTTTGAAACTAAAGTAAATTTATCTTAGTACAAGAGAGGTGTATCAGGAAGAGATGGTGTTGATCTCAAATATATATGCCTTTATTAATATTTGCCTCTATGTTGCAAGCTTTCACATTTTATTTTAGAGATTTCCAAGGCAGACAGCCAACACATCTTACAAAAGTCACTGAAAAAGCCTGATTGCCCCTTCTGACTCCACCTTTTCATTCTTACCAATAAGGTGTATTTAATATTGATGAAACATTTATTTGGCAAGAACAATACCTCTTAGGCAAGTTACTTTCTTTCAAGCCTTTAACTTAAGAATTATTTAACTATATTTGGAAACTGGCTTGATTATGCCAAATAATAGAAATCTAATTGATTTATTAAATCTTATGAAGATCATATATAAATTGTAAAATTTATATGGTACTATGGACATTTTTGTATTTGACATTGAGAAAACTATCAACAAATGTCTTGAAATTGTATCCTATTTGGGTTTCATTGTGAGTACAAAGAGACATATATAGGCTGTAACCCATGTATGTGGCTCCAGCACATACAAGAGGGTTTCTAGCTTAAGGAATCATTAGCTAGCAAGTCTGTGTCCTTTGCTACAAACAAAAAGTTCTATAGAAAAAAAAAACATATAAAGACCCCCTTTGTATGCTTTTGTTTAAGAGACAATGTATATTGCCACTTCAGTATAGTTAATGATCAAAATGTCATACTAATATTGCATACAGTAGAATGGATAATACACTATTTTCACATAAAGTTTGGTTTAGTCTGAAACAATCTTGGTTTCTTTTTATATGTTTGCTTCATATCTCTCAGATTCATCGGACAAAGGGCTTTCACAAAGAAATCTCCCTTCCATTAATATCTCATAGTTATATGATTGAAGTAGTATACAAGTAGTATTTGCTTATGCCCCAAGTCATATAAAAATTTACAACTACTCATGTGATACAAAAGAATAGAAATATAGAATGGAATTTTTAAATAAATGTTGAGAAAAACAGATGTAGCCAATAACTAACAAAATTAAAAATTAAAAATCGACAATACTAAAATAGAACAACATTGGAAACATTCTCAAAAATAACTATTAATGACAGAAGTAACCTTGCAAAAAACACTATTTTACTCTATTTGTGTTTTTATTTAAACCAAAGTTCCTTAAGCTAAAAGAATATTAAATTACCAAAATATTATGACTATGAAGTTTCACATCCTATAACTTTATTCAGATATCGTGAAACCAAATTTATTTTCATTAATACATTTTTATGTCTTGTTGACTTTGCTTAACAAAAGTGAGTCAACTGATAGAAATATTTGGGATATGAATGAAAACTCCATGAGGAATACAGTATGAAATTTAACCTATGGATCCAACACAAGGCATATTCAGGAAATACCATCTGCATGTCATGTCATGTAAAAGTATCTAAGTGCATTTAGAGATATACAAATAATGTATGGAAGAAAACCACCAATGATTCTATTTTCTTCTACAGAGAATTCACATTAATGGTAAGTCAAAACAACTTAAATATAGAAACAAAAATATTGCTTAAGATATATGATTTCCTTCTGGTTCCATAATTCATTATTGAATTTAAAAGAGACTAGGAAAATCTATTGATAATGTGGTCGATTTTGAAAAATACATATATTATGCACATAACATTTTATAATATGTTATCAATGAACAACCACAGAAGTTTTGCCATAAGAAATATAATTATTATATAATGTTATTAAGAGCAGGATTATATTAGATTGAATTTATAATCTCTAGAAAATAATTTCCAAATAAGGTTATATCACACATTATTTTAAGTCATAAAAATATGAAAGTTAATGTTTATTTGTGACCAATAACATCTGCTCACTGGTAAATGCTCATTGAAAAATATTTTAAATTCTAATATTACCCTAGCATTTTGTCAGAATTTATTAACAACCCATTACACCAAAGTCCTGCAGGCAATATATTCTAGAAATTGTAGGTAGTATCAAAGCATACATGTACTATATATATATATATATATATATATATATATATATATATATATATATATACACATATCAGGACTAAGTTTTAATTTAATGATTGTACATAGTAGAAAATTAATAGTAATTAATAAATGAACAGGAAATTATAAGAATACATGCCAGTAATTTCTGGCACCTCATTTTTGTACTTTGGAACCATTGTTTTATAAAATAATGATAGAGTGTATACAAGCATTATGGTGTCGTAATAACACAGCTGCTAAATGAATAAGAAATAAACAGCCTGAAACTGGAGAGGTGACCCATCGGTTAAGAACACAGTCTCCTGTTCCAGAGGTTCTGAGTTTAATTCCCAGTAACAGCTTGGTGGCTTGCAATAATCTATCCTAGGATCTGATGGCTTCTTCTGGCATACAGGTGTACATACATATTGTGTACTCATATTTCATTAAATAAATAAATATTTTTTTAAAAAGTAGACAGCCTACACAGTATGAATTTCCTCAGAGAAGGAAAGACTAACATATTACAGAGTGTAAGATAGGACCACAGATATTTCACCACATCCAACCAGGAACATACATGGGCCAGTCTGAGTCCCCTGCACAAATATAGCAGAGGTCTGCCTGGTCAGGCCACAGAGGGAAAAGATGTGCTTAATCCTCAAGAGACTTGACGCCCCAGGGAAAGGAGAGGCCTGGTGTATGTGTGGGAGTACCTTCTTGGAGGCATAGTAGCCAAGTGACTACTCAGGCTAGGGAATCTGTTCCTCTAATTCCAATTCCCTAGTCTTATTCCCAGCACTGTTACAGATTGCCTGGTATACTCCCCTTTCTCTCTGTCCTCATTTCCATGGTTCTAGTCAGTTCCCGATAGGACACGGAACTTTTCACCATCATATGGGCCTCTCTGCAACCTCTGTTCTAGTCTATATCTATTCTATAGAGTCAGCTTCCTATACAGAGATACACATTCTATCCGACTCTTAGTGGCCACAACTTTCAGGATCATAAAAACATTCCCTACCATGCAACCCAAAGCCATTCTACCTTCCTCAGAACCAGAGAAGACAGCACAAAACAAAGAACAAAATATACACTCAACAAACACAAGATATCACTACCTAGAATTATAACCTTCACAATACCAGATAACTCAATGCAAGCATAATATGCAATCAATAACCAACAGGACTATATATCTACACTAGAATCTAGCAACACTACTACAGGAGGCCTGGACAAATGCAATGCAGCTGAAACACAAGACAAGAACTTTAAAATAGCTATCACACATATGTTCAAGGCTCTTAAGGAGGTCATGGAAAATCAATTGATAAAATCTATAAAAACACAAACTAGCAATTGAACGTGATGAATAACACAATTAAAGACATGGAAGTGGAAATATAATTAATAAGAAATACCCAAAGTGAGGGAAAACAGGAAATGAAAAGTTTAAGAACTAAAACAGGAACCATAGACGCAAACTTTACCAACAGACTACAAGAGATGAAAGACAGAATCTCAGTATTGAATATTAATAAGAGAAAGAGATAAACTGCTCAATGCTAATAATCTCAGCCAAATACTAATAATCCCAGCCAAAAAAAATGTTGTTTTAAAATATCCAGATACAAAATATTCAGGAATTCTGATATGCCATCAAATGACATAATCTAAGAAGAATATAAATAAAGGAAGGATAAAATTCAAGTCAAAAGCCCAAAAATATGAAAATGGAATATGAAAATTTCCTAATCCTAAAGAAAGAATTGCCTATCAAGGTATAATAAGCATTCAGAACATCAAATAGTCTGCCACAGAAAAGAAATTAGTCATAACATATAATAATCAAAACACTAACTGTACAGAACAAAGAAAGAATAATAGAAGTTACAAGAGAAGATCAAATGACACATAAATGCAAATTGAAGAAAAAAATACATGACTTTTCAATGGAGTCTCTAATAGTCAGAAAGGTCTGCAAAAAAGTTATAAAAACTCTAAGACAGCACAGGTGCAAACCTATAATAATAAACTCAGCAAAACTTCCAATCACAATACTTAGATAAAGTCATTACAGATAAAATACAAATTCAACTCTACAGAGATCTCTAGAAAGAAACCTTCAACCTGATGAAGTTAGCTAGAGCCAAGAAAACATGTAGAATAAATGATCTAAGACCAGGAAGACAAAATAGGGGGAAAACCCACACCACAATAAAATAGCAGGAAGCTATAAGTGCTGCTCAGTGCTAATAATCTCAATTTTCCAATAAAAAGGCACATACTAACAGTTTGGATCCTTCCACTGCATCCATTTTAACGTCAATGATAAATCTCATTTCAGAGTAAAGTATTGGGAAAAGATACTTTAAACAAATGGACCTAAGAAAGGCTGGAGATAACAGATGAAGGATCTTAAAAGTATTTATAGAACATTTCACCAAAATTCTAAAGATTATACCTTCTTCTCAGAACCTTATGGAACTTTATGCAAAACTGACCATATTCTCAGATACAAAGCAAATAACAACAGATACAAAAAATTGAAATAACATGCTGCATCCTATCTTAGCTGAAAGAGGTAATCCAGGCCCATAAAGACAAATATGGTATGTAGTTGTTTATATGTAGATGATAACTGTTAAAAAGACTTTTTATTGGATATTTTATTTATTTACATTTCAAATGTTATCCCCTTTCCAGATTTACCCCCCCCCCCAAATTCCCTGTCCCATCACCCTTCCTTCTGCTTCTATGAGGGTGTGCCCCACCGACTCCTGCCTCTTGCCCTCACAGTCCCATACACTGGGGCATTGAACCTTCACAGAACCAAGGGCCTCTTCTCCCATTGATGCCTAATAAAGCCATCCTCTCCTACATATATAGTTGGAGCCATGGGTCCCTCCATGTGTACTCTTTGGTTGGTGGTTTAGCCCCTTAGAGCTCTGATTGGTTGATATTGTTGTTCTTCCTATGGGGATGCAAAGCCCTTCAGTTCCTTCAGTCCTTTCTCTAACACCTCCATAGGGGATCCCATGACTGATGACACTCAATGGTTGGCTGTGAGCATTCACTTCTATATATGTCAGGCTCTGGCAGAGCCTTTTAGGAGACAGCCATATCAGACTTCTGTCAGCATACACTTCTTGGCACCACAAGAAGTGCATATGTCTATATTTAGTGACCATATATGGGATGGATCTCCAGGTGCAACAGTCTCTGGATGACCTTTCCTTCAGTCTCTGCTTCACATTTTGCCTATTTTATCTTGCTCCCATGAGCATTTTGTTAACTCTTCTAAGAAGGACCAAAACACCTAAACTTTGGTCTTCCTTCTTGAACTTAATGGGGTCTGTGAATTTTATCTTCGGAAGTCCGAACTTTTGGGCTAATAGCCACTTATCAGTGAATACATACTATGTATGTTCTTTTGTGATTGGGTTACCTCAGCCAGGATGATATATTCTAGTTCCATCCATTTGCCTAAAAATTACATGAATTCATTGTTTTTAATAGCTGAGTAGTACTCCATTGTGTAAATATACCACATTTTCTGTTGAAGGACATCTGGGTTCTTTCTATCTTCTGGCTATTATACATAAGGCTGCTATGAACATAGTGGAGCATGCATCCTTGTTATATATTGGAGCATCTTTTGGACATATGCCCAGGAGTGGTATAGCTGGATTTTCAGGTAATATTATGTCCAGTTTTCTGAGGAACCACCAGATTGATTTCCAGAGTGGTTGTACCAGCTTGCAATCCCACCAACAAAGGAGAAGTGTTCTTCTTTCTCCACATCCTTGCCAGCATGTGCTGTTACCTGAGTTTTTGATCTTGGCCATTCTGACTGGTGTGAGGTGGAATCTCAGGGTTGTTTTGATTTGCATTTCCCTGATTACTAAGGATGTTGACCATTTCTTTAGGTGCTTCATGACCATTCGGGTTTCCCCAATTGAGAATTCCTTGTTTAGCTCTGTACCCTAGGCTCATAAAGACAAATATGGTATGTAGGGTTTTTTTTAATATGTGGATGATAGCTGTTAAATCTTTTATATGTAAGCCACAATCTTTAAAATTATAGGGTCTAGGTTTAGAGTAAAGGCCTAGGAGAGGGATGTGTCTTCCTCAGAACGGGAAATAGAAGACCCAGTTATGAACGGATGAGGTGAAGGACTGGAATGAAGATAACAAATGGGAAGAGTGAGGAAGAGGGGGAAATGGCGCTCATAAGGGGAGGGACAGCTAAAACTATGGGCCATCTGAAGAGTCCTATAAAACTTAATGAAGTAGAATATATAGTGAGACATATATATGAAGACAACATAAATAAAATCACCTTATAATTGAAGACAGAGCTGCAACATGATGTATCTTGTCACCAATTGAAGCTTCTAGTACCAAGAATAAGTCTCATATAATCACTTTCTTGGCCAAAAGAGGCCCCATAGAACCCCCAAACATCTGAAGCTATTCCCAAGGATATTGGATCCTGTAAGTAAGTAAGTGAGTAAGTAAGTAAATAAAGTATGGAAGGAAGGAAGGAAAGTAAGCAAGGGAGTTAGGAAGTAAGCTAGTGAGTGAGTGAGTAAATTAGTGAGTGGGTGAGTGGGTAAGTAAATTAAGTAAGTAAGCAAGCAAGCAAGCGAGTGAGTGAGCTAGTGAGTGAGTGAGTGTGTGAGTGAGTAAATAAGTTAGTGAGTGAGCGAGTAAGTTAATGAGTGGCTAAGTTAAGAAAGTAAGCAAGTAAGTTACTGAGTAAGAAAGTCAGTAAGTTAGCAAGTGAGAAAGTGAGTGAGGGAGTGAATGTGTAAGTTAGTGGATGAGTCAGTAAGTTAAATAAGTTAGCAAGCAAGCAAGTAGTAAAGTAGGTGAGTAAGAAGACTGGCAGTACGGCCCCATTGCTGAGAAGACATCGACCCATCATCAAAGTCTTAGAATTAAAGCTGGTGTCTAGCCTGAGCCTTCACTACTACTGACAGTGTTTATGGTGCTGGGAGGTACTCTGCTTACCACAAGGACAAAGGTAAAGACTAACCCAGCTACAAACCTTACATCCGCAATTTTGCCCACCCTGCAAGACTTAGTGCAATAGTGAGACAAAACTTGAGATTAACTAACCAATATCTGATTTGACTTAAGGCCCATTCTATAAGTTGGAACCAATTCAGATCAGGGATCTAAAAAAAAAAAAAACAAATACTAATGTTCTACTAAAGGAACATAGCGACAAAATGACTCCTAATGGCATTCTGATATATTCATAGATAAGTGTTCTGTTTGGTCATCATCAGAGCTTTCTCCTGTAATAGATGGAAACAAATACAGAGCTCAGTAGCCAGTTATTGTACAGAGAATGAGAGATCTTGGATCAATCAACTTTAAATAGGATGTTTCCATCAAATCCCTCTCCTCAGGTATCAGGAAACCCTGAGGAAGAGGCAAAAAGATTGTAATAACTAGGAGGATGGAGAAGAACTAGATCTTCTGAACTCAGTAAGACTGACAGACACCTGAACTCCAAGAGACTTCAGCACCATATGAGGGATTATACAGGTCTGGGGCAGGTAAGGTTCCAGTGCTGAGAGAAGTGGACACAACCCCTAATCTACTTAACTAATCCAGGAGCTATTTTCAAAAGATAATGCTCAGAAAAAAAAAGCTCTCCCTTCTCAATGGGAATACAAAACACACTTAAGAGCATTTTCAGTTTATATTATATACTACACTTTCCAGTTTTCTTTTTTGATGGGATTCTTTTGTGGTGTATGAGCATGTGTGTTTCCACATCTATATATGTGTCTTCTGCTTTTGGGAAAAGATCTTTTTATTGTGTTTGTTTATTTTTTGTTCTGATTTGTTTTGTCCTGTTTATTTTATTATTATTTTTTAGATGACCATCTGTTTTCTACAGAGAAATAGAAAGAGATTTGGATGGGAAGAGAGGTGGGCAGGATCTCAGAGGAGTTGGGAAATAATGTATTTTCCAAACAAATATAGAAAAAGAACAAATATATCACTCTATTATTTAACAAACAGTGAATTAATCATGCTAAGAGAATTGGTCTATTTATTCAATGACAACAATTTTTAAAAAGTTCTTTTCTTTTCATTACTTTTCTTCATAATGTGGGCTAAGAAGAAGAGTTTAAATTGGATAATCTTGCTGCAGTGTAAAATTTGTATTTTTGTTTTATAGCAAAAGGTACAGATGTGGAATGCAGGAGGAGGAGGATCAAGATGCTTCCAAAGACTTCATACAGGCAATTTATATGTTGTGTCCTTTACATTGGAGGGAAGATCTAAGGATTGAAGCTGTGATCTCATGCATGTCAATCAGGGATATTGTGCATGTGACAAATATATATACATCCATGTTAGAAAAATACATGCTCTGGTGGTTCTCATTAATCTTGGAATTAAAAAAAAAGCTATTAATTTAATTTTTGTTTTATTTTATTTTATTTTAATTCATGTGGCCATAGTTGGCTATGTGCTACTGAAACTGTAGAAAACTCAACAAGATCTACCCTGCTACTACATGTATGAGTGTAAAAGTGTGTTAGTGTCTTGGTAAAGTTAATCCATTTACATGTAGGAGTTTTTTGTGGTAATCATATAAATAACTACTAGTGAAGTTTACAATTTTTATAAAATATAGGAGAAATGGATATGAAGTGGCTTTTAAATATATTTTATTTGGAGGAACAGGGTGGTTCAAAATATTTTTAAATCATCTCTTATGCGTACATGCATTGGCAGGAAAGGACAAAACAGTGACCTGTTTTTCTTCTGTTCTGAAATAGACTGGTAATCCATTATAATACATGTACAAATAAATAATGTACATTGCAGTCAGAAGACACTCATAAGCCTGCATGACAGAAGCTCTTCCCTTAAAGACAGCAAATAATAATGTAAAATGTTGATCCTGTTCAGCATTTCAATTTAAAATGCATGGCAGATTAAGGAATAAGAAAGGAGTTTATAAGATGACTGGTTTGAAGGGCTAGATTATGTATCCACATAAACCATGTAGATGTCAAGTGAGCTTGATAGCTTACCTGTTACTCTGACCTAGGAAGGTAACACACAAACAGGCTTTTCCCACCTGTATGCACAAATACACACAGATAGGAATGCACACATACACATTACATACACAAATGAAAAATGTGAGAACATTTTTATAAAATATATTTCATTTATCAAAATACCCACCTCAAAGCAAAATATGTAACCAAGAAGGGTATGGACAATAGTTCTTTCAAAGTGTAGCAAATAAATATGATTTTGTGGTCTGTATAACAGGAGCTCATTACAGAGAAACAACATTTAAATTGATCTGTGCCGCAATTGCTGCCTTACTAAAGTGATCATTCTTGTTTACTGGTTTTTGTTTTTATCTGTACAACTTAGGAAAATTATTGAACAAATAAATCACCCAGGAGCTCAGTAAAAGAACTAATTATGAAATAGACTTTACTTTTAGAATTGCTGGGGACTGGAGTGCAGGTACAACTCAGTGATAGAACAATTGTCTGATATTTTTGACAGCCCAGGTTCTATCCACAGGACCACATATTCTTATTATATGCATCCTGACACCCACACACCCACCCACCCACACACATACACACACACACACACACACACACACACACTCATAAACACAAAGATAGATAATGAGTTAACAAGAGAAAGGATACCTATGGAAGTTTTGAATTATTGTTCAAGCATGATCAAAATTTCAAACGTATTTATTTCATTCTGAATTAGAAAATCTGATGTAGAATAAGAAATACTTATGATACAACAATTCCAATAAAAATGTTCCATTTGTGAGAAGTGTTAAGTCATAGGCTAAAGTATAAGACACTGGGGATATTTATAATGATAAAGGCAGTTGGTATTCAATTTTAACATTTCACTGGATATTCAAGAGTATTTGTTGGCTCAATCGACAGCAGTTTCAGACCTTGCCTATGTGTAAAAACAAAAGTCAGATTGACCATTAGCTCTGAATTTTGCACGTTCCTTGAACCTTCACTCCTTCCAAATGGCTTTCTCCTTGTACCATCAGAATAAGTGGATTGCATCATATATCGAACCTCAGAATCAGGACCTAGGCCAGCTCCACTAGTCACAGTTCTCTAGACTATGCTGAACCCATGCAAACAAGTCTTTTGCTTCCCCAGAGAAACTAAACAGAGTGCCTACTGTTCAGACGTGCTCTATACTTCATTCTTTACCCCCGTGTCATTGACATTCATACAGCATTTCATTATACAGAAATTCATAATTGCTGTGTACGATAGTTAAAATTGCTTGTCCACTTGACAGTACCTAGAACTACTCAGGGTACACGGCTCTCTTGCTTTTGTTATCCTCTGGTAATGCCTGCAAGGGAGTATCCTGATAAGCTGACTGAGATTACAAGACTCACAATAACAATTGGTACTTCCATTCCCTCATTTGGAGTCATGGAGTACATAAAAAAATTAGTTCCCTTTCATATGATCGTGCAAGAACCCCAGTAAATTTATTATACTCATAAAAGTCATTTTACAAGTGTTCTACATAAGTAGTATTGATAAACATTTAAGACTGAGTACAAGGGAAAAGGCAGAAAGGTGAAAGATGGACTCTGAAGTGCCCGAGGCCAAGGGCAACAGCACACTGCAAATTAAATTGCATGACAGAGAAATGTACCTAAATCCCATTCCGGTTACTCAAAGATGGTGATATTTAAAACTCTTTTTTCTTTTTAAAAGTGGCTGTTAATTTGGGATTAAAATAGAGAAACTAAGTAAACACTGTGCAAAGTGCCACAGAAACAGAAAATGTTCAATAAATGATAGGGATAAGAAGACTAGGCAATGATATGAGCTGAGTATTAAATATAAACTTTATTCAGGTTATGGATTATGGTTGTGGATTTGTGGTTTGTGTTTCACATACTTTCACATACATAGTTTAATCTTGTTCAGATTAAAATTATCAGACCTTTCAGTAATTTGTAACAATTGAATGTTCCCTCTGTGAGATAATTCAATATTTTTAAGCATTAGTGTTTCAAAGTCCCTACATACACACACACACACACAAAGAGAGAGAGAGAGAGAGAGAGAGAGAGAGAGAGAGAGAGAGAGAGAGATTCATTTTAGCTAATAAATGTGACACATGGAATGATCCATCCAGAAGAAATGTCTTTGTTTCTCACCTTGCCCAAGACCTTCATATTGAGAGATTGACCCAAAGGTCATGGTCTTCTCATGGATACCAATCACTAATTGGAAAGGTGTGATATTTAGAGGCTGCATAATTGATATCATGAATACAAAATGGTAGCATCTAAGAGATAGCACTTTCTAGTATTTGGGAAAGAAGCTATCAGAATTCCTTATTAAAATTCTTGTTGAGTTATTTTCAGTGTATTTTAAGTCTGGTTTACATATGCCTTCCCTTCTTTCATTTTTGTGTATACATATTCTTCTGAATGCCATATATGTGGAGATACTAGGAAGGCCAGAAGAAGGTGTTACATCCTCAGGGACCAGAATTGCAGGCAGTTGTAAGCTACATGACATGCATTCTAGCAACTGAATTCATGTATTCTGGGAGAGCCTCTGAGGCATCTTTCCAGACTCTGCCATTGCTTTCTCTTATGGAGAGCTGAAAGCTTGCCTTAGAGGTCCAAATGAACCTCACTAGATAAAAGCCGTGAATATTAGAATTTGAATTAACCATGAGAACTCCTTGAACTGATTCACTTCCCTCTAGGTCACTTGTAAGCTTATTATAATTTTTCCTGGGGAAAAATGGGTTATAATTTTAGAACAGAAAATAGGAAAAAATTATTCTTACACAAAACTGTTTATATCTATGACTAAATTAACAAAAAGGCCCTTGGCAAAAAAGAAAAGTCCCGGCATAGGTAATTTCACAGATGATGTGAATTTTTCTCATGCAGTTGTTTTAATGAGTCCATTGCCCATAAAGCAATTGTTCTTTTTCATCCTCAGACTGATGCCAGGACAAATTTAAAGGAAAATAAAAAATGTCTGCTGTCATCATTTGAAATGATTGCTTTGCTTTAAAAATGCATTTACTTTCTGCGTATACTCTTTCATCATCGTTGATATAAGAATTCACTCTATCTTTCTGCAAAAACTGTCATACAATGTATTCTCAGTGAAGACTATTTATTCAAAATCTGAAGCCTTGCCTGGCTGTGAACCATGTGTAATGGGGCTGCTGCTGCTCTCCATGGCACTTATTATCTCTGGAACACTTTTCTCAAGTTTTTTGAGCTATCATCAGAGAATCACACTGTTCTCTGGTTTATAGTCATCTGTGCCATCATTGAAACTTCTTTTAAGGGCAGAAAAAAGCAAAAGTGAAAACATTCCAAAGCCAATAAATAAATAAATAAATAAACAAACAAATAAATAAATAAATAAATAAATAAATAAAATATTTTAAAAAGATGCTTCTTTTCCTCCTAAGGGAGTTATATCATAAGATTCTCTAGAATGACTAGGTGTTTAGCCAGGTACTTGAAATCAGAAAGTCATCACTGGATGGAAGTACATTCTTCACAAACTATATTTAATAGTTTTTAAATGTTAAATAGTTATTGATGTGGTGAAACAGGTTAAATATCCATAAGCATCTATAACTTCAGCCCTTGAAGGGCTAAAAATTTGAAAGTGGTGGAGTTCCCTCTTCTAAAAATATATGGCAGGTTGTAAAATCTCAGAGGACAGATGATGTGCTATAGTGCTAATCTTTATGACAAACATTTGAATGTTTGGTGCATACCTTTTGATACATGCTTTGTTCCACAGCTGTTTATCAAAAAGTATGTCCCTTTGATTTGTAACCATATGCATTACTACATATTCCAAAAATTATTTATCAAAGATCTGCCACTGAATAAAGAATAGAAGCCTGCCAACAACCACATGAGCTTGAAAATCATGCTGGTTAAACGTAACAGTGACTTGAAGACTGATAAGTAGCACTAAGTAGCATTTGCAATTTATGGCCTATCAGTATGAGTATGAAATAAAAGGATTTGTGTAAATTAGTAAGGTTGATCATTATCTGCTTTTTTCATGACCTTATTGTAACAGAGTCTCAGCAAATAGAGATTCTTTTTTGTTCTATCTAAGGAGGTTCCTAAATACACTTTGCTCTGTCTTTCCATCTTTTTGTCTATCTAGAGGTTTGGAGAAAATGATCTCTACCCAAATAATAGCTAAGTTCAGATTATTGGGTAAAAAGATGGTAAAATATTCTTATTTGACTATGTGTATAAAATATTTAATTTCTTAATAATGTGTTAGTGATTATATAATACCATTTATATTAAATTATACTCTGCATCCTGGATATTCTGTACATTTTTGGCTAATATCCATAGAGTCAAAAGATCTGACCCAGAATTGTCTCTTCTGGAGAAAAGCACTCCAGAGACAAAAATGGAGAAGAGACTGAGGGAAATGAGATCCAGTGACCATCCTAACTTGGAATCCATCTCAAGGGGAGGCTCCAAGGCCTGGCACTATTACTGATGTTACGGTGTGCTTACAGACAGGAGCCTAGCATATAGCTACCTTCTGAGAGATTCAACAAGCATCTGTCTGAATCAGCCACATATATAGCTAATCAATGAACTGAAGTTGGGGACCCCTGTGGTTCAATGATGGAAATCTGGAAGAAGATGAGGAGGAGGTCAACTCAATAGGAAGACCAGCAGTCTCAACTAACCTCTACCCTGAGGTCTCTCAGACACTGAGCTACAAACCAGGCAGCATACACCAGCTGATATGAGGTACCTGACACATACACAGCAGAGGACTGCCTATTTGGCCACAGTGAGAGAAGATGCACCTAACCCTTGAGAGACTTGAGGCCCCAGGTAATGGGGAGGCCTGGCAGGTGGGGTGTGTTAGTATGTGGTGAGGATATTCTCTTGGAGACAGGGAAGGAGGAATGGGATGAGGAAGTGTGGGATGGCATAACAAGAGGAGGATAACAACTGGAATGAAAAACAAGCTTAAAGATAATTTTTTAAAAATGATAAAATCTATAGCATACAATATAAAGGAAGGAATTGAAAGATAGAATAAAGACATGTATAAAAGCATATAGTAAGTATGATGTAATCAACTTCATGGACACAAGAATATGTGGAATTGTGTGCTGAAATAGAATATTTTCTTCAGCCAAGTTGTAATTTATTAAAACTTACATGCTTATAATCATTCCATATTTAGTAATGTTCAACATATAGCAAGTATAGAATATAGTATATTTATTTATAATTTGTTGATTTACACTTTCAAACTTGTTACGGCATTTATCATCTCTGTTATAATTTTTAAATAAATTATTTGTTTATATATAGTTTCCATGTGCTAGTATAATGTTCTTATAACATAATTTTTCTTTCAGGATATAGAGTTGCTTATTTTCTTGTTACTTATTTAAGATAGGTCTATATATACATGAACAAGCAAAAATGGGAAGCACCCTCCAAATCCAGTCTACTTATTGTGCTTTGTCTGTTTTCTCTTTTAAAGGAAAAGTCTACTTGTGATGCAGCACATTTTACATAATTGATTTTGATGATCAATTTAATAGTTTCCAGGTGGCACCTTTTATTTAAGCCACAGTTGTTGAAAATAAACTGGGTACATTGTTTTTATTCCTATATATTTTTCCTGTACCATGAGTTTGATTACCTTTGAAGTCTTGACTACAGCTGGTCAACTTCTTTGCTGATGTAATAGGAGTCCTGTTGCAAAGCATATTAACTGTCTCTAAAAACAATATGAAGCCATATCAGAAGCATCTCAAGAGCACCTTAGTTATGCATTTTCTAAGCAGCCTTAGTGCATCATTTATCATCATAAATAATATATAATTATAATATATCCTAGCTTGAAAGCTCTTGATCAAGAAGATCAATTACTTTCCCTGTAAGACTACCGACTTTCTTTCTGTAGGATAATCCAGAAGCAATGTAAAATTCTTTCTGCAAAAGTTTGAGGCAGTGTAGGGCTTTTTCAGTTTTATATTTTAGCCATGTTTCAATATGAAAACAGAATTGGATGAAAAGATAGGTTTACTGAAATAAAGGCCCAAACCTATATGATGCTGGAAATTAAAAGCTTAATAAGCAAAACAAAAACTTCAAGGAAAAACCTCATCAACAGAATACATCATATCTAAAACTTAGTTCTAGAAGACTTAGTAGAAGAATTTGATCATCCACTAAAGAGAAATGATGAAATGCAAAATGATATATGAGGGGAACATCGTAAAGCTTTAGGACATCCTGAAAACCCTGACCTTTGACATATGATCACAGAGGAAGGTGTGGTGGCTTGATTAGGGATGGCCTCTGTAAGCTCATGTGTTTGAATGTTTGACCATCTAGGAGTGTTACTACTTGAGAGGGATTAGGAATGTTGCTTTGTTGGAGAAAGTGTGTCACTGGGGATGGGATTTTAGGGTTCCAAAGGCTAGTCCCATTGACTCTTTCTTCCTGTTGCCTTATAGATCCAGTTTTAGAACTCTCAGGTCCTTTTTCAATGCCATGTCTGTCTGTGTGTCACCATGTAACCTCCCATGATGAGAATGGACTAAACCTCTGAAACTGTAAGCCAGCCCCAGCTAAATGCTTGTCATTTATAAGAGTTGCAATGATCATTCTGTCTCTTAACAGCAATAGAACACTAACTAACGCTAAGCAGAATACAATACCTAAAGTGTAGATTTTTTTATAAAAATCATAGGAGAGAAAATTTTAAATTTAAAGGAAGAAATACCTACCCAAGTACAACTATCTACATCACAGTATAGTTAAAATATATTTAAAAACACAGAATAGATAAGGAACATTAAATATAAGATAGAAAAAGTCAAACCTAAAGGCAAGCCTGTCAGAATCAATTTAACTTTGAAATCTAGAAGTGCCCTGAAAGAAATATTCTGAGCTTTCAAAGACCACTGTGCCAAACTACACTATTATACCCAACAAAACTTCAATTAAAGTTGAAGGAAAAACAAAACAAAAAAATTACAAGATAAAAGGTATTATGACCAATGAATCATCTATGTAGAAGACATTTTATCTTTCTAAATTATTAGAAGTTTCAATCTTTTATGACTTAAGAAGTTAAAAAGGTAGGGATTGATTGGCTCACTGGATAAAATGCTTGTCATTCAAGTCTGAGAACTATGAGGTGAAAGGGGTTGGGGTGTAGACTGACTATAATCCCTGTGATCTATGGACAGAAACAAAGAATCTACAGAACAAAATGGCTTGCTAGATAAGCCAAAGCAATGTGCATATCTACCAGACCATGCACATGAATGCTTTGCCCCCCCCCCACATACCATTGATCTTCATGAAAAGCATGTGAACTAATTTCAAAGAAGAGCAATTTGAAAAGCTAAAATTGGCTTATAATGACTGGCTATCCTTATGAGGTAAATAGGGAAAACTGAGTACAGAATATTGCCGAAGGCAGAAAGGCACCAAAATTAAAAGGGCTTTCTATTATTTCCCAAATCTTTGTAGAAAAATATTTAATTGAACCTAAAGAAAATGAGATGCTGGATGTTACAGTAGTGTGAAACCAAGTAGAATTGTACAACAACCTCCCTCAAGATCATACCAAATTAAATTGGAATTCACACACTAAAATCCTACATAAAAGCTAAAGATTGGAGACCATTGTATTTGATTTTAGTATACTAGATCTAAAATAGTTATTGAAGAAAGCAAAAAGAGTTGCCTGAGTTACAACACCAAGCATCCCAACATGAAGATGTAGATTTCCTGCTTGGGAAAGGAAAGGAGAATTAAGTATAAGCCCTAGATATCAAACAAAATGCCAACCTAGCCAGAACTAGAACTAAAACTTGCAAACTCCAGTGGACTTCAGCAATCATTAGAAACTGAATAGACCTGTTCAGAATTCTTACGATACAACCCACAGACCATATGAAGCTTAAGAAGAAGGAAGACTAAAGTGTGGATGCTTCAATCCTAATTATAACGGGAAACAAAACAATAATGGGAGATAGAGGGAGGGAGAAACCTGAGAGGGAAAAAGTAGGGAGAGGGAAAACAGGGGGCAGGTATGGGAAGAGACGGGAGAGAAGTACAGAGAGTCAGGAAATTGAACAGAAATATGTAACAGTGGGGGGCAGAGAATTGAGTTGTAGTCATTAGAACGTTCCAGATGCCAGGGACCTAAGTGGTTCACAGAACCCAATGGAGGTGACATTATCTGAAATACCCAATAAAGGGGTCATAGAATCTGTAGAGACCATCTTTAGTAGATAGGCACAACCCCCAAATGAGAGATGGAACCACCCACCGATCTCAGAAATTTTAACCCAGAATTGTTCCTATCTAAAGGAAATTCAGAGACAAAAAAAAAAAAAAATAGAGCAGATACTGAAGTAAAGACCATTGGGAGACTGCTTCACCTAGGGATTCCACCTGAAGACACCAAACTCAGACACTATTATTGATTCCAAGAAGTGCTTGCTGACAGGAGCCTGGTATAGCTGTTCCCTGAGGGCTCTGCCAGCACCTACCCAATACAGATGCAGATACAGTCAACCATCTGACTGAGCCTGGGGGTCCCAGTGGAAGAGAAAAGGGAAGAACTGAAGAAGCTGAAGGAGATTGCAGCCTCACGGAAAGAACAACAATATCAACTAACCTGACCACACAGTGCTCCCAGGGATAAAGCACCAACCAAAAAGTATACATGGGGGGACCCATGGCTCCAGCTACATATGTAGTGGAAGATTGCCTTATCTGGCATTAATGGGAAGGGAAGCCCTTGGTCCTGTGGAGGCTTAATACCTCAGTGTAAGGTGACACTAGAGTGGTAATGTGGGAATGGGTGTGGGTGGGTGGGGGAACACCTTCATAGAGGCAAAGGGGAGGGGAATATGGTGGGAAGTTGTGGATGGGAAACCAGGAAAAGGGACAACATTTGAAAAGTAAATAAATAAAATAACCAATTTCTTTTTAAAAGAATGAAACTGAATAGACTTGCGGATGATACTACTGAAACTACATTAGGCCAGGTCACTGATATTCCTTTCCAACTGTGCATGAATAATGTGAAGCACAGTGCAAAATAGGATTACATTCACTGGGAATCAGAGAAAGAAACTGATCAGAGATTTTTTTTTCCCTCTGAGCACAGTGTCAGCTACACTGCTTTTAGACTCAGTACTCAATAGAAATTGAAAGAGGTTTTTTTTATAGTGGTCAAAACCAGAGTCTCTGGACTGGCTTTACCACCAGAGAGTGATCTATGTACCTCTGGAACAAATAGCATTTGGCCACATAAGCACCACCTTGAAGTAAACCTGAGAAATACCAATATCTTCACCGGAGACTATGCAGTTCTCTGCTAATACGAGACACAAGTTGTGCCCAGCTTAGTTTCAGCCCAGGTAGCTAAGAAACCATCTTCAAAATTTTCTCAGCACTTAGTAATGTAGTAGAGGAGCCCATCCGTTGGGCATAGATAAAAGATGTAAGCACAAGACTATGCCCTGAGGACTACTAGGACAAATGATGAGGTTGACCTCAAGTCCCTCCATTCCCAGATCTACTCACAGATAGAGACACTACAACAACCCTATTGCCATGAAAAGATACACAGGCCTGGTTTTTGACAATTATATTCATCCAATATTATACATAGATTGTTACAGAAATCTCAGTATATGAATCCACTCCAGCAACAGGAAACCAACAGTATCATTGACTGTGATTAGAATACAGTATTATGCTGGCCTTAGGTTATACACTTAGGTCTGACATAGCTTGATAACTATGGTGGTCACAGATGTAAGACTGGTTCACGTTTGGTGAACATGTTAGAATTGAAGACTATCATGGAAAGTTTCATATAGATATAATAATGGTAGGCTATTCCTAAGTTGATTGAAAGTGGAATTATAAACATTTTCTGATAAACTTGAAGATTTACATGGAAAATATTTCTGATAGAATTAAAGAAATATATAGAAAAACATCTTAAAATTAAAGATTATCATGGAAATTATACAGATAAAATGATAGGTATAAAGATAATTCTAAGCTGATTGAAGGTGGAATTGTAAACATTTTCAGATAAAATTGAAGATTTGCATGGAAAATATTTCTGGTAAAATTCAAGAAATATATAGACAAACACATTAAAATTGACTATTTGATGGAAAATTTTACATATAAAATGGTATATATAAAAACTCCTTCTAAGTTAATTAAAGGTGGAATTAGAAACATTTGTGATAAAATCAAAGATTTGCATTGAAAACATTTCTGATAAAATAGAGGAAATATATAGAAAGACATATTAAAATTGAAGATTATCATGAAAAATAATGTAGATAAAATGGTAGACATAAAAACATTACTAAATTAATTAAAAGGGACATTACAAACAATTTTCTGATAAAATTGAAGCTTTCCATGAGAAATACTTCTGTTAGTCTATGTCTTTTTATTGGGGAGTTGAGTCCATTGTTGTTAAGATATATTAAGGAATAGTGATTGTTGCTTCCTGTTATTTTTGATGTTATTTTTATGTTTGTGTGGGTATCTTTTGGGAGGGTTGGTGAAAGATTACTTTCTTGTTTTTTCTAGGGTGTAGTTTCCCTCCTTGTGTTGGCATTTTCCACCTATTATCTTCTGTAGGGCTGGATTTCTGGACAGATATTGTGTAAATTTGATTTTATCATGGAATATCTTGGTTTCTCCATCTATGATGATTGAGAGTTTTGCTGGGTATAGTAGCCTGGGCTGGCATTTGTGTTCTCTTAGGGTCTGTATGAGGTATGCCCAGGATCTTCTAGCTTTCATCGTCTCTGCTGAGAAGTCTGGTGTGATTCTGATTGGTCTGCCTTTATAAGTTCCTTTCCCCCTTTCCCTTACTGCTTTTAATATTCTTTCTTTGTTTACTGAATTTGGTATTTTGATTCTATGTATCAGGAGGACATTCTGTTCTGGTCCAGTCTGTTTGGAGTTCTGAAGGCTTCTTGTAGGTTCATGGGCATCTCTTTCTCTAGGTTAGGGAAGTTTACTTCTATATTTTGTTGAAGATATTCACTGTCCCTTTAAGTTGGAAATCTTCGTTCTAGTCTATACCTATAATCCTTAGGTTTGGTCTTCTCATTGTGTACTGGAGTTCTTGGATGTTTTGTTTTACCAGCTTTATGAATTTTGCATTTTCTTTCACTGTTGAGTCAATGTTTTCTATGGTATCTTCAGCACCTGAGGTTTTGTCTTCTATCTCTTGTATTCTGTTAACGCTTGCATCTATAACTCTTGAATTCCTTCCAAGGTTTTCTATCTCCAGAGATGACTCACTTTGTGATTTTTTTTATTGTTTCTACTTCCACTTTTAGATCCTGGATAGTTTTGTTCAGTTCCTTCACTTGATTGTTCTTTCCTGTAATTCTTTAAGGGATTTTTGTGTTTCCTCTTTAAGGGCTTCTGCCTGTTGACCAATGATCTCCTGTATTTCTTTGAGGGACTTTTGTTGTCAAATGATGACTTCACCAACAAAAAGAGTTACTTAGGAAAGAACTGATCCTATGACACCTCTCTACTTTCTTGTGAATTTTAGAAGACTAAGATCTTCTAAATCCCTTACATCCATGTATGAGATCCTTGACATGTATAGGCATTAAAATTATTTTCAATTTATGTAAATTTTAAAAAGGCAGATCATAATAGTTGCCAATCAGGAATCTGATAAACAGGTGCATTGAGGAGCATTATGCCTGATTAAAACAAGAATGCCATGGATAGCTTTTTTTAAAGTTGTTTTCTAGTGCATGTAACTATCCTATGAACATCATTATCTTTTGGTTCGCTTAGTACATCTCAGTTTTTTTTTCAGGGAGTCTTCCTTCATGCTAATGGGTCATATGTAGATACTTCTTTTGAGAGGCTTAGATGAAATCCTTCATTTATTCTTATCTACAATTTATGTGAGAGAGCTGGATTTGCTATCCTACCCAGCAATGCTTCATAGTAATCCAAGCAAAACTGTCACCTGATTCTGTCAAGTCACAAAATCATAACTAAAATTAATGGACAATGATGTCATGCTACTAAGTCTTGGAGTGTTTTGCTATATAGTGATAGATATATAAAAGCAGTGACATCTCAGAAAACAGGACTTAGGAACCAGTTGTACATGAGAATTTATTAGGATTCTAAGATACATTAAATAGCAAAATATGGCTAAGCACTGAAATGTAAATACTGTCTCAAACCTGTTCTTACTCTGAGACTGAGAGAAATGTATTTCCACACATGAAGACATAGACAATTCTCATAGAAGTAACCACATTCCTCCTTTCTTTCAAAATGAAAGGACATGCACTGTTGGCACATAAATGAATTCTCAATACATTTTCTTTTAAAAGTATAAAACATATTAAGAGTTAGATGTTTTTAAAATAATAAATACTCCTGTGTATGAGAGGGGGTTGGTAGGAATATTAAGCAAAAGGGAAAGTTGCAGTCTTGAAGTTTTCCACATCCTAAAATTCTTGCAGTCTGTTGCTATGGTGTCTTTTATCCCACAGAGAAAATTCACTCTAGGAAACATGATAATGCTTCTACTCTCTTTGAATTAATCAATTGAAGTAATCAGTTGGGAATAAGTTTCTCACTTCTATTTCCATGGAATACTTTATATTTTAAATTTTCATTGCTATCTTAAGCAGTTATGGTATTTCATTGAGTATGGAAAACGTTGTTAACAGTTTTCAATATTTTTTGAGACAAGGTCTCACTAAATTGTCTATGCTGGCTTTGAACTAACTCTCAATATAGTTTATGCAGTTTGTGAACTTGTTGTCCTTCTGTACTGATGACCCAATTAATTAGGCTGCAAGATTATGTTTCCAGGATTACTGCTGCTATTTTATAATATTATTTTCTATTATAATCTAGCACTGTCCATAGAAGATTTCAAAAATCTTTATTCCTGAGTCCCAGGAATAACCTTCTCTGGTTTATCATGTAGCAATAACCCATAATTTCATAATAATTAGAATAAATTATTACACTTAGTGGAATAACTCCTTTTTCTAGTCACTTAGAGGTACAAGAAGATCCAAATGTTCATAACAATCTATTCTTAAAAGTGAATGCATGCAGTATTGTATTTCCAGAGAGAAACTGGTCCTCTGAGATCAACAGGCCAAGAGGTTCTAGGAGGAAAAGCAAACATCTGTGTTTGTTATACTAGGTAGACCATGGTAGCCTTTCTATCTCTGATTTTCAGGTCTATCATTCATACATATATGCAAAAAAGCATAATGTTATTTGTGATTTCATGTTGTTCAATTTTTGATAGTACCTTGCAATACACAATAAATGACTATTAAACAGGACATCCACCCACCTCATAAAGCTTTTAGGCCAAACTTTTCTAGATCACATATTTTATAATAAGCTCAATTAAATCAGAACTGAGAAATTTGTTACTCATTTAGATAAGATGTTGGTAAATTTCATCCCAGAGATTAAATGACTGAATGCTACCGGTGGTGCAAGGTGAGGTGTATACTATGGTTATTGAAAGAAAGTCAATTTTCAGCAAACATTTTTTTTATTACACCAAGGCCAGTTCTCTTCTGCTTTCATGAGAAAAAAATCCAGTGGTCCAAGTTGCTTCCTAGAGCTGTGTTAATTAACATAAAGAGGTGTACCATGAAGATATTTCAAGGTACAGATATTTTACCAGTCAATTATTCCTTGGGCTTGTGATATTATAGGCATCAACCTTGCAAAGAGGAAGTTCTGATTATTGGAGTGTGTATTTCAACCCTACATTTCTGGGTCCCTTGAGAACAGAAACTACTAATATGAACAAGGTGATTTGCCTAGCTAGTATCGAGTTTGTCCTCTAAACTAAATGGCCTTCAGCACACATTCAAAAAGGAACAAAAATGTCTTTATAGTTCATTCCCTTTCAGAGCTATCCCTCCATATACCTCTTTATGAATTCCTTCTAACAAATCTTCCATTCTATTTTTCAAATTCCCAACCATCTGGACAAATAACTAACAACTCTTCATTTCTCACGACTTTTCTCTGTCTAGTTGTCTCTTAGTCTTTTATTTTAAAACATAAAAAATGAAGCAACCAACAACAACAACAAAAGGCACTGCTTGTTGGCATATCTAATAGAAGGTCATACCTCACAACAAATAATTATAAACCCTACCTCCTCTCCTCTCATCCCAGTCCCCCTCTCTCCATTTCTCCAACACCGCCTTCCCAACCTTCTCCTCAGAAAAGTCAAGGCCTCCCATGGATACCAATCACCCTTGGCATATTTAGCTTCAATAATACCAGGCACATGTTTTTGTTAAGGCAGCCCAGTTCAGGGAAAGAGATCCAAAGGAAGGGAATGTAGTTAGAGACAGACCCCTCTTCAGAAATCCTACATGAAGACCTGGTTGCACAACTGTTGCATATGTTCAGAGGGCCTAGGATGATTCCATACTTGTTCTCTGGTTGTCAGTTCAGTCTATTTGAACCACTATGGGACCAGGTTAATTGATCTTGCAGATTTTCTTTGGGACCCCTATAACTCCTTCAATTCTTCCTACACTCTTCCACAGGATTCCCCAAGCTTCACTTGATGTTTGTCTGTGAATCAGACAAACTGTTAATCTGTTTCCATTAGTTTCTGGGTGAAGCTTCTCTGAGGACCGTTATGCTAGGCTACTGTCTATAAATAAAGTAGAATATTATTAATAGTGTCTGAGTAAGCTCCTTCTCATAACTTGGGTCTCAAGCTGGTCCAGTCAGTGGTTGGCCAGTCTCTCAAATTCTGCTGCATATTTTATCCTTGCCCATCTTGTAGGCATGACAAATCGTGGGTCTAAGGTTTTGTTGCTGGATTGGTATCTCAAATGCCTTCATTGTGAGTCTTGGCCATCTCCTGTAACCAAGTGATTTTAGTGTAGAATTGCAAATCTCTTAGTATTAGCTGTTAGGCTCTCTAAGCATATTAATCACAACCATGTAGAAACAGTAAAATATGTTTTCTTTTACCATAAATTCAGTCTATAGATCAGAAGAAGTTCCCTAAGAATCTAGATGTGCAGGCCCAAAAATATAGGGCAACACAGAAAGATCTGGCTTCCAAAAAGGGAGATACATTTGCTTATCCAATTTCTCTGTGCCTTTGGAAAATTCCTGAGCTAAATCTCCTACCTTCTATGTCCAGTTGATATATTGCCTTTGCTCACACTCAGAATTTAGCCTGGGAGATCAGAAGTATCTAGTTGATGATAGAATGCTCATCCTCATGGTACCTATATGGGCAAAGAACATCAAATCCTTACCAGTGTCAGACAGTAAGTCAGAAACTGTTTCTTAAACAGAAAATGGTTATCTGACAAAGTATCAGTTCAGTTTCCCGCAAAATTGTTGAGGGTTGTACTGCAGTTCCTCTAAAGGTTGATGGATTCTCCTGAGAATATTCTCATTTGCTCCAGAAAACTCCAGTGTCATTGGATCAGCTGGACTATAAGTCCCAAGGGGGAAAACCACACTGTACTGAAGCTTGGACTCATTTCAGGTACTTTATTTCTCTCTGGGAGACCAAGCATAGAAGCAATTAGTGTACAGATTAAAGTAAGATGCAAAGTGAACTATATTCTTTTCAGATTCCCAAAGTATCAATTAAATGTTTCTTCCCTAGGTTTTGGAGGAAATCTGGTTGTCAGTGACCATACATTTCACTCTAAAGTATGGACACTCTGTTCCAGACCACTGGGTTGTCAGAAATTTCTTAGGAATATTAATTAAGCTTCAAGCTTCATGAGGTTTATCTCTGACCCTTGTACCCATATTACTGAAGAATCTAAAGTGTCTACTATTTCTGGTTCATCCAATGCACTATGAATAATATCATCCCAGTTAATATATTAATGTCACATGAGCAATGTAATATATTTCAAAGTTTCAAGATGTTCAAGATCTCTAGAGACTTCAATTGCAGCAGGACAATGAGTGTAACCTAGGTGTATACCTGTTCAAATACTTTTTGTGAATTTGCAAAAAATAAACAAACCTAAAAAACCAAACTCAAACTCAAACTCTTGGTGGTCCTTGCACTTTTCTGATAAACACCCAGGAAACAAATCTCAATTGGAATCATTAACTGCAAGAGTCAAATAAATTATTGCCTAAGGTATGTTTACTTTGTGTGTGTGCGTGCGTGCGTGTGTGTGTGTGTGTGTGTGTGTGTGTGTGTCTTTGAGATACAACTCCATACCTTTAACAATCTTTTTGGAAAAAGCAGAAACTTCAAATTCCCTTGAGGATGTAATATTGTTTATTGTTTAACAGCAGAATAGGGACTCTGTACATTGAAGAAGTGGGGAGACACATTCAGGCTAATATTGCTATGAGATTTTCCAGGGCCCAGTATTATTCTGGGAGTGGATATTCCCATATTAGTGGATTATTCTGGATAGCAGAGTACCAGATCAAGAAATGTCAGAGGGAAGAGAAGACTCTATATGGAGTTGGAATAGCTAGAGACTATTCTTGGTACATTATGGTAAAATTCTCTTTTGGTTCAGCTAGTATTTTGAGAACTTGAGTGGAGCTCTTTAGAGGAATAATAGACCAACATATTCAGTGGAGAGAATTTCTAGGTAAGATAGTCTTCAGATTACAGCATAGCTACTTTCTGTCACCCCTATCCCAGTCTAGAGTGAGAAAGAAGAAAAATGTAAATCAGGAAAAAATATTAAAAATGTGCAGTTTGTGGAAGAAAGGCAAGTGATATCAATATGAAAGCAGAAGTAGCTATTGGCGATCACGTGTCTTAAAGTGAAATCTTGTGTTTTGAACCTGGAACCAGGAAAGATGCAAACCCCATTCAACGTTACCATCTTATAGACCACATCTCCAACTGGCATAGTCTATATCACAATGAACCAAAACTTGAGGATATATCTTGAAACCTACTTTTAATTACATTTATTATAATTGTTAAACATTCTGGGACTTTTCTAACTGAACAGTCATTATTTTAAATTCATCAAGAATTCCTTCTGGCAAGTATCATATCCATCTAAAATTATGATTCAATCATGGGAACTTCAAGTCAGACCTTCCCACAGTCTACCAACACTCATCAGAGCCTGCCAGCTTTCTCCAACAGCACTTTCTCCCTTCATCACCATATCCTTGTCCACAAACCCAGAATAAACCCTTGTTCTACCAAAGGCCATGTCACCAGACCCAAGGGCCACCGGCTACTTGGGCCAGAAGACCAGTAAACAGAACCCACAGGGAAAAAATGCCTGGGGCCTCGAGTCTCTTGAGGTTTAGTTGCATCTTCTGAGTCTAGACCCAGCAGTCTTCTGGGTATCTTCTGCTGTATATGTGTTGGGGGCCTCATTTCAGCCGGTGTATGCTGCCTGGTTGATGTCTCAGTGTCTGAGATTTTTCTGGGGTTCAGGTTAGTTGAGAGAAAGAACACGAGCCCAAGCATTGTCTTTCACTGACACATAATTCAAATACTTAGAGTTATTTTAGTGGGATTTCTTATAATCTACATTGAAAATTTTCACTTTAAAATGAATAGATATATTCCAAATGATAATTTCTTTTTGTTAAATGTCATACACAAAATGATCAAAATAATCTTTGTGATAATATAATGGGTTACTTTTGGGGGGAAGTTGGGGATAGAATTCCTGAAAATTGCTGCTCTTAAATTTGTAATGGTTTAGACAAATAGAAGATGTTTGAGTGAATCAGTTTGGTTACAATGCATATAATTTGGCTGCTTGGTAAATCAGGAAAATAAATGACCAGGAAAATAGAAATCAGGAAAATATATGTTATCCACAGAATAAACAGGATGGTAAGAGACATTGTTTCAGAGCCTGAAATCTTTAGACAGCTATAAAATTGAGGCCAAGATAGCAGTATGAGTAATGTTCAATAATTTAATATAATGTTACTATGTCTTAAATGTATTTTTATTTTGTATTTGTTACAATTCAATAATTTGCACTGATGCAATATTTTAGTTTTTTGGCTGTCTCTTTTGTTATAGAATTAGATGATATTACTTGAATAGGGAGACAGTGTATATATTTTCTCCACATTATTGATTGAGAAAAACCACCAAGATTTTTCTACAAACATATTTTTCAAATTTATGATTGACCAGATCATTTTAAAAGAACTTCCTATCTACAGAATTTTCCTTGATAAACATTATTGATTTAGGGTCTTAGGAGAGAATTCAGTCAGTGAAGAATGTGCCTTGCAAGCCCAAGCTTGTGGAGTTGAGTTTGATTTCAAAAGTTTACAAGTAGGATTCCAAGAACTCACAGAAAAACTTAGTGTAGTACCAAAGGCTGTAATCTCAGCCCTCTAAAGGTGGAGACAGAAAGATCCCTTAGACCAATGGTTCTGAATCTGTGGGTTGTGACCCAAAGGGGGTGACATAACAAATATTTACAAAATTATTCAGAAGAGTAGCAAAATTACAGTTGTGAACTAGCAATAAAATAATTTTAGGGTTGTGAAGTACAACAACATGAGGAGCTGTATTAAATGGTCACAACATTAGGAATGCTGAGAACCACTGCCCTAGAGGCTCACTGTGCAGAAAGATCATCCATCCATCCATGTAGGTAACTTCCAGGCCAGAGAGAGACCATCAAATCATCAGTGGATGATACCTTAGGAATAACTCGCATCATTGTTCTGTTTCTTCATGTAAACACATGTGAATACCCACATCTGCCTGTGCATGTTCAACTATGCACACATGAATATTCAAACAGAAAATTAGTGATTCAATATAAAAAATGAACATGAATTAATTCATGGTTTTGATATATAGAAGTGTGATTCAGTGAAGTTTACTATTGGCTCTTTATTTTTATTTTAACTATAGGAGGTCAAAATTTTAACAAGAAAAGATTTGGTCAGAAAATACATTAATGTCCTTCTTTGGATATTGTCTGTCAGCTAAGGAAGAATTTCACTAAAATGGTAGTATCTTCTGTTGTTGAAAACATCCTACAATGCAATAAATTGTCATCATCAATAACAATATTTGAACATTTTTACTTTTAAAGAAGAAAAGTCACAACTTTGACATGCCATATTAAATAAAAATTTCAGTATAAATAATGTGAAGTATAAATAAAACAATGTCCTGAAAAGCAGATTGAAGCTAGAATGTAATGCTGTGAAGTCATTCATAAAGAAATCACAAGCGTTTGTAGCTAAAACAAAATCAAGTTCAAAATAGAAGAGGGTGGTGGTTAATCTCACTGCTCAACTTGATGAGATCTAGAATCACCTAGGAGATAAGCATTCAAACACAACTATGAAAGATTACATAGATGAAGTTAGCCTGTGACCATACCTTTGAGATATTTTGGTAAGGATAATTAATGTTGTAAAATTCAACCTAAAAGTGGAAATCTATATTGTCAGAGTTGAGGTCTTAAATTCATAAAAAGGAAAGGTAGTTGAGAAAGAATATTAATCTCTATTAGCTTCCAGACGTTGCATACAATGTAAGGTTCCTTGATTGACTGTACTCTGGAACTGGGAGCAAAACTACCTCACTTTTCCCTTAAGCTTCTCGAATCAGGGGATTTCTTTTGCACCAAAAAATTAACTCAGACAGATAGGGCATGGGTAATCAAAGTCTATCTGCACACTTTACACACTTAATTTTCTCTGAAGCCCAAGTTTGTATAGTCAAAGCCTGATTTTTATCCTGTGTTATCACTGTTTTTAAAGTCATTAATTCTAGACTTTAGCTCAGTTCTAATTAAAAGTGCTTTTCAATAAAGTGCTTTGGAAAGAAGTAAGTGTGCATGTCTGTGAAAAATGGTAGGGCTGAGGTGGGATTTTGTTTTTAGACAACCATATACAATAAGATATCATACATGAATGTTTACAATGATGGGATTTGTGTTATTTAATTAAAATTCATGTAAATTAGAAGCTAAAGTAATGTGTACTTATGTTGACATCAGAAATATCTGAAGGCATTTTTATAAAATTGGCAATATTCCATTGATTTATCTGTATTCTGACAACCAGTTTTGAGAACAGTTTATTCGCATGTATTAGTGAATAATAAATTTCCTAAAGATTTTTAAAAGGTAGAATGTGAAACTTAAAATGATGACAAATTTTGACATTTGTTGAAATTGTATAACAGAGGAAGTGGGGTTTCATACTCTTAGAGATTTGATGTATGTACTTAGTGATATAAACTTTTCATTTCATTGGCTTCATTTTATGGGAAACATTTTTAATACATTGTATTTTTATTTTGATTCAGGTCTAGAATTTTTCATGTTTCCTTTCTGATAGATTCCCTGGCCCAATCATTATTTGAGTATTGTTTAGTTCCCGTGAGTTTGTGTATAGTATGCAATTTATATTTTGTTGACATCGAGTCTTATTACATTAGAGAACACAGCATGTTATTTCAATTTTACTTCATGTTTGAGACTTGCTTTGTGTCTTACTATTTGACTAACTTTGAAGAAAGCTCCATTGTGCACTGAAAAGTATTTGTCTTCTTTAATGTGTGGGTGGAAATTTCAGTAGATATTTGTTAGGTCTATTTGATTTACACTCTCGTTTAATTCCATAATTCTGTGTGGATTGCTTTCCTAGATGTCCTCTCTACATTGAGAGTCAGACATTGAAGTCACCAACTATCTCTATATTAGATTAATATAAGGTTTAAATTGAAGAGTGTTTAGTTTTTGAAGTTAGATATGCCTTTGTATTTGGTGCATATACATTTAGTATTACAAAATTCTTTGTATGGATTTTTCTTTTCTTTTTTCTTTTTTTTTTTTCCAGACAGGGTTTCTCTGTGTAGTCCTGGCTATCATGGAACTCACTTTGTAGACCAGGCTGGCCTCGAACTAAGAAATCTGCCTGCCTCTGTATTTTTCTTTTAAGGAATATGAGGTGCCTGCCCTATTTCTTCTGACCAGTTTTGGGTTGAAGTATTCTTATCAGGTATTAAATCTGTGACATTAGGGAGACAAGCAGAACCTGAATTAATGAGTATTATTGACATGGGTCTACCATGCCAGGGGTCCCAAGTTCTCAATCTCAGAGAAATGGTAAAGACTGTCCAAGGTGAGGCTCAGCAGGATAACAATGTTTTCCTCAGGAGTCAAGCTTGAGCCTTCATGTAGAATGATTGACATGTACAGAGACTAGCAGCTGCTGACTCCTCCTCTTAGAAGTTTATAGCCCATCATTATTACCTTCCGAGATCTCTTACAGCTACTAGCTTACTTTTGCTTCTGTGGCATACCTGATACATACATACATGCATACACACACACACACACACACTGAGGTTCAAGGTAACAGAACCTAACATGATTGCCCTGTTACTTCTATTCCCTCACTGCCTCTAGTCCAGGTGCTAGAATACAAGTCTTGTGAATAGAATCATAGAGATGCTTGTTTCTTAGTTTCACTTTCTTTGAAGCCCCCTTTGCATTCCTGTACTGGAAAAGGATAGTATCTATTGTTGTTGATCAGGTGTGTTTCTTGGAGTCTGCCCAAAAGATCCATTTTATTTAAAATTGGGGAATTGAGACAAGTAATATTTGGAGGGGGTTTCTGAAAGTTTTATATTAATATCTATCATATTGAAGTGGTGATTTTTATGACATTGCTTTTGATTACCTATTTCAATATTATTTGTTTTCTGTGTTCTTTCAAGTATGTTTATTCTTCATTCTTAAATTAAATATTCCTTCTAGTACTGTGTGCGCGTGCGTGCATGCGTGCATGCCTGTGTGTGTGTGTGTGTGTGTGTGTGTGTGTGTGTGTGTGTTATCATGGATCAAATCTCGGTCTTCATGAAAATTAGGTAAATATTCTGCCCAAAACTATTCTTTGTTTTGTTTCTTTTCTTTTCTTATTGAACTATTAATAAATAGAATCAAAGAGTGGCCAGTTAATAGAAGTACTGATTCTGTATGCTTTGAGAATTCTAAGCATTTTAAAGATTGAAACAAAAAAATACATTTTAAAAGCTGGTAACGTAACATGTCAAAAACATTCAAGTTTCTTCTCTGTTGTTATAGTGGGAAGTATTTTAGTCCCTTCTCTTTTCTGGTATTTCAGATGCAATGAGGAGAGTGAGATAGAATTTTTCAAACACCTGTAGATAACCAACCCAGGCAAATTATTTCAGGCTACGTGGTCACAACTTGAGAAACAACAGAGCCTCTAGCTCTGTGCTTCCCGCCTGGGAGGCAGAAGAATAACTTACTCTGGAAGATCTAGAAACTTAATTGTACTACAACATACTCAAATAATCTTATCTTGAGTTACCCCTAATGAAGCCTTCTGCACATAGAATGTATTTCAGAGAAGACAATACTAAAAATCAAGTACAAAAATGATACTTAAACTTAGGCTAGAATTTAGAAAAAAATTGACACATTTAAAACTTAAGGAGAAATAGTTGGGAAGTTTGACTAGAGAAAAGGAAGAGAAGAATGAATGGTGAGGGAGGAAGGAGGGAGGAAGGAGGGAAGGAGGAAGGGAAAGAGCAAGGAAGGGAGGGGAAAAGAAGGTAAAAAGAAGGAAGGAAAATTAGCAAAATATTTTTTCTGGTTTTAGACCTGTACTAAAATAAAAATTTTATTAAAGAAAAATAACCAATAAATAATACTTCCCCTGTTTGCAGTAACCACATATTAAGTGGCCACTACACTTCACATTACAGCAGATAGCCAATCATTGGATTGAGCTTGAGGACCCTCATGGAAGAGCTTGGGGAAGGACTGAAGGAGCTGAAGGGATTGCAACTCCATAGGAGGAACAATATCAATTTAACTGGATCCCCCAGAGCTCCCAGGAACTAAATCACCAACTAAGGAGTACACATTGAGGGACCCATGGCTCCAGCCCCATATGTAGCTGAGGGTGGCCTTATCCAATATCAGTAGGAGGAGAGGCCCTTGGTCCTATGGAGGCTTGATGTGCCAGTGTAGGCATTGCTAGAGTGGTGAGGTGGGAGTGGGTGGGTGGGTAGAGGAACAACCTCATAGAGATAAAGGGGAGGGGGAGGGGAGATGGCATGGGAGGTTTGTTGAAGGGTAACTGGGAAGGGGGATATTATTTGAAATGTAAACAAATGAATAAAATGATTGATTAAAAAAGAAAATTTTGCAGAGGCCGCAAGAGGATATATACTTTTTAGAAAATGTATAATTTGGATGGAAAACATATAAGAATGTTGCATACCACAAATTACAATTTTTTCCTTTATATTAATTTAGAAAAAGAAAATCTGTTTTATTCAAGCACTAGAATATAGTTCTTACCTCACTGTACATCTTGCACAGATGCTGAACTTACAATAGTTCACCTCAACCACGACACTCATCAGGAAAGTTTTACATTTTACAAATAGAAGACTGAACCTAATTAATCACCTCAGTCTGTCAATGAAGATCAAACTCTCATAGACACAAACTATCTTTTAAATGGAAAATAATTAGTATTTTCTAATACACTTGCTTTGCAACAAAGAGGTAAGAAACAGCAGTATAATGAGCCCATCTCTGACAATAATTTATTGCAAGATGGAAAAGGAAAATTATAGTTACTTATTAAAGTTGGTATATGACATCTTGCATATTATAGGACAATGTAAAAAGCAAACAAAATGAAGTAAGGTCAGGAACATAATCAATGAATTACCAAAGGAATCAAGAAAAATTATAAATCAGTATCAGTAACTCATTGGAAATATTCTCTTGAATCTGGAGTGGATTAAATGAAAACACTAAGAAACACTAAGACTCCTAGAGTGAATGAAAACTCTAGCTGTACTCAGTGCTACTTCTTGGCATTAACTGATGAATGACCAAGTTAATTGCTGGAGCAGACATCACTAAGATTCAAGGTATATTAATATACCAAGTGAGGTTGATTCTATACAGTTAAGTTGCATAAAACTTTTATATCTAACATGAAAAGACATTTTCTATTTTTTAAAATACATAGTAAAATTTTTCTAAAAGGTTGCATAGAAAATTTCAACAAAATTATAAAAACCAGAAAGAGGCAAATGTATATTAATCCAGTATAGTACACTTAATGCATCAGATAGATAAAGTTGGGAAAAATTAAAAATTTTTCCATGATAATGTTAGTTAATAAAAAATTCAAAAAAAACATTGTGGTATTTATGTAAAAAAAAAGTATTTTAAAAATACAGTAAAACAGCAAATTCCAATGTCAGGGCATCATCTGTCTGCTTCCAGGCAAGTAGTAAATTCTTTCCTCAGTAAAAAAGTGAAGATAGAAATAAATTAATTACTCAGTCAGAACAGGCATGACCAAAGTGGCACGCATATTTTGAGGAAACAGAAAGAAGAAAACAAAGGATTAATTAGAAAAAAAAAAAAACCTGGTTAACAAACTCATTTGAAATCCAATCAGTAGTCAATTATTTGATAGATAATCAAAATAAACATTGATTAGTGTTGTATACAAACATTATTTCTTTGGAATCTCTTATTCTCCTGAAGCAAGTAGCAGGTCTTACAGTTGTGGAAAGTCCTGTACCCCATAGACCATTTGATTTGCTCAGAGTATAAAAGGGAGATCTGTACTGACTTAATATGAAAATCACCCTGAAGAAAAGATGTTGGAGACAGGCACCAGCCTGAGTCCTCTGCCAGTGCACCAGTTACTTTTTCAATTTTGGGAATGTATAAGTTTCCATCTGTGCTTGCTGGGGATCTTGTAACGTATGGTTGCAGTCTAAGTGGCTTAAAGCAGTGCCTGGATTGTTTTCTTATAGTTAGAATTGCTTTCTATCTGGAGCTGCTGGAAGTTCTTTATAATCCTTGACTTGAAGACTCATGTCTTCTCTTTCCTCCTCTGGTATTGAGTACTTTTCTTTGTTATGTCTATTCATTTTCCATCTTTGAGTTCCTGGTCATCTCCTTGCTGATCTTTGACCTAGAGCCTTGTGCATGTTAGGCAACGTATGCGTCGACTAGCCTACATATCTACTCCTCCATCTCCTCTTCACATAAAGGCATCTGTCGTTCTAGAATGAAGCCACACTACCCCCGTAGGATTTCATCATAACTAACCTTCGTCTGCTACAGACTTATTTCAAATAAGACCGAACTCCAAGGTTCCCTGAAGGACCTGATGGGGAATAACATCCAGCCAGTTCACCCTTCTTGCCCCCTGCCACATCTTTTCTTCCCTTTGTTTTCTTGCCTTCTAGCTTGTTAAAGCAGCATAGGGTTTCATGTTGTGTAGTCTAATTATCTTTGCTCTTAATCCCTTCCCTGGATGTCTTCCCCCTCTCTGAAGGCAACAATTTTCACTGATTTCCGTGGACTGCACTCTCTGCCAAGCCTTAAACTCTTTTGAATCTGCTCCTGGATTTCTAAGATAATGCCTTTAGTTCTTAGTATGCCTTAAATAGTTGGCTCCTGATATTATTACCTTACCAGTATATTCATAGAGGGTTGGGATACTAGCAATAATCAATATTTTTAAAAAATATTTTGCTATTCAATCTATATATGCCACATACTCAAGAAAGGAATATATATATTTGGACACATAGTTGAATGACTATATATAATGATACAGACTCAAGCTTTCCATTAATAAGCTCCATATCAGATGACATAAATTATATAGTACTGTTTATATAAACTAGAAAGTGGAGGAAGCAGAAATTTGAATTAGCATGCATTTTAACATCTTTACAAGGAAGTCAAGGAGATAGGCATGTCCTTTATACTTCACAGATTTGATGAGCAGAAAGTTTCTTTGAATATTGCTTTATCTCTGATACAAATGCGTCAAAAGCTGTAAATGAGAGGTGCTTTAGTGGCTAGAGGGCTGGGGAAACCTGAGACTGAAAATGGAGGACATTGGATTATTCTGATTCAGTGGCTGTAGTGAACATGGGAGTCTCACACCCATTAGGGTAAATGCCAGAGTTAAAGGAGAGACAGTCTGTGATGTAGGGTGCATGGAGACAATTTTCCCTAATACCACCTAAACAAACACTTAATAAGATCAAAAAGAGAACTGTGCATGAGAAATCTAGCCAAACTCCTTCATGCTTCCTATTTACACTTTACAACCATTGGAGGGGATAATAGTTTGTTAGCTGGATAAGTAATCTGATGGAGAATGTGAAATACCATATTTCTCTAGATATGCTATGATCACAAATCAAAACAATCACTTGTTTAGAATCTTAATTTCCTTCTCTTTATTTTCTATTGCCTAGACATCTGTACCCTGTTTCAAATCACATGAATTTTTTTTTGTTAATCTCTCTTTATGTCCTTTATAACCAAACTTTGGGTTAATCAAATCACTTATTCACCAGAAACTGTGCATTTATTTATTTTTCAACAAAATTCCTGGAGTAACTTTGATACTGGTCTTTAATCTGACTTTAATGTGGTTTATTGTTGTCACCAAAGCCTTAGCTTCTTGTCATACTAATGTGTTTTTATCAAGCTAGTAAGTCAAGCACAGTGATATGCAGGAACTTCTCTCTATTAATATTTAAGCTGTGGAGTTCTCCAAGGATACAACAGGAAATGGAACACTTGAAAAAGTAATCTTGAAGCAGAATTGTGCTCTCAATTTTTCAAGTCTTCGGGAGCTATTAAGCTATTCCTAAGTACTGAACTTCCAAAACCTTTCAGATAAAGTACAAGAAAATCTGCAGGATTCGATGCGAATGGACAGAAATGGGCCAGATGAACTCTGACTAAAGCCGGGATTGTAACGCTTCACCATATTCACACAACTGGAGACTGTAAGATGTCAGCTAATGCAAGACAGAAAACATATGCCATTAACCTCACACATGAAAGCTCTGATATGACGAGTATTATCAGAACAAAATTAAAATGAATTCTTTGACTGCCCCTTGCCAGATTCTGAGTATGGCTTCTCGTTTTCCTCCTGTTTTAAGTGATGAGGATGTTAAGGTCATGCTGTAGGGCTCAGGCCCTGAGTGTGCTGATGTCAATGCTCAGTGTTTCCCTAAAATAATTCATCTTCTTGCCCGCCACTGAATATCGCCTTTGTAGTCCATAAAATAGCATCAGAATAATAAGAGTTCGTAGGATCTAGTGCAGATTACTAAGCCTACCAAAGATATAATATATAAAGGTAGGCTTTCAATCAAGGGTTCAAGATTAAAATTGGTACAAAAATCTGGTGTGGGTCACAAAATCCTGGATGTCTAGGCTAACTAGACTAACTAGTCTAACTGAACTAGAATGCTTTGCTTTCAAAGTATATAGTTTATCGAATAATAATACTCTTTGCCAAATAAGTGAAAGTTCTCTGAATTATATCAATGCTTTTAAGCTGAAAACAGAGTGTGGAGAGCCTTAACATTCTTGACTTTGTTCAGCAGGCCAGGCCCCTCCTAGCAGTTGCCATGGTGAATGTGAGCCCCTAGCCCCACCATCTGCATCCTTCCGGACCAGCATCTGCATCTGTAGTGCCCCTAGCCCCACCATCTGCATCCTTCTGGACCAACATCTCCATCTGTAGTGACCCTAGCCCCACCATCTGCATCCTTCTGGACCAACATCTCCATCTGTAGTGACCCTAGCCCCACCATCTGCATCCTTCTGGACCAACATCTCCATCTGTAGTGACCCTAGCCCCACCATCTGCATCCTTCTGGACCAACATCTCCATCTGTAGTGACCCTAGCCCCACCATCTACATCCTTCTGGACCAGCATCTGCATCTGTAGTGCCCCTAGCCCCACCATCTGCATCCTTCCGGACCAGCATCTGCATCTGTAGTCTTGCCAGGCACCTACCTTTCTTATCGGACTCTGGATCTGCTTTGTCCAGGGCTATCCTTTGCGTGTTTTGTTCCTTACTCTGGCTGATTGGCTCCCTTTAGGCCCTTTTAAGGGGCATCCTGCTTAATTTCTTATTTCTAGTTTTAGCACTATTTTCATTCTTTTTTTTTTTCACACTAAAGCCTTGTTAAAAGCTCATCATATTTCTCTAAACTAGTCATTATCTTATACCCAACACTGCTGAGGAAATTTCCCTCCTAAGGAGCCACTACTTGCCACCTGCCTTTTGGATAGCTAGGACATCTCTAATATGATGTCATACTTCCTGTCTTTCTTAATCATTGAAATCATCAGTTGCATGCAATGTTGGTTAGAGTTTTAAGATCAGAATATACTGCTAAATAAAAAGAAATCAAGCCTGAGAAACAGTGATTTTTGCTAAAATTTTTATTGGTATTTATAGACAATTTTGTCCAATAGAAGGGTGGTTCCAATTTGGGAGATTTCTCCTACTTTATTTTAATCTGAGTTAGCTTTTAAAAGATTCACTTTTTGGTCAAGGAATAGTTGGGTCTCAGTTGTATAACTGAGTTACAGAACAATGGAGCTTATCAAGTTTTAGAAATACTAGAAGTGAACTTAGCTGACTAAGCTAGAGATATGCAGCTAAGCAGGCTGGATAATAGCCACACCAAGCTCTGGTGTGGGTCAGGAATCTGTGAGCAAGAACTATAAAACAAACATAGGTAGGTATGGATTTTGTCGTTGTGTAAACTTTCCAAAAAATTTCATGTAGATAAACAAATATTTGTTTTCATCCCTGTTTCCTTTTATAATCTAGCTCAGGGAGTAGTGTGAATGAGAGTTTATGTGCTATAACTGGTTTCCACAGGAATAGAAAGTAGAATAAATATGGCATAGTATTTGTATTATGATAAGGGAGTAGACTGAAAAATGAAGACAGATTTGCCTTGAAGTTCTGCATTTTCCCTTCCGAGAACTATATCCACATTCAATTTCAATTTTTCCTTTTTTTTTTTTTTTTTTTTTTTTTTTTTGAGGCAGGGCTTTACTGTGTAGCACATGCTGCACTTGAACTTACCATCCTTCCTCTACTCTCTGACTGCTGAGATTACAAGCATGTGCCACCAGATCTTTCCTATCACATTCCTGTAGCTTGAGTGGATCCTATGAATCCTTCAGTGACATGTCTGGCCCTTTCTATTTAGGTTATAACATATTTGAGACTAGAGATGGAACCAGTAAATATGAAATGAATATTTAATTAGCTGAAACTATAGTTAATAAAAGTCCAACAGGTAACTAAATTGATTCAAGTTGTCAGGGGATAATCTCAAATTTTATGTGAGCTTATGTGACACAAATGATAGTATCCACAATTACAAGCTAAAGACATAATACTGTTGAATGGATCATGTTAGCAATGTCATGGAGGATTGCTTAAGTTGTTAAATCCCCTAGAACACAGATCCAGTACTTAAGTATTAAAAAATCCCAGTGATCAATATGTGAATCACACTACTTCTGCAGGAGGTTTCAGTAACTGGGCTGATTCCGTATGGTCTGGGGCCATGGCTCTGTCTTAGTACCTTCAGTCTGCTAAGACATGTCCTCACTGTCTCTCAGGCTCAGCTCAGGTTCACCACCTGGAGGCCTGATGCAGCCAGTGCTAAGGAATAACTCCAAAATCATGCCTTTGGCCAATGCAGACCCAAGAATATCATATTTCAAGAAGAAATTAATATCTTGGCTAAATAAGCTAGATAATTCATTCTCTAAGCTCCCTATATAGTGTTTCATAGGAGAAGAAAAGCCTATATTTAGCATAGTGGAGATTTTCTTTTTACTGTTGTACAATACAATACATGATTGCATATAAAATGGTCCCTCTCCCATTTTATAAGGTTTTGTGGATACTTGCAGTGACATATGCATATTGGCCAGCACATTCTGACCCCTAAAAATTGAGTGAAGGGAAGAATTATGTCTGTTGGTTCTTTATTCATTATTTAGGATGGTGTCTGTCATAAGGTAGGTGTACTCAACTATTTCCTAAATTCTTACCTCAACTATTCAAACAATTTTCGAAGTCACATGTTATTCACATATTTTCCAAATTTCAACACTTGACCTAGGAATTGCTGAGGGGTCTGTGGTGATATTTTTAAATCTATGCAGAGATACACAATACACATTCAATGGAAATTAGGTCCTCATGTCCCTGATGCTGAGTATTAAAGACCACATTAGAACTCTAAATATTTCTGGCTTCCTTTACCACTGTGATAGACTGATTTATCAGAATGATAACATTTCCAATCAAGATTTGCAAATGCTCACTGAGCCTACGATATTACAACTAAGACTTAAAATGCAGAGTACAGATATGGAGGTGAAGTACATGATGAAAACGGTTCACAGAGCCCCACACAAGATACCTTCTGAGCTTGATCTTGAGAGAAATGTAATCCCTGGAAGCCTCTGTGCTGTGATATGTGCGAATGAAATACTTCTAAAAGGCTCAAATCGTAAGAAAATGGCCCCCTTTCCAGCCCAAGTGACCAGTATGTGAACGGCAGTCATTTTTTTTTCCAGAAATCCCACACATTGAATTTGCTTGTCACGTGATGTGATACTTCATCTAGTGAAAGTGTACTTCATCTCTTATATGCAGGGTCCTCTACACTGTGAGCCATCCTTCGGGATCTTCTGGAAGTCTTGGTTCTTCATACAGTGTAAACCCAGAGAGCAAATACTAGCCCACACCCTGTAAAAATCAGAGTCACAATTCACTGAAGTGAGGAAAGGGTGGTGAAGATACTGAGGGCTATTCATTTCCAGTGCTTGGGAGTCTTTTTCCTCCCAGTCCCCAGCAGAAGCACCACATGGAGAGAGAACCCACAATGGCAGTGTTTATACCAGTTCATCATGGAGACAAGAACTTTTTCACATGTATAAATGCACACGTTTCACCATTGCACTCACTTCCCTATCATATTTTGCCCAAGTGGATCTAGACAGTAAAATCTAATTTGAATAAGAAACACTAGAGTTTCTGAGTATATTGTGTGGGATATTCCCCATTATGTTTTAGTTTCGTAGTTTTACACCTGTTTTAGTGTAAATTAAAGATGCTTTCTCTTTCTCATCATTTTGTAATAGGGGAAATTTTCAGCTCCTCGGAGCTGACCCTATCTCAAAGAACCCTGTCTTTCATGTAAGAGGGGCTTTTCCAAGCATTTAACTTTAGGAGGCATTATATATATATAAAACTGACCCTCTGAACTCCTGGTATCCTCCACCCCGCCACCGCCTCCACAGCCTTCCTCTGTTATGATGACCATATTTCCACTAAAACATGACAGGGATGGAGAAGAATGAGGCAGCTTCCAATGACTTGGCCTGTTCTGCCCTCTAGCCAAGCAGAACAGTTCCTGGAAGACCTTGGACGGCAGAAAGGGAATAAAGGTGTGTTGTAATTACCGCGTGTCTGAGGACGTAGCCAGCCCTTCCCTTCGGCGTGCAAACGCCAGCGGCGGCATCGGAAATGAATTACCGGCCCTCGCCCCCGCGGAGCTAGGGAAGAACCAGGGATGGCCTCGTCCGGGTGGAGGAGAGGCTGGGTGCCGCTACCCGGCTGAGCCCATCACTGCTGTCCAAGCCGATGAGCACCAGGGCTACCCCTGTTGAGCTGAGCCAGGGAGGCAGAGGAGGCTCTGAGGAAGGCGGCTGAGCCCTGCACTCGGCTTTGACGTCGCCGGGCTGCGGCTAGCAGCCTCGCGCTCTCAGCACGTAGCGCACAACGTGACCACACACAGCCTTCCTCCCTGGCAGCCCGGCCGCCTGCGCTCCGCGTCCGCCTCTTCTCCATCCTCCTCCTCTTCCTCCTCCTCCCTCTTATCGCCTCCGCGGTGCGCAACCCCCAGCGTCAATCCAGGGATCCCGGGCAAGCGTAGGGCCCCGGACGCTCCTCTGCCCAGCTTGGGCTTCTCTGCCGCAACTGCGGCCCGCAAGGCAGCCGCGCAGCCGGGGTACCCTCAGCAGGCGGCCGCTTCTCTGCTGTGTTCCGGATGCCAGCACTTCGTCAGCCCGGGTGGGGAAAGCCCTTCTGCGGCTCCCGGGTCTAAACTCCCGCCAGTCTCCACCGCCCCCACCCCCTCCACCTGGCGGGGGCGGCGCGGAAGCGAAGAGGACGCGCGGTACGGGTGGGCACGCGTGGACGGTGTGCGGATCTGCTCTGCGCTCTCGGCATCCTCCCTCTCCTGCAAGTGGTGGTGCTCGGACTCTGCTTTTGGCTCCCGAGATTGGTGCTGCCGCCGGGAGCACCCTCTTTGCTGGCGGGGCGCTCAAGGCTGTTTGGAAGAGCCGTGGCGGTGGCGGCAGCGGCTGAGGCTGGTGCCTGGCGAGCTCCAGACGGGCGCTCCGCTCCCGCTTGGACCCTTTCGCCCTCCTCTCTCCTCCTCCGCCTCCTCTTCCCCATCCCCCGATTCCCACTCCTCCTCTTCCTCCTCCTCCTCTTCCTCTCCCCGCTCGGCGATGCGAGTCTGTGTCGTGTAACTGGATTGGCGTTGCAATGGCAACTGATGGAATGGGGGAAGGCAAGACAGCAGGGCTGGGGGCTCCGGACTGCGGGCGGGCGAGCCGCTGCCGCCGCTTGACGCTTCTCTGGGGACCTTCGCGAGTTACTTTGTAAAGGCGAACCCGGGCGAGGGAGCCCCGCTTCGTGCCTGGGTCAGAGGCCACTTCCTGCTCCCTGGCTGTCCAGCGCGGTTCTCGTCGCGCGGCGCCCCCGGGGCTCCTGCCCGCTCCTGCCGCTTGCCCGCGCCCGGAGCCCGGAGCCGCTTCCCTGAAGAACACTTATCCTCGCAGCTCTGCTTCCCATCACCGCCCCCTGCTCCTCCCCGGCGTCTGCGATTTTCCCAGGCGCCCGGTGTGAGTGCGGCTTGTGTGTGAGTGCATGTATTGGGGTATTGTGTAGTGGGAGTGTGTTCGTGCGCGTGTGTGCTTGTACGTGTGTGTGCTTGTGAGTGTGAGTGTGTGTGTGTGCTTGTGAGTGTGTGTGTGCATGAGTGTGGGGTGTGTGGGGCTCCAGCGCTCCGCTCACGGCTGCCGCCAGGGAAGGACAGACGGACAGAGCTTCCTCCCATTGCTATCAGTTCCCGGGCACCTCGACTCGGCCCGGGCACAAGTGGAGCGCGCCTTGTTGGCCACTGGCCTCCAGAAGGTCCCACTGCGTCCCCCTTGGGCTGGATATGTTCATGTTCACGTGAAGATGGATTTAGTGTACGGTCTCGTGTGGCTGCTGACAGTCCTCCTGGAGGGAATCTCTGGCCAAGGAGTGTACGGTGAGTGGAATCGCGACGCTATCGTGACCTTGTGATTCCTAGGCAAGATAGGCTGCTGAGCTAAGATACACGACTCGCGCCGTTCCGGGGCCCCTCCTGGCGTGGCATTTGATTTACACTTCATCACGTTATTGGGAGCTGAAAGGAGACTGCGAGCGCGCTGCGGATTGGGCTGCGAGCGGCTCCCCTGGCTCTTCCACTGGGGCTCTGAGTTGGGTCGAGCCAACAGCATCGCACTCAGAGGAACGAGTGGCTTTGCACTTGATTTATCCCCGCGGGGAAACATGGGCTCTTGCAGTCTTGCAATAATGGTTTGGCGCGGTGTCACTGCCGCGGTTTCCCCTGAAGGGAAGCTTGGAATGTGACCCCCCTGAGTTCCTTTCACCTATTTACTCCTTAATTCCTGAGAGGCCCCTCTCCCTGCAGGCGATCTCTTCCTTTCCATCTTTTAATCATTTTTAAATCTAAAAAGTCTTTTTCCTTCTAACTGTAAATGTCTATAGGACTTGATTTTCTGGCTCAGGAAGTGGGGGTGACAGTTGAGTTGTATTCTGCACCAGCCGTTGCCATGAGCACTGACTTGGGGAGGGGAAATAGCAAGCAAGATTCTCAGTGCCAGACATAATTAAGGGACATGTTTGTGTGAATGGATGAGCAAAACGCATGAATGAACTGAAGAAGTCCGTGCGTCTCTGCTCCAGGGCAGGACACCACTCTTTACAAGCAGAACAAAATCTCAGCTCTTCACAGAAAGCCCATATCCAGGATGCTCGAGACCTAGGAAGGGGTAGCTTATTAAGTGGATGGCTTTGAAGTGTTCCCAAACAAACCCAGGTACCTTTGACCGTCAGCAGTTGGCACTCATGTTTAGTCATTGAAGTCTCTCTCTCTCTCTCTCTCTCTCTCTCTCTCTCTCTCTCTCTCTCCTACTCCCTCTCCTCCTTTCTCTCTTACATGTGTTCTCCTTGGCTTATTATAGTGACTTGCAATATCCTTATCTGATAGGACAAGCTGATAATACCCTAAAAGAAAAGGAACTTTTTGTGTCCTCAAGATATATTGCGAAGAAAATGTTAAAAGGGATGCCTTAGAGGATAGAGAGGGCCAAGACTTTCCCATAGCACACGCCCTCATGTATTTGTAAAATGTGTAGAAAACTCATGCTGCTGCATTGCTTTAGACTCAATGTGGGCTAGTCCAGTAACTGCCCTGGGGCAAAAAGCATGAGTATCTGGAAAGTGGCAGCGATTTCCCTTCAGTTCTCCCAACTGCCTGCAGAGTGGTTACTGGTCCCAGTGGAAGTGGACCCCTCAAACTGTCTGGGATCCATGTAAGTGTAGCGAGTGAGATCAGCACATCCCTCAGAGCATTTTCTTTCTGCTATGTGTCTCATTCTGGGAAAACAAGTACATTGTGTGTGTGTGTGTGTGTGTGTGTGTGTGTGTGTGTGTGTGTAGGGGGGAGCAAAAAACGGGAGGTCCCCAAAGGAGAACATTAATTCCTGCTGCTGCCACCCGGTTGGTTGCCTGTCTTCACACAGTTCTTTTCTAGGCTTATTTTTCCCACTTCCAAACATCTTCATTTCCTTTTTCTTTGCCCTTTATTTTCCAAATCAAAGCAACTTGTTTGGCTGCAGCAGAGTCCTCATAAAATATGGTGGTGCATGTTAGTCTTGGTGAGCTTAAATATAGGAAGGTAATGCTCCTGAAAGCTTGACTGCTGACCCCAGGAGGCGGGGCCTGAAGAGAGCTAGGATTAGCTCAGATCTCTGCCAGACTCTCCCCTTTCCCTGAGCAGCAGAGTGAGGTGGAAGCTGGGATTTCCACCTAGGCTCAGGGCTGCTGGAGAGAATAGCTGTTCCCCTAATTTCCTCTCATCTCCGGTCCAAGTCTGTCTTTGTTTCTAATTGGCCCAGATCTTTCCAGCTGAAAGGAGTTTTTGTTTTGTTTTTTTAAAGTACAGTGAGGTGTAGAGACTGGAAAGGGGAGAGAGATGTTGGAATTGCAAATATTAGAGAGGAAAGGTCCCATTTTCTTGACATGCTCAGTCCTCTGGGTGACTTACACAAGTAGCCTTGTTGGCCAGAAGGGAGAGGCAGCATAGATGAGCAGAGGATAACTGAAATAATCCTTGTCTATGTCACTTACCAGTATGAGAGAATGCTTTTCCATGACTCAGTGGGCCACTATGATGAAGACTGGCCATTGTTCTATTTTACTATAGATGTGTCTGTTAGTCACTTAGCTAGGAATATACTTGGCTTTGTGTAAAAAATATTAATCAGCATCCTTAGCCCATGATAAATATCACAGCTAATAGATGGGTGAAATGAAGCACTTAAATATTAATTTTCAGATCTGTTTTACAGGTCATAAAAGGTGGTCTTCCTAAACATTATCTTGTAATTTGTTAGAAGTGCGTAGTCAGGAATAGGCCTCTCTCAAAATTCCTGCATCAGGACCTCAGAGGGTCAGCTCCAGAAGTCCTTACCCCTCACTTCCCAGTGATTTCCACAAAGTCCACTGAAGCCAAAGAACACAAGTACAGACTTCAACATCATTTCTTTGACTTTGTAGATCAAGGCCTTTCTTCATCTAAAGTAATCTCATCTTTATGATTGAGTTTTGATGAATAAGGAAACAGTTTATTTATATTTAGTTAGTTGGAAAACAATTGGTTTTAAAGAGATAAAAGATTCTGTGTAATGCTATGAAGTGTTTTGAACATTTTATATTAAGATCTTTGAAAAAATATTGATTTTAGAATCATGGCAACTTTAAATACAAACTTTAAAAATGTAGGAATTTAACTAGTATAAATGTCTGCAACCCTCTAAATCTGCTAGCTCTTTTACCTACATTCACCAGATGTAAAACCATCCCCAATACACATTAGAGATTTTATTTATTCGTATTTATCTGCATTATTTTTATAACCAGCAGTAACAGAAAATAAGCATTTTCTGCTAAATGGGGAGTGGCCTTCCTCTCACACTTCCTGGCTGAGAAACCATGAGCACAAAACTAAGATTTTAAGTTTTAGTAAATTGATATATTTGTTTTAATGTATGGATTATATCATCTTGATGAGTACAATCTTCTCATTACGTTTACTTATTTTGAATTAAAACTTAGTTAAATGTAAAAGTTTTTTTTTCTCCAAAAATATTACTGATATCAATCCTGGGTATTGATTTGTAAATTGGTAGTATAGTGTCTAATGTTTGTATATGGTGTGGCATTTGATTAAAAGAGACTGCCTGTAAGTACCTGTCTGCCCTCTACTGATAATTCTGGTGGAATTATATTTTAAAATACAAATTGTCCTCTATATTTAGTCCATATTTTGAATCTTATGTAACATTAAGCTAATATAAATTATTTATATATTATATTTTATATTATATATTTTTATATTAAAATAGAGTAACAAACAAGTGAACTATTTGGGATGAATATTTTAATAAGTAATGCCTATTTTTATATCTTTTAATCATCAATGCTTTTGCGTTAACATACCATGTTAAATTTACAGAGTTACTTACATTAAAAAAAGATTACTCCAAATACTGTTAGGAACTCAGTTTTGTTTAAGTTTTCCTTTTGCTCACATATAATCCAATCTAAAATATCATTAAATAAACATTGATCTGATACTTCTTTTTCTTGGATTATTACTTTGGTGCAGTCATTGTACATATTGTATTTGGGGAATTTATTAGATCCAGCTTGAAGGGTTAGACTGTGAACTCCAAAAGTGTCAGGTGATTCTTGAAGAACCTTGAGTTAGGTGTTCTGAAGCATTTTCCTGCCAAAACATGTTTTGTTGGTATAATTTTTAATAATCCAATATAAAGAATTGTATTTACTTGCTAAAAAAATAGGAAAAAATTGGTCCCTTAGCCCACATTGTATTGTTACTTGAAATACTATTTCCTTAACTTCCATGAGGCTCAGTGCAGCCTTATTACTGCATTGACACAGGAGACTCCCCTACTATAAATGAAAACTCATGCTACATCTGGACAGTTTGAGTGCAAATATGTCAATTATTCAGTGCCCCGGAATAGTTAAAGCCATGTCTATGCAAGACTCCCTCGATGAAGACCAGTAAGTAGAATATGTTCATCAAATACGTTTTTTGACACGTTAGCTATCTTATATTAACTCATTTCAGGTAATATCAGTAAATCTCACACAATTTAAACAGGACTCTATAGGTATAGCTGAACAGAAATGACTTGGTAGAATTGAGAAATGGGAGATAAGTAAGGCAGGAAGGTTCTGGAAGAAATTTGCAGCTGTCAGTGGGTTGAAGCTGATAAACACACCGATGGGGAAGGATTAGGCTGCTGCAGGTCAGCTGTTCCTTATGCCAAGGCCCCAAGATGATGCCTGCTCATAGCAAAGTTATCTTACGGTATGTTGATGAGGTTCTGCCCAGTGTACAAACAGATACTGCCTTTGATTGAAACATTTTAGGATGCCAGTCAGTGGAAGAGGGGATGTCACCTAATGTTGTTAGAGAACTTAACCAGAAACCATTCTCCATACAACTAGCTTTGACGTCTCTTCCTAATCTTCACCCACTCTCCATAGGCTCTCAGACAAAATTCTTCAACACTACCAAAGGAAAGGATATGAGTTGCTCTGCTGCTCTGGCACATTTTGGGGGGAATGCTTGGGATTGTTGGGTGGTTATATTAATGCTATTCCACATGGCAACCAGGCTGATTTTACACAGTGTCACGTGCTCATTTGGCCCTGTATGTCCTCCCTGTTTAAGACTCCCAGTTGATTGAGAAGAATTTTAGATGGAGCAGGTTATACACCAAGGCCAAGGTGTCGCTCTCTAGTGGGTAAGCTGATAATGGTAGCAGGGTTCAGATCAAAAGACAGTCAGAGGTGAAGACATGGATGTTAGCTAATTCTTGTGAACCCATGACCAACAAGACATAGTATGAAAACCTTTTAAACTATTGTAATTTCTTTTTTGATTATGGTAATGATTCTTTACGTTTATTTTGTGTATTGTGAAATTTTTCTTTGTACTGAGAACCACCTAAAAACTTTTGTGAGAAGGCAAGAACTTTTTTTTTTGCTAAGAGAGGGATTGTTAGTCTTTGCAAAATGTATTATTTTAATACAATTTGGACTAGCTTTATGGGGATATAATTATGCCTGATCCTTGTGGCTTCAGTTTGTGTCTTGTTTAGAAAGTGATGGGAAGTCTTGGGATGCTCTATACATAGTGAGGTGATTCATCACGTACCACCACTGGTCTGGTCCTTGTTGCCTCTGAAAGAGTCCCACAAAAATGGTGCTCAAGTGTTGTAATGTGCAAAGGAAAATGGAAACAATTGCATGCATGAGTTTGATCCTGCAACTGACCGTTGAACTGTGCTCTACAGCATCATTGTGTTGAATGAATTTCAAGTTATAAATCTGTGAACATTTTCACCCATTATCTTCGCTATCTACTGAATAGTCTCACAAAATGAAATTTGCTTCATTGAAGGTCAATGTAAACGTATCACTTAGACTGAAGAAATTGTTACATTCACAGAAGTTGGTACCACATTTTCCTTTTCAAATTGGACTTCAAAACTTTTAATATGTAAATTCATAAAGTTGTGAGAAGAGACTGTAATATATCATTCAGCCTAATCTAAGAAACATGTCAGGTAGTTGGAGATACTATGCTGTTGGTGAAATCTTATTTTTTTCCCATTGAGTAGATTTTTTTCTATACAAATTACCAAAACTGCACATGCTTCATTATCAGGGCATGTACTTAGTTCTTTGAGTTTTTATTCCAGTTTAATTCTGTTTTCTCTTCTGACATAACACAAATTCTGTGTAAACTCTCCCAATATCAGTTTATTTCTTCTTTTACAACACATGTGCCATTTATTATCTTAGTTTTAAAACATTTCATTGTTTCTCATTGATAAAAATTATTGAATAAAGAAGATTATTTATATTTTATAACACAGACCATGTATTTTTCAGAAGTCCAAAGTAACAGAAGATAATTTCAACTATTAAAATCATACTGTTGGCTGTTGGTTTATCATTTCAGTACATATTATGGTAGAATAGAATGTGTTTAAAAATTTCATATAATATATTCTGTCCTTTAGTGTTTCACCTCTACAGTTTTTCTCAAATAATTAGATACTTCTTGTTACTAATGATCCAGTCTATAATAAGGAATGGTACTTACCAAATGGGGTCACATTAGTAACATGTTACTACATAATCAAAGAGAAAGTTTATTAATTTTCTCATTGTAAGCAGAATTAGAGATTTGAATATATTTGAGTGATTTGGAGGCACATGAAGCACACTTGTGTGAAAGAGAGATGGTTTGCTCTTAGTTACATATCTGAGATATCTAACAGCTTATAGTTAGCTGATATCTGAAATAAATGAACAGGAGGTAAAGGCTGTTAGACAAATGCATTTGGCCTTAATTAATAGCAAAACAGCAAAATAATAATTTATTTTCTGAAGTAACTAGAATTTTGCTAAAGTGTATCAGAGCAGGTGAAAAAGAAAAAAAAAAGCCTGTTGTTTGACTGAAGGACATCTTCAGGGAATCCATTAATTAATTAAGATTGTTGGCCTGAAAAGAAGGGTGGGCAGATAAGAGGCTCCTTAGTAGAACTTATGCTTCCTCTGAAATAGATTATTTTTCTAATGTTTAACTGTGTGTGTAAGGCATAAAGCCTGTCTTAAGCATCAGGGCCTTCACTCTGTTCCTTCCAACTTTACTTGTAAATCGTGTCCATGCTATGCCCTGGTTAGATGTCCTACTCAGGAGGATGGAGCTACTCCATGCACTATAAGAAGAACAGAGATTGTCTCAAGAAGGCATGCTACATACCGACATTTGTGGCCTGGAAATACTGTAGAGACTTAGGCTAAGTATGCGGTAAATGCAGTCAATAAACCAACACAAATGCTATGTATATTTGCTGTAGTTATGTGATAAAAGCCATAAACACAGAAAATAGATCTGTGAGAATTGCATACTTTTTTGGAGGGGTGAAGGAATTATAGATAAATGCTGGTGTAGTTAGAGGAAGCAGAAGGGTGGACCATTAACAGTTGCACTTTGAAAATAGCTTGGCATGGTGTACTTAAAGAGGGAAGAACCCTGCTTCTTGACTTTTAGGGAAAGAGACACAGAAAGGAAAGTACACCTTAAATGGAATCATGGCAAATCTCAGTGAAAGTTATTCAGTGGGTCTCAGTTGGAAGCGGCATCTGTCCTCTGAGGCAGTGTCATCATCCTACAAAAATTCCAAGCTTGATCTGTGAAATAAATTTTATTGTATGAAGTTCCAAAAGTTGCTCAGTTATACTGCGTCTACCAGGATTCAGAACTGGTATATGTACACACAACTGAGCTGTTCCTCACACAGTAGGGGAGTAATCAGTCATTAACCGAAGGACACTGAACTCTCTCCAAATCTTGGCACATTTGGGACACTTAAAACCTACACCCAATTCCTGTTGGAGGTCGAGTAAAAACATCTTTTCAAAGGCCTTTTAAAATGTTGAAGAGAAGTTCTGTTTAAAAAGCAGAGGAGCATGGGCCCAGAAGGGTCTAGAACATTCTGTTCTGTTCCCATCGTTACTGAGGTGACTGCTTTGATGAGGTGAGATGTATCCTCTCTAGAGTTACTTCTATTGCATTGTTCCTATTCAGGGCAGTCTGCTACCTTGAAAAATCCATGGGGCTTTCCTGCACCGTTAATGGTATCAAGTCAGTTTTCAGGGGAAACTCGAGAGGGTCAGTTTGCAGAGAAAATGGAATTACAGCCAAGGATTTGAATTGTGGCTTCATTTTCTTATTCACAGGATAGAAAGGAGCAAATGTTGAGCATTTCCCTCTTCTGACATCTACTTGCCAGTTCTCTGGAAGTTGACCCACATCTGCCAAATGTTTTAAAGAAAGAATAAGAGACAGGAAGTAACAAAGACCAAGTGACAGTTGCCCTTTCTCCCCCTGGAAAATAACTCAATGTGCCAGTTCATCTGAAAATGATTCATTTTTATGATTAAATAAAAATTATTTTTACATCAATATATATGTCTTGAAATAGATCCACAAACTGTTTTTTCCTCAAGGCAAAAAGATTTTCTTATCTTTTATTCTGAGATTAATTGAAATGGAGTATAAATATATGATCAACTTGAATGAGATAAATATTATGGATGTGATGTAAAACTATAATTATTAATTTAAAGATTAAAATTGGTAATGAGAGAAAATAATTTTAAGAAACATCAGATTCATTAGCAGACATCTGATTCTGATTTAAAAATGACCAGCATTGATTTTATCTCCAGATGTCTACCCAATCTTTTATAAAAGTCTATAAACTATATATAACTGAAATGGTAAGGTATTATTTAACTTCAAGCTGTTATAATAGCCATATACATCTAGGAAGTACTTTTATTCACCATGCATTTAAATAAACATCACACACACATACACCCACACATACATATCACATATATGTACATACATACATGTATACATACATGTATGGATACAACATTAGAATGTAATGCATTTATTGATCAGGACAGTTTTACTTAGGACTTACTGCAAACACAGACCGATATCATTACTTGTCAGAATGTCTCCATTGTATGAAATGAACAATGTTGAATTTGCTTTAGTGACTGAACACATCTACACAGTAAGAGTGATAGCTGAAGAGGTGCATTTTCAGGGAGTTTTTTAGCTCACTGACCTCATCTCTCAGAGCTCAGAATTTGTGAACTTATTATAAAGAAGCAGTGTGGTTAACATTTCTCTGTTATTTTTTGTTTTGTGCCTTTCAGTTCATGCTTACTTATACAGTTACTGCATTTTCCATATCCTCTGAGATTTCCATTTTAATCAATTTTGCATGTACATATATATGTATATGTGTATGAATGTAGGTAGGTATTGTGTATGCATATATTCAAGCCACACTTGAAAGTCAGAGGACAACTCAGAAAAGTGAGTTCCAGGGGACAAACTCAAGTTCCTGCAGTTGGCGGTAGGAACACTTGGCCACTCAGCTATTGTGCACCAAGTTTTCTATTGGTTTATGTTTTATCTTGATCTATTTTACCCTTGCCTTTCTTTAAGACAGAAATGATACATTCATTTTAAAGTTGTTTTTCTCAGTTTTAGCCCACAGCTAATTAGCACTCAATTGTTAGTTGATACAGCCTTTTTTCTTTGTGAAGATTTTCCTAAATATGTATGGTTGGAATGGTGCAGGTTCCATCACCCATTGTGACCACTCTCTACTAAACTGTAAAGTGAATAGAGACAGGATGGCGATGAAGACCGGAGTGGAGAAGACTGGGTCTCTTCCTAAAGCAAGAGCAGTTCTGACTGGCCATCAGCTGGAGGTAATTCAGCTTGTTACTCAGGCTGGCTGTTCTCTGGTGGTTTCCTGTTCCTCCTTATCACATTCCTCCAGCTACCGCAGCTGGCACCCAAAGGCACAGTCTGCCTGTTCACTGTGATGCTGCTCTTGAACTCTATTATCAGTACATTATTTTGGATAATGTTTCATAAAGCATTTTCCTGCCATCATAGGACTTCACTTGCTAATGCCTTAATGCCCTTAGGTTATTTATTGGAAAAAAGGCTTTGAAACCCATATGTTTCACCTTGCCAGGTTCAGAGAACTAATGAAGCTACACATAAACACACACACACACACACACACACACACACACACACACACACACACATACTGCAAAAGTATTTCTGTATTTACCATGCAGACATTTTTCTATAATAGATTAATAAGCATAATTCATAAACTTTAGCTATACGTAAGAGAACTCATAGACATTTATCTTATTTATTTTCCTTCTGTTTTGAATTGCCATAGTAGAAATAATTCTTGGTTGGAGAGTACTGTGCCTTTACAGCTTATTTTATCTTTTGAAATCAATGTTACATTTTCAGAAGACAGTCTTTGCTCTTCTATTAGTCAGGGCCTTATTATTCTTTTCTATCTTTTGTGAGATCGTGCAGTTCACCAAACATTTCTAGAGTCACCGGTACACACAATAAAATACATCTAGAAACCAAACTTTTGCAATGTTAGTTATTTTCCTGGTGTTATTAAAGGTAATTTAACATAGAATATGCAGTTTTTTAAGAATAAAATCATTGCTATATAACTAATGCCATTGCTCACAGTTAGAATTAGTAAATTCTAATACTCTGAATTAAAATTTTTATAAATAATATATACTACACTCTGATTTTTGAATAAGATATATTTGGCATTTGAAATTCACACTGTTTCAATGACTACTATCTAGCTTCTGGTGACTAAATTTAGAATGAAACATGACATCTCTATAAAAATATATATCTGCATAAACTCTATGATCTATGAGAGTTATCCTCAGGTACATTCATGCTTTTGCTTCTTCTGATTAAAATATGCAAATCTCAAATAACGTATGAAATATAACTTGAGTGCTAATTTTAAGCTTTAACCAAACACACACACACACACACACACACACACACATTCACTACTTTTTAGCATAAAAATGTTATTCTTGGAAATGAAAGATGTGATTATTTTTAAGAGATTTGCGTATTTGCATACATATCCTGAAGAGTCTTTCTGGTTCAGTTTATTTTGGAGCAGAGAAGCCTGTTCATACTTAGTACAGTACAGTAACCTATAAAGATAAAGACATGCCTCTACTATGCATTTTGCAGAAGTTATCTTTCTCCATATAAAGCTGTAGCATGTGATTAAAAAATGTCAGTTGTAGGACTTTATTTTCCCCAGGCTGATGAACCATTACTGGCCTTGGAAAGATTGATAGTTAATTGTCATATTTGGCCTGATTTTTGCCTTTGTGTTCCCTCTGGATAAGACTGGAGCAGTTTTTTTTTTTTTCACACAGAGTTAATTGAGGAGACTATATCAGTGGTTTTCTTTTCTTGAAAATCTTGTTGTGCTGAGGGAGAATGTTGATTACAAGCTCTGCTCTCCCTTTAGCTGAGTGAGTTTCTCAACCCTCAAAGCTTACAAATTAGTGCAGCTTAGCAATTTGTTTAGGTGTTTAACTAGAGCATCACCACTATAAATGTCACTTTCCTCTGCCTATGAATGCAGTTATTGTGTCACGTAGTATAAGCCTGTGCCATTTTGACGATTGTGTGATGGATACAGAAACTGCTTCGATGGGAAACGATTCCTAGCGAGAACAGGAAAGGTATTATGTTCAGCTCTCCTGCCATGCATTTCTAAGCAGCTCGTATTTTCTTTAACTCATCAGCACCCGTAAGTTTTCAAAGTTGATTGAATCATTTCAGTCTTTCTATAAGAGAAGTGCCCGGATATGAATTGTACAGCTATAGTTTGCACTTGAAGATTAATCTGTGCTCTGGTATAATCTGTTCTCTGGTCTAGTAAGTTAATATTGTCCTTCAAAGCAAGATCTCTTCATTAAAAAACAGTGGAAAAGTGATTCCTTTGAGAATCCTTCTCCACACACTGACTCTTTAGCACTTTATACAAGTAGGTATGATGTTTTATGTCCCTGAGCATTGTGATCAGATTGCGAAGGGGTGTGGACTGCCTCTATTTTGTAAACACATACTTCAAATTAAAATGCAATGTGATGTGAAAGAATAGAGTTAAAAAGATGAGCTAAATGTAAGTTCAGAAGAATTTTCCCACATTTGAGAGTGCTTATAGCTCTTGACCGCTATGTCTTGGTTTCCTTTAAATTTATGCACTTCACCAGATCTTATATGCATGCTCTATTTTGAATGAAGTTGAACAATGACTTTATCACTGAGGTATAAAATTACATGCATATTAGTGAAGTGCATCTAAGTTATTTTTTCTTATTTGTGACTATCATATGGTATTAATAATTAAAAAGTGAGTTGAATGTTTACAAAAGCTATAATATGCATTTGTAAGAAAAATAAAAAATGAACTATCTTAACTATCTGAAAAATGGAATTCTTGTGTTTAAAATCTAATGCCTAGGTTTCTTAAAAATTGTTCTTAAATTGATCCAAAAGCACATCAGTGTCTTAAATACTGAGTTTTTGTCATCCACGTTTCGTATTTTCATCTACTCAGCAAACATAAGAGCAGTATAGTTTCCACAAGTGTAGAGCCAAGCAAATTGCAGTGGTTTTGTGCCATAAGTTGACTTTCTCTGGAAACATTTATATATAGATATTTATCAGAATATTATCTAGGACTGAATCTTTTAAAGGAAAGAGAGTTTGGAATGACAAAATGGGGACGGCTGATCCAGCATCAGGTGTAAGAGAGTTTTACATGGAGTGGTTAGGATTCTGTGACATTAACACAAACTTTCAGATATGTCCCCAAAAAGGAAGGATCCATGTACTATTTCATATCAATTATAGTTATAGGCTACTTTCAGAGAACATATCAGTATATTAGAAATTTCAGGGAGAGTGCCAGCTACTCAGTCCTTAGGCAAGACTCTTCTCTTCATACAAAAGGAATCCTGCTAGATGCACTACAATCCATGCTTTACATCTGCACTGCTTACACATAACTGCTTACTGGAACCATCTTATCTTCAAACTGGTTAGTATGGGAAGGGCCCATTGTCCTAGGGAATCTAATAGAAAAGAAGTCATCAAGACATATTCCAGCCCCTTCCATTCTACTGAGTTTCAGAACAATGATGCCTCCTTCTGCATGCCTCTTACCATCATTCAGAGATTTTGATGGTATACATGGAAATGTTCATGGGATATGTACTGGCTGGTTTTGTGTCAACTTGACACACACTTGAGTTATCACAGAGAAAGGAGTCTCAGGTGGGGAAGTGCCTCCATGAGATCCAGCTATGGGGGAATTTCTCGATTAGTGATCAAGGAGGGGGGGACTTGTGGGTGGTACCATCTCTGGGCTGGTATTCTTGGGTTCTATAAGAGAGCAAGCTGAACAAGACAGGGGAGGCAAACCAATAAGGAACATCCCTCCATGGCCTCTGCATCAGCTCCTGTTTCCTGACCTGCTTGAGTTCCAGTCCTGACTTCCTTTAGTGATGAACAGCAGTGTGGAAGCTCAATAAACCCTTTCCTCCCCAACTTGATTCTTGGTCATTATGTTTATGCAGGAATAGAAATCCTGACTAGGACAAATTGGTACCACAATTGGGGTATTCCTGTGACAACCTGACCATGTTTTGGGGAGGACTGTGGAAGGACTTCGGAACTTTGGGCTAGAAGATCCATTCCATGTTAAGAGCTCTGTGGGATGTTGTGTAGGAACTTGGAAGATAATGTTGAGAACAGTGTAGGAGATGGAAGCCTGGCTAGTGAAATTTCAGAGGGACTATTAAAGACTATTATCAGGGCCATGTTTTGGTTGTGAACATTCTGTGGTTTTGTTTAGCTGGGGCTGAAGAATCAGCTGTGATTAACAAGAAACCAGAGCCACTAAAGCAAACCCTTGTGTTACTGGGACTATTGATGCTAGTTAGCTGGAGCTAAGAAATTAGCGGTGATTAAGAAGAGACCAGCATCACCTAAGTGAAATCTTCTGTGAAGTGTTTTCTGAGAGCACAGGAGCTGTGTTCTAGAGATAGTCATGATTGTACTTTGTGCTGTGGCTGGACTTGGTACTGTGTAAGAGTCACCCCGGTGGTACTGGTTTTGAAGGCATGAAGGGGTCATGAAGAGCAGCTGAGGCTTGGCACTGTGAGAGGCCACAGAAGGCCACTGATGAAGGTGCAAGCTCAGTTGAAATTGATGGCCCAGGACTGAAGGGGTCATGCATAGGAGTTGAGACTTGGCACCATGAAAAAGAGCCTATGAGAGGCTAATGGTGAAGCCTAGTTACAGCAGAAGACAGCAATGTTTTGGAGATGCCAGTGCCATGAGATGACCACCAAGAACAGCAGCAGCAGTAGAGTACAGGCATCTGGAGCCTAGAAGACAAGGTGTGTGCTACAAAGGGCAGAGTTGGAGAAGTAACCTAAGCCCTTGGAGGAGTCCGAAAGATCACTAGTTGAACCATTGGGCCACTGGAGTTTGAGTTTTGCTTTTGATTGTGACTGTGCCCTGATATTTTTCCCTCTTGTTGGAAGAAAGTATTTTAGTGGAGTCCACAGTTAAGAGAACTTCGATTTTTTAAAAGATTTTGAATTTTAAAAGATATTGGACATTTTAAAGGGATTAAATTTTTAATATGTAAAGACTATGGGTCTTTTAAAGTTATTTAGATCTTGGGAATGAATAAGAAAGTAAGGTTTGAGGATTAATAGTGATGTGTTTGTGTGTCAAGTTGACAAGGAGTCAATTGTACTGGCTGGTTTTGTGTCAACTTGACACACACTGGAATTATCACTGAGAAAGGAGTTTTAGTTGGTGAACTGCCTCCATGAGATCCAGCTGTGGGGCAATTTCTCTATTAGTGATGGTGGAGGGGGGACCTTGTGGATGGTACTATCTCTGGGTTGGTATCCTTGGATTCTATAAGAGAACAGGCTGAGCAAGCCAGGGGAGGCAAGACAGTAAGGAACATCCCTCCATGGCCTCTGCATCAGCTCCTGCTTCCTGACCTGCTTGAGTTTTAGTCCTAACTTTCTTTAGTGATGAACAGCAGTATGGAAGTGTAAGCTCAATAAAGCCTTTCCTCCCCAACTTGCTTCTTGGTCATGATGTTTATGCAAGAATAGAAACCCTGTGTAGGACAGTATAATTACGAAGGACATAAGTTTCTGGGTACCCTGTCTTTTCTAAAGTTATAGCCTCAGTGGATTCATTTGTTCATTTTTTTCTATGTCAGAAGTGACTAAGGACGCATAGATAGATACTTAATTGAGGCACCTTCAAATCAGGGCTTCCTAAAACCCATCAGCTTTAATTGGGCTTGCTTAAAAGAAATTCCTTCATTTCCCTGTTTATTTGTTATAAGGAGATCAAAGCAAACAGGTATCAACTGTCAAAGACATCGAGATTGTCACTATGTATTCTGGGAAGGTCTTCTCATTCTAGAAAAAAAAATCTTTTTAGTCCCATAGAACCTAGAATTCCATAGACAGGTGCCACAAATATAAATTTGCTTACTGCCTCACATTGACTCCACATATGGAGCCAAACTGTCTGAACTCAGCTGTGCCTTGGTGGTTTTACTGAACTTCCCAGAAAACCAGCAGGCAAGTTGAGGGTGCTTAGTCATTGCATCACAGTAAACAGAGGCTCCTTAACCTTGGCATGTGGCTCACATGTCCAGTCTCTATGTACTTCTTCTTAGTCTCAAATGTACTGTTTTCATCTAATAATAATAGATCGCTGTAGAACCTGCTTGATTTTATGGATTGGCTGACCAAACACTGCTTGTAATAACTACGTTTGGCACCACAGCCTCTTAATAGCTTGTTTCCAGGCATTCTGCCTAAACAGAGGTTCAGTTGAACACCATCAATTGCTTTTAAATGATTTGTAGTTCTTGAAAATGGCTGGGGTTTACTTAAAACCATTAGATGTTTTTAGTTTGGGATTTTTTTTTGTACCCTTGCTTACCATGAACTATATGAGATCCATTTTTGTTTATATCATTTACCAAAGATATTTTTAATGTCACAGATGTTGTGGTCATATGATGATAGCAGTAGATTTCTTCAGGGAATATATGAATCTCAGTGTTGACCAGTATTCTTTTGTGGTATTCAGTAAATAGGAGGACATATTATATTTTGAATCCACGTAACCTATTGGAGTTTATGCTGCCTTCTTATTGATTGTCCTTTCTTTTGGAAAGTTTTTTTCTCACATGACCTAGTGTAGGGATCCTATAACATCCACTAATGTTTTATTTGTATTATCGTGGCTTCCAAAATGCTTGCTACTTTGTCCTCATCTAATCCATATTATAAATTGTCTTGATATAAGAGAATGTAATATTCTTCCTAATATCTATTGAGTACAGTATATATTCTCTTTTACTGAACTTATTATATAGGAGGTAACAGAATTTGTTAAAGTGTTAAACTCTTTTCTATAGTTATGGACAATAATTATTTGTTAAATTTCACTGTATCATGAATTAAATGTGTATTAATCTGTCATTACAAAGGTAACAATTCAACCTACATCCCTATGAATGGAACTTCTACTTATGTGACATTTTCAGCATCTGTTTGGTTGTTCTCTCAAAGCAGGCACCAAAGCGGAAGGTATATGGATACTAAAACATCTGCTTCTTCAGGTCATTACAGGTGGGGATACTGGTTTCTATTGTTTCTTGAATGAAATACGGGCTTTGATTTTCTGTCTGTTTAAAGATGGAAGAATAGGTAATTAAGAGAAATACCTCCACTATACTACCACTATAATCTGTAGTTTCTTAGAATAATTCTTTACCACTGTTGATAGTCAAGCACTCCAGATTGGTCTCTGTTGTTTAAGACCCCCTAATTTTCCACTGAATAGTGAGACTCCAGGTCTACAGAAATATGTTTTGCTGTCATGGGTAGCAATGCAAAGACCCTTGTCACTAATTCAGACATAATGTGTTGGTAAAGAGGAATGACCATGGTAGGTCAAGCAGGAAGACAGCCATTTGAAAACCAAATAGGGTGACTTTTGAAACAGCTCATACGGTACATTGATTATAGACCTTGAATCTCTAGAGTTGTGAGAAAATACTTTCTAAGCAGTTACATTTACTACTATGTTATTTTATTCTGGCAACACAGAGTAACACAGGGGTCAGGAATAAAGCTGATTATAATAGCACTAATCTATCCCACTTTCAGGAATAACATGTAGCTTGATTTTCAACATTCACATCTACTGTATATCTGGGCATCTACATCTCCAGTTGAACCCTTACTGTGATTCAGGAGACTTTCTGTTAAATAACATTTTAGCCAAAGCTCTTGTTTGAATGATTATACACTGCATCTGATCCTCAGGAACCTTCTCTATTCTTTGCAAAGTGGAGATTCTTTCTATTTTACTGATGCAGAAGCTCTATGCCAGGAGTACCTCACCTTAAACCCATGATTTTATTAGATTTCTATTGCTATTGTACTAGATTACTACAAATGTAGGCATTCAAAGTCATAAAAGATGTCTACAATAACTGTAAATTGTAAGATTAAGATGGGTCTAATCAAGGACTTAGCAGATGGTCATTATTTTCCAGAGGCTGTAATGGAGAATTGAATCTTTACTGTCCTGAATTTCTGTAGGCTTCGTATCTGCCTTGTCTTGTGGCTTTGGTTCTTTCCATCTCTAATGGTAGCACATTGCTGCTCTATGCTTTTCTTTCATAGTCATATTTGGGCTCTCCTCTTCTTCCTTCCACTTTCAAGGACTCTAAGGATTATATTGGATTTGATTGGATGACCCATGATAATCTACTTTAAGGTATTCTTTTTAGCAACCATAATTACATGAGTTATTTTAATTTCTGTTTCCCAAGAAGGAGAGCATATTGGCTGTATCCATGGATTGAACATGAACAGTTTATGAGGCAGGGAGATGGAGCCTATTCTGCCTTCCAGAGTAATATATAGATTCTAGATAGTCTAGATAGTCTTTTCCAGTACATAAGTGCATTCTAGAAATAGTCATCTAAGGTTGTTCTCATAATTACTATAACCTTAATCTTTCAAATAGTCAATGCATTGCATATACATTGTGTATTATCCAAGTTCACACAGGAAAGACAGGATAGCATGAAGTTCAAGAAGTATCAGTCACAGAATATAGCAAAAATTTACCAGACACTGTTACTTTGTTGATAAATAAAACTCTATTTTCTGGGCAATTCATTGGTGACTATCTTGCTTGTGTGTGTTGTTTATTTTTTACATAAAAGGAGTTATTTTTGTATTTTAGAGTATTAACTGTACCTATTTGGAACTTTGTACTCTGAAGGTTTAAGTCCATTCTTCTCAGATTCTCAGTGTGCACTGAGGTCTACTACATGGCTTCAGAATAGCACTTATGCACAGGCAGCTCAGGATAGCACTCATGCTTACATGGATCCAGGATAGTACCTATACATACAAGGCTCTAGGGTAACACTCATACCCACACAACCCATGAGATGTTGAAAATTAGGAAAATAAAAATGGAGAGAATATGGAGAGTCATAGACTGCTTCTTCTTTAACCTTAACCCAGAATCTGGTTCAGGTTTCTTGTTACCTCTTTGTGGGATGTGGTAATAACCATATCCACACAGGCTAAATTTCTCAGATTCCTATGGTTATGTGTATATACAAATGGAGAATTTTTGTGTGATTGTGGGGGCTGATTAATTTCAAGATTGTCATTCACAAATTGAAGGAGAACCTGTGATTTTTGGTAGTCAGATCCAGGGCACAAGACACCTAGAAAGATATGTGTAAACTTGAGTTTTGATATAAGAATAACAGTGTTGTTCTACCTCAAAGACAAACAGATAAGAGGTATTCTGGATTATTAGGGGATGGGGAATCAGTTTTTTTTCTCTTTTGTTCAGTTGATTGGAAAAAGCTTGGCCATGTCAGAGAAGCCATGGGTCTAATCTGCTCACGTTTTAAACATGTAACCATAACTCAAATGCAAATTCAAAATTCTTTTTTTTTTCTTTTTATTCGATATATTCTTTATTTACATTTCAAATGATTTCCCCTTTTCTGGATTCCCCCTTCCTGAAAGTCCCATAAGCCCTCTTCCCTACCCCTGTTCCAAAATCATCCCCTTCCCACTTCCCTGTCCTGGTATACACTGCTGCATTGAGCATCTCCAGGACCAGGGGCCTCTCCTTCCTTCTTCTTGGGCATCATTTGATATGTGAATTGTTTCTTGGGTATTTTGAGCTTCTGGGCTAATATCCACTTACCAGTGAGTTAATACCATGTGTCTTCTTTTGTGACTGGGTCACCTCACTGAGGATGACATTCTCCCGTTCCACACACTTGCCTAAGAATTTCATGAATTCATTGTTTTTAATTGCTGAGTAGTATTCCATAGTGTAAATATACCACATTTTCTGTATCTTTTCTACTATTGAGGGATACCTGGGTTCTTTCCAGCTTCTGGCTATTATAAATAGGGCTGCTATGAACATAGTGGAGCAAGTGTCCTTATTACATGCTGGGGTGTCCTCTGGGTATATGCCCAGGAATATATAGCATATATGTATAGCAGGGTCCTCTGGTAGTATCATGCCCAGTTTTCTGAGGAATCACCAGACTGATTTCCAGAGTGGATGTACCAGCAAAGTGAAATTAAAACAAATATCTTAATATCTTGTTACTTAGATCAATTTACACTTTACAATCAAATATCACGCTTGTTTTTCTAGAACTTTCAATGTAATTCATCTTAGTTGTTTTATTACTTTATTAAAGATAAAACAGGTTTTCATTGTTACCTGATTTAAGTTTAAATCTTATGTGATGTTTCTCAGATTATCATGTGTGTTATACTTGAGCAGTCTTTATAGTTTTCATTTTGGTGTGTGTGTGTGTACTTAATTATTTTGTCTCTTTTCTGTTAAATTGTATGTTATACCCTTCCTCTGAAAGATTTTGTCTAATTCATTCTGCATTTTATATTTTGTTCTGTATTTTTATAGCACATAGAATTTAACCTGATACAATACAGTCATTTTGCATTTACTGCCTCTGAAGAATGATTGGGTAGAATGCAGAAGTAATATTTTAAAAGATTTTTTGTAATTAATCTATTTTATTATTTTTGTACAAAGGACTAAACCCAAGTCTATAAGGACTAATATAACACTGATGTGTGTTTCCTAACCTTCTCTTTGGAAATAGGGTCTCACTTCTCACTAGTCTCAAATTGTAATCTTTTTGCTTTAGTCTTTAAAGTAGCTGGAATTACTGCCTCTTTTCATTATGCCCGAACCTTTAGTTAAATTTGAAGTTGTTATTAAGGCCTCAAAATAACACAGCAATAGAAATTTTAATTTAAAATTTTTTCACTAGTCCATTTAGAAGAGCAAATTATCCAGTGCATTTTTGATATGAGTCTAGCTAGGCTCATAATTTTGGAAGTAACAATTGAATATTCAATGTGCACAGACATTTCTTATAACTAATTTTAAGCATTTACAGTATGTTTCTATTGTTTCTAAATATGTAAATGTTTTATCTATATATAAAATAAGAATCTATAAACTGTCATTTATAACATTAATATTACATGCTATTTATATGTTTTGAGGTAAAGCTATATTATCTTTTAGGCATTTTATTTGCATTCTTAAGGGAATATACTGTTAGAATATAATTCTATAAAGAAGTATTGAATACATATGATGAGATCACAAAATTTGGTGATATTTTGAGCTTTATTTTATTTCCAATTTCACTGAGTCCAAAATAAAGTTATGAAATGTATCCTGCTACTATTATTATATTTGTTTCATCTTTGTTTGTCTAGAAAACACTCTATTGATTCTTTGCTACCATTGGTCTTTTCTTGCCTTTGAAGCTGAGATTTTCTTGTGTTTCAGTGCACCCTGGTTTAGCAGCTAATTGACCTCTATTCATGTTTGGTTACAATTGTTCACTGAGAAAATCATCATGAGACATAATGTACATAGCACGGTACACTGTAGGCATTTAGGAAAATACTTGAAGAACTGTAACAATGGTCTTTGTCTTCACATAATATATAGTGTCTGTGACAAGACAATACTATTTAGTGTAAATGCTATTCTCTGAATCAGGAATTTTGTTTAATAAATTCTTCAAATATTACCTCAATAATATCCTAAAATTCACAGAGGCAAAACCTGGGCCTGAGCCAGATTGCATAATACGTAAGTGGACAAGTCTATGAAGCTAGTAAAACCAAGATTAGGCTCTAGAAATATATTACAATGTGTCTTCATGGCTATTTAGCAGTGGAACATTGCACATCTTGGAGGGGAACATGAAAGCAATGCAGGAATTGATATTTGAAACTAAAATGTAGGTGATTAGTCAGAGTTGATTTTTTTTTTAGTCTGTACTTTATAGGAATGTCTCTGTGATGATCATATATTATAGAATTGAAGAACCAATGTGATGAAGGCAATGATAGCATGGTGTTTGTAGCTGAGTGTGTGTTTGCTAACATCTTGCAGTTAGTGTTCCAAGGTGTCAAAGCATCTAAGAAACACTATGTTTGGGATACATAAGAACCATCCTCTCCATCCCAATACAACTACTCTACTGCATAAAACAGGTAAATTAACTGCCAAATTAAGTGGTTTTGTTGCTTTGTACACAATAGAAGCCTATTACTGTTTGCTTTTGTAAAGTTAATTTTGTTTCTTCATTTAGTTTTTAATATTTTTTAGCTTTTAATATTTTAAGATGAAAAATTCTATGATCACCACTCTCTGAGCCAAAAGGTAAAGTCAAGTTAGATTTTAAGGGAAATATGATATTTTTTACACTATTAGCTCATACTTAATGTTAAAAGATATTATTATAGAGAAAGTCATTCTCCAAATGGCATTACAAAGATGAATACTATGTAAAAATGTAATAATTCTTTTGAAATAGGGCATATACATAACTATTGATATGTAATGCAGAAAATAAAAACCTTAGAGGAAAAATTTATATAGTAGGACTTCAAAAATATATGCACCTACCTAAAATTTAAAATTAACCCACTTAGTTAATTAAAGGTTTAGAATTTTATAAAGGTGAGGGTCTCATTTCAGATCCAAACATAAAACAAACAAAGCAAAATTTAGAAAAGAAGAAAAAGGAGGGAAAATAAAAAAAGTAAAAGCAAAGGTAAGAAAAATTTCTGGCTCATATACAATTTGTCAGTGAATAAATTTATATGTTCAGTTGAGACATTATGGCAGAGGAGCTGGTAATGAGCATAAACAGTACTTTCCATAATCAGCGAGCTTCAGAGTGGACAAAGTACTTCAGCAGTCAAGTAGTGCTTCAGTACTCTATAACACAGTTCAGAAGAAAGTTTAAGAGTTGGCCAAAATAGTACAGAAATTTTAAGTGTTACACATAGTTCCATGGACACACAAAACAATGTGGAATTAAAAAGCAAGTGCTTGTTGACAGGAGCCTGATGAAGCTGTCTCCTGAGAGGCTCTGCTAGTACCTGACAAGTACAGAGGTGGATGCTGTCAGCCAACCATTGGACTGAACACAGGTCCCCAATGGAGGAACTAGAGAAAAGAAGGAAGGAGCTGAAGGAGCTTGCAGCCCCATAGAAGGAACAACAATATGAACCAACCAGTACTGCAGAGCTCCCAGGGACTAAACCACCAACTAAAGCATACACATGAAGGGACCCATGGCTCCAGCTGCCTATGTAGAAGAGGATGGCCTTGTTGGACATCAAAGGGAGGAGAAGCCCTTGGTCCTGAGAAGGCTCTATGCCTCAGTATAGGGGAATTCAGGAATCCCAGGATAGGGAAGTAGGAATAGGTAGGTTGGTAAGCAGGGGGTGGGGATAGAATAGGGGGCTTTCAGAGGGGAAAACAAGAAAGGGGATATCATTTGAAATGTAAATCAAGAAAATATCTAATAAAACAAACAAACAAAAAGCAAGTAGGTGTTAAATTTAAATTTAGATCTCTAAACACAGATTACAGAAATCTCTGAGGAAGATTTCCCATGCTCAGAATTCATTCCTAAACTCAAAATATCACCATATATTTGTTGGGCATGTGTCAGAATCTGTCTATTTTACAATATGAATCACACTCGAATTGTATGAGCCCCTTACATGTGCTGCCATTTATATTCCATAAAAATATAATATACTAATTCTGACTCTCCATGATTGGTTAACATAGTCTAGAAATAAAATGTCCAGGTTCTAAGTTCACATACATAGTAGGTGTAGGACTAAGGATCCAGATTCCTGTAATACGAGCCTGTAGCCTTTTTTATCAGTGATTTTGTTTCTAGTCTCAGAGATATAATCTTGGGGATAGAATATAGATAGAATAATGCATAAGTATTAGAGAATTAATGTATAGAGAGTTCTCAGATATACATGTGTAGTTTGATAATTTAGATAGGTATTTGTCAGGTGAAACAAAAACTAATGTATATAATTGTTATATAATACATATATATATATATATATATACATATATATATATACATATATATATATAAAATCAACTCTTGCTATTTGCCATTAAGCACATTTCAGAATGGAAATCTTATTCAATGTGATAAGACTGAGAAAGGTTAGCTCTATTTTTGTGTTGGTTGTTATCGATTTTTCTTGAAGTAGTTGACAATTATATGTAATGACGTGGTTATACTGACTAAACCTTGTTTGATCAGTTACATTTGCAAATTAGAGCTACAGGGTGTTAGATTTGTGAAAACAGAAATTGCAGGCATGCCTTTATTGTGAGTTATAGGCTTGTGTAAAATGGGCCACACAATTGCTGTAAACATGCTGTGTTACCTTCTCCTTGCTGCTATAGCCAGTCATCACATGCAAGGTAAAGCAACCAGGCATAGTACCTTATAGTTCTAAGGTTGAAATCTAAAACGAGTCCTTTTTATTTCTTTTTCTTTATTCTCCCATACAATATGTTTCTACTGCAGCCTACTTTCCCTCCCCTCTGCCCAGTCTTCCCCTACCTCAGATCTGTTGTTTCTCCATTTGCCTTTAGCAAAGAGTAAGACTCCCCAGAGTACCAACTGAACATGGCATAAACCTCCAAGAAACTAGGCACAAACCCTCTTGGTTGAATGAGGTAATGCAGTAGGAGAAAAATGGTCCCTTGTGCAGAAAAAAATGTTAGAGATACCTGCGCACACACACACACCCTTCCACTGTTAGGAATCAAAGGAAGACCCCATGGTCAACAACCTCAGTATATGCACACAAGACCTTGTACAGACCCATGCAGACTCTGTGATTGCTGCTTCAGTCTCTGAGCCCCCATGAGCCCTGCTTAGTTGGATTTGTGGGCCCTGTTGTCCTGGTACCTTCCGTGCTTCAGGGCTCGCTTCTTTCTTGTAGCTGCTTTATTGACTCTTTGTACTTTGAGAGGTTGCTTCTATGATTTTGAGTTAGGGTCCTCTTGTTTCTCTTTGAGTCAAAGAGTGGCATTTTCAAATCTTTTGTCCTAGTCTGTAATCCTTTCACAAGCCATAGAAGCCACTGTGAGTACCTTTAGGCCCTCCCCACTATGAAAATAATCTCCACATCTTAAAATCTTTAATTCCATTGGAAAATTCTTATTTTTTTTTCTGCAGAAGGTAAGTAGTACATATTCTAGACTTCTGGAATGAGATGTGGAAATCTTCAAGGAGCCTGGATGCTGCCTACCATAGCCAGATCCTGGTATTTAGAGGAACCATTTTCCTATGAATTGTACAACCTTATTTATCTTGATGTGCATGTGCAGATGCCTTGGTAAAGTAATTTAAGAATAGGTGTGAGGAAACTCATCTGCTGTACACTCTGATCCAGCAAATGACCTTTTAATAGCTCATTTCCTTCTTTTCACGATGCAAATTGTACCCAAAAAGGAGAGCCCTTCCTAATCAGCTTTTAGCTATTACTGTATTTTAAAAACTGATTTAATCAGTTACCTCCTCCATACTTTTTAAACATTTAAATAAAAATGAGTGAGAGAATATAAACTTCTGTTTTGTTTCAGCGCTGGTTGTCCCCAAGTTTAACTTTGTGAGTAAAATGATTAATAAAACATTTTTTATTATTCAATCAAAAGATTACTCTTATCACACTGGAGACATGGCTCAGGGTTTTAGAGCACTGACTGCTCTTCTAAGGGTCCTGAGTTCAATTCCCAGCATCCATATGGTGGCGCACAACCATCTGTAATGGGATCTGATACATTCTTCTGGTATGTCTGAAGACATACAGATAAATAAATATTTTAAAAAAGATTACTCTTGTATAAAGAAAATGCCAAATTATAAATTCTTGATATTTTATATGTACAGCAGAACTCTTAAGGAGGGATTAACTGGTCTCACTAGGTAAATTGCTTGAGTTTTTGTATTTGAATAGGTGGGGAGAAAAAGATGCAAGATTTCTTCATTCCAGTAACTCAGAAATTGTTTCCTTGCAAATCAAACTATTTCTAAGGGATGAGAATTAGGAACCATTGAAAAACCATTGACATTTCTGTTTTCTTCAGTACCCTGCCTTCAGTAAGTCTGATGAGTTTGGATAAATCTTTAATTTACATGTTAAAAATGGTGAATTAATGATTTCTGCATAATTTTAGGAAGCACCACAAATGATAAATCATTCTGCTCATTAAAACTCTTTAATACTTTGGGTTGAAAGTCAATTTTATCTGATATTAAAATGGCTACTCCAGCTTGTTTCCTGAGACCATTTGCTTGTAAAATTGTCTTCCAGCCTTTTACTCTAAGGTAGTGTTTGTCTTTGACCCTGAGGTGTGTTTCAACTGTGGCATTGTCAAATAGAGGGATTATTTTTACTGAAGACCCAACTAGAAGATGCTTACAAAGGTTAAAAAGAAACTGTATATGCATGCTTACGAGGAGGCAAATTCCAAAGGCTTATCTCGTGTGAGCTCATTTCTCAGTATGTAGAATACATAGTAAATTGATCTTGTGGCATTAAAATTAAGGGAGAAAAGATAAGAAAATAGAAGACTTCAGTTTCGAACATGTAATATCATGTCACCTAGAGTCAAGTGAGCATGCTTGGGCTTGCGTGGGCACAGTTCTGGAGGCAAGGGAGAGACACAGTTTGGAGTGGTTCCAAGTCTCCAAAGCACAATTGCATCTACCTTCCTTCTCATGCCAAGCACTGTGCCTAAAGGTAGTAATCTTATAATCTACAAACACTTCCCCCACTCCTCCAGGAGCTAAGAGTGGATGAGTCAATCAGGGAATCAGAGATGGTCCATAAAAAGGGTTTCGTTGTGACTAATATCACACATGCATGTGGACTTTTATGGAGCAATAACATTTTGACATGTTGGTGTTAAAGCAGGCATCCTCGAATGAGACAGAAGCAGTGGTCCATGACAGGAATCAAATGAGAAAAATATAGTAATAAAAGTTTAGTATACAATACGTAGTACAGTAAATGTATTTAAAAGAAACACAATAAAATCACATGTTCATTCAACATCTAAGGATACTGATGACTCTTGCAGAATCAAGATGAAGTTGTGAGTGGAAATCAACTCGTAGCGACATGCAGACTAGTCCAGAGGTCAAAACTACACTGCACAAAATCAAAACTAATAGTTTCTCAGTTGTATGCAAAGTGGAGGTAGGCAGAAGAGAAAGGCTGAGTTGCTTTGTTGCATCAGAATGAGTCAAGTGTAGGCATGATGCCGAACCGGGAAAGGGAGTGCCTGGCGAACACCTCCCTTCATCATGCTTTATGCTTCATGTTTCTAACTAAAAAAGAAAAAAGAAGAAAGAAAAAGAAAAACAATACAGATACCTGTGTTCTTAGAGGGCAATTTGTGGGGGCATTGAGACAACAAAATTATGTCTCTGTATGTGCATACTGACATAAGTGTACATTATGCAGTAGTAAGAGTGCTAAAGACAATAATTAAGATTGGAAGATCAGGGCTAGAGGGATGGTTCAATCATTAAGAGAAAATGCTACTCTTACAGAGGACCCAAATTCGGTTCCCAGCACCCACATCTGGCAACTTAAAGCTGTCTTAGCTCCATTTCTAGGGAGTCAATGTTTCTGGCCTCTGAGCAAATGAAATCAGCACACACACACACACACACACACACACACACACACACACACACACAAGCACACCCATGTTTTTCACATAAATTTGAAAATAAACGTTTATAAAGGGAAATAACTTCTGGTTTCTTTTAAAACGAAGTAGGCATTCATCAAAAACCTAAGTTACAGAAAGAAGGTAAAATGGAGTGCTCCAGCCTGAAGGATCTTTTATTATGAGAACTCCAAGTGGAAATGTGTCTGATATTCAGAAGGAACAAGAAATTCCATAAAAGCAGGTAAAATAATGAGGTGTATGACCAGAGATGTAAGTAAAATCTGGCCATGTAAGCCTTGACAGACATTCTAAATGTTTTTGTATGTATTCTGAGGAGATTTTTCTGGAGCCACAGTGTCTGGACACAGCTGTAGGGCTGACATTAGAAGGGTCATCCTGGATGCTGTGGAGACTAGAGAACAAAGTATTGACCTTGGGTTGCACAGTCATCTTAGAAAGCATTTACTCTAGTTTAAGAGAAAGATTCAGTTCTATCCAGTGTAAAATGCTGCAAAGACTTACAATGTATTTTGAAAAACATAAGTGGCAAACATAATTTCATGTTGCACAGTGAAAACTATGAGAAAGGTTAAGGATCAATCTGGGGATATTAAGATGAACAATGGTGTAGGATTAGACTGAAGAAATCTTAGGGTGAAATTCCTATGCGTTGTCAAACATGGGATTACAACCAACAAATGATATGGCAGATAGTAAACGGTTTATGAATAAATTCCCTTAAATTTGGCTTCATTCTTTTTATTTTTTTTAACTCCAGATTTTATTCCCCTCCTAGTCCACATTCCCACTGTTCCACATCCCATACCTTCTCCCTGGCCCCCTGTCTCCATGAGGATGTCCCCACCCCCTCCCACACCCTTACCCCACCAGACCTCTAAACTCCCTGTGTCCTGCAGTTTTTTGAGGGTTAGGTGCATCCTCTCTGACTAAACCCAGACCCAGAAGTCCGTTCTTGTATATGTGTTGGGGGCCTCATATCAGGTGGTATATGCTGCCTGGTTGGTGTTGCAGTATTTGAGAGTTCTTGGGGGTCCAGGTTAACTGAGACTCCTGGTCCTCCTACAGGTGGCCTTCCTCCTCAGTTTCTTCCAGTTTTCCCCTAATTCAACCACAGGGGTCAGCAGCTTCTGTCTGTTGGTTGAGTGTAAATATCTGCATCTGACTTTTCAGCTGCTTGTTGGGCAGTCATGATAGGGCCCTTTTTGTGAGCACTTCATAGCCTCAGTAATAGTGTCTGGTCTTGGGTTCTCCCCTTGAGCTGGATTCCACTTTGGGCTTGTATCTGAACCTCTTTTTCCTCAGTCTTTTCATTTCCATCCCTGCAGTTCTTTCAGTCAAGAACAATTATGGGTCAGAGTTTTGACTGTGGAATGGCAATTCCATCCCTTACTTGATGCCCTGTCTTTCTGCTGAAGGTGGGCTCTACAAGTTCCCTCTCTCTACTTTAGGGCATTTCATCTAATGTCCCTCTCTTTGAATCGTTAGAGTAACTCACCTCCCATGTTTCTGGTACATTCTGGAGGATTCCCCAATCTCCTACTTCCCAAAGTTCCATGTTAAAATAAGGATAGCGCAAATTGTGTTGAAGTAGTTAAGTGTCACTGTAGGGTTCTGTTGCTCCCAAAGTCTGTTGCAACAAAACTAGATTTCTAATTTGTTGTCTTTGAACAAATTATCTCTGTTTCTCTTGCCTATTGCTTCTAATAACTTTATTTTGAATTAGTTTGATTGCAAAATGGTTATTGTATTTATATTTAAGAAATATATATGGCTGAGCATATTATATACACAGGCATGTTCTGATTTTGTACACAGACTTCTAGGCACCAATCCATTTAATTCTAGAATCAGAATTGTGCCATCTAGTATTGGCTAACCACACAGACACTGAATCTGTCCATGTTGCCATTCGCCTTGCCTAGGCCCCTGTGAGAATAGAAGTATAATTTACACAATAATTCATTTGGGAGGAACAATGAAATAAAAGCCATTAACACTTGGGAAAGTATATACTTGGAAATATGAGACTTTGCTCTGTCTAAAACTCTTTTACAGCCAAATTTATTCTTTGTGGTGGCTTTGTGGTTTGTGTTTCGAATAGCAGGATAATTGAGGTCATGTTAATGCAAAGTGACAGATATTTTGAACGATTAGGTTGCAGCTACTTTTCTTGGGAATTTCATCATCCTCAACACTTATTTCCTCAAGTATTAACAAAGACTTTGTGTCTAGAAAATTCCTTAAAATGTTTTATGGTTATTTGTTTCAAGTGACTCGTTGGTTACATTATCTCAGAAGGAATGCGACAATGAAAAGTGGTATTTCAAAAGTTAACTTGTACTAGTAAAAATAAATTTTTTACTCTCATTCTCTCTCACATTCTCACTCATATTCTCTCTGTCTCTGTCTCTCCTCTCTCTGTCTCTGTGTCTCTGAGTCTCTGTCTCTGTCTCTCCTCTCTCTGTCTCTCTGTCTCTGTCTCTCTGTCTCTGTCTCTGTCTCTGTCTCTGTCTCTCTCTCTCTCTCTCTCTCTCTCTCTCTGTGTGTGTGTGTGTAGTTAGAATTTTGGAGACAGACTTGATTCTAGTCTGAAATTATAGTCAGTTTGTGATTTTCAGTGAGGCATTCAACTTATATGCAATCAGTGCATCTTTATCACTTATGAGCAGATTGAGGAAAATTGTATTATGAATTGAATTAAGAAAATATCATTCTTTGGGTGCAAAGCCTATTGCTTGTATTTAGACATTCTTAATCACTTTGAACTGTTGTGTTTGCATACAGGCATGTATCTTCTAACGCTGGATTATGGGGACTGATAGCTTTCATTGGTGCAACTCTTTCTGACCTTATGAAAATTTTAGTGGATTTATCCTCAATGATCACTTCAAACCTAGAAATCAACAAAAACTTTCTTCTTTTCTGTTCAGGAAAGGCATAGTTGAGCTGCGTTGTGGATTCATGTATATTCTAGTCATACTTAGTTATTGCTTCTAGTGGCAATATTTGTTGTCCTCGTTCTTAAATTTGGATATACCTTTAGGCCTATGTGAATACTTCAGGAGTCTTTGAGTCTAGAGGATCAAAGTCTTTGAAAGTATAATATCACTATTAAAAGATCATATACATGATAAGAATTTATGTTGAAAGCAGTAGCTATCTGTTACTGGCAAGCCTTATTCCCTAAGCAGTGTCCTCAAAAACATTGCAGTTTATACTGCTTCCTCTTAGTTATTCATTGAGAATTTTTAAGCTGGAAAATTTTGAATGAGTATATTGAATGAAAATTTTGTGTCTGGCCATCTTTCTCTCAGATTCTATTTTGCATAAGGTATATCTATTTTTATCTCTTCTAATTTAACACCTTCCCACAGTATTCTTGAATATTTCACACACTGCCTTAGATAAAACCTATGCTCCCTGGAAGACAACAATAGGTGTGGATATTTTTCTTGACAGAAAATCATCTTGGTGAGGGCATGATTATTTCTGAAGGCTGAGTTGCTCCTGACTCCAGAGACCATTGAGTTTTGGAGGTTAATTATTTTCTGTGATGACCACAGTCCTTTCTTTCTACACTGGGATGTATTTGACAATCTCCTGCAAAGGTATCAGCATCTGGTGTAAATATATATCTTACATGGAGTATGTAACAGATAATGAACTTTTAGCTCCTGGAGTTTACATGTTATAAGTTAAATTCATTTTCCCTGGAGAAATGTTTTTGTGGCATGTCTTTTGAAAAGCATTATTAGTTAACCACCTACCCTCTTAGATATGGGTGACATGTTGCATTGAATTTAGGACATAACTAATTCCTTTTAACATTCTGGATTCTATTGTATTTATCATTCTATACTAAATAATATATTAAAATTTGTACTGTAGAACTAATTTCATTTTATGTTTTGAGAGCTTCATAGGGAAAAAATTGACCCCCCTTCAATGTTAGCTTTTCTAAATGTAGAATTATTAACACAACTGCTTTTATAAACAATACAAACCTTAATTTTTGCCCATCGTTTGGAACATGTTATGTCTAAAATGGCATATATTTAGAAATGTTAAGTAGGTATTTGAGGTCCATAGTAAGCACCAGATGCCTACCTGTCAATAGTGGTTTTAAATGTTCCTCATCTATAAACACCACCAATCTTCTGGGTAGCTTTTATAGTCAAAAGTCTGGATGAGTAATGTATGTGAAGCACACAGATGTTCTTGGACTTCCTTATTGTCATACAGATTGGGAGGAGCTGGGGCAGACTCAGATCTGTGTATCCTTGGATTCAGCTTTCTTAGACATCAGTGGGCTCAATAAAAATGGATTCAGATGATATGGATATAATAATAATTATGAAAAAGTATACCAGAACAGTTTCTTTAACATAACACCTTACTTTTCTTCAATTGCTAAAATATCAATAAGTAAAATATGTTTCAATCTATATAGGCTATGATTTAACATGTTCAGAAGGTAGAATGACTAGAAATCCATGGTTAGCCTAAGATATTCATAACGATAAAGTTTCATTGATAATTTTTATATAAAGTGTGAGAATACAGTGTATAAAACTCTGTCTACTAAAGGCTAGATTTAGAAATACCATTTATGATCATATTATAAATCTAGGATTTAAAATTTTTGAATTTATATGAGATATGCATATTATATAGAATTTATTAGTAGTGTTTACTATTATATAAGCCTAATAATATCAATAACATAAATTCCTATTTACTCATTATTGATATAAATACATAAACTCAATGAGAAATCAATGCAAAACAAGTGCTTGTGTCTGTTTTTATAAGATGTCAGGATAAATTTTCTGCATTGAAGTTAGAACTTTGTTTTTATGGGTTAGACATTCCCAACATAATTCACTAAATCCTCCCACATTTGAAATCTAGGTGGATTTTATTTTTTCCTCTATATTTTGAGAAATACTGTAATGCACATCTGGCTTTTTTCTTCTTTCAAAATATTTCTTAAGGTGAATTTCTACAGGAAGGATTACAGGGTCAAACTATACAAATATTTTTCCAAATTGCCTTCTAAAAGACATGTACCTTACTTTCTTTCCTAAAGCATCCATTTACTGGTTAGGTACATATTGCTCTGTACTTTCTCATAAGAAAGAACAAACACTCTGCTGTTCAAACCTTTAACCTTCACTCTATTTCAACATGGGGAGTTCCTCACCTAAACCTTTCCCCACTTAATTCAGTTTGCACCAGCCTTTAAGGTACAGAAACCAGAATCTTGTGGTCTAATTCCAGATTGCTCATTGGAAGCCCCTTTCCAGGAGAGACCTATGTAAGAGGATCTACGTTATGATGAGAGAGGACTTTAATATAATATTTCTATTGTTTTATCATAGAAATGTTGCAACATTCATAGAATTTTTGTAGCTTTCATATAGATTTTGTTAAAAAAAAGAATGTTCAGTGTACTTCACTGAGGAAATTATTGACATATCCTCAATATTTTCAAGCATAACATTTATTTCAAGTTGAAAACTGTGAATTTTGTTTATATGCATTTATTTTCTCTAGTAATATGCTTGGAAGTTCTTTTTAAAAACCTTTTCTTTTACTTTTAATGCATTTAGTTGTTTTTCCTGTTTGTATGTCTATGTACTATGTGTGGTGTAGTGTGTTCCCACAGAGCAGAAAAGAACATCAGAACATTTGGAGTCATACACAGTCTTAAGTCACCATGTATTTACTAGGAATTGAATTCTGGTTCTCTGGAAAAGCTGACATTGCTTTTAATAACTAAGTCATCTCTGGAACCCCTAATAATATTTATCTATGAATTTATTTATGTTTAACATTTAATAAAAGTATTTGTGACACAAATTATCACCTCAAATTAAAACTTACCTCAACTAGGATATAATTTATACCTAATGTTAGATTTTTTCCTGGCATATTCAAAGTACATGCATACATACTATGCAATGTGCTGCTTTGAAAAATGTTGCCTAGTACAGTTGGAAAGAATTCTTTTAAATTTTAGTACTTTCCTTTATTATAGTGTTAACTGCTGCTGTTAATGAGTTATTCCTGTGCTAGATGTCAGGCATGCAGTAGTAAATAAAATAGATATCATCTTGATCCGAAAACACTTCATTATGTAGAAGGCTCAGAACAATATAAAATAAAATACAGAGGTTGCACACATTGGGGACAATGATGGGGGCAGTGCTGAGGGATGATGACAATAGTTGGGACAATGACCCAGAAAGATTTTAGACAGCAAATCCATTCCAGGAGCATATGAGAAATAACAGTTATTAATATTATATACCAAGAACTGGGCCAAGCTTTTTGCAAGCATCATTTCATTTAATGTTCACAATGTTCTATGACGTACACATTTCTGTTATCTTTAAAGAGAAATGACTACAAGCAGGAAGGTTAACCAAATGCCTCACCTTATTCCACACAAAAAGGACAGAACACTTTTCAAAGTTAGGCTGTGGCTAAAATCTGAGCTGTTGCTATTATATAAAATGATGTACAAGGACTCACGTGGTACACAGAAAGAACAAACAACCACAAAACATTGTGCCATATTGCAGTTGCCTTTCAGAATCATAATATCAAGGAAACTTAAGAATTTCAGTGTTATATTTGACGGACAAACTCAGATGAAGCTAAAGTATAAAGTAATGGAGAGTCGGCAAAGGGAGATTTTTAAAGAAGAAATGCTGCATTTGAATTTTATGCCCAGGGGTCTTTGAAGGGTGCTGTTAGGGAAAGTAACATTTTAAAGTTGGCCTCTTGCTGGGCTCTCTATGTCTCTTGAACATAGATTGGGGTACAGAGAACAAATATGAAGAAAAGGGAGTAGAACACTAGGTGTAATAATAAAGGCATTAGAGAACAGCAGCCAGAGGGTGGGTCCCAGGATGACATCACCGGACATAATGGAGAAGGAAGACTAAGAGTTGATGTCTGAGAGCAAGAGGCTGCAGGAAGACATTTACATTTCTGGGACTGAGTTGACTCATAGTGCCATTCATTGCTTTTAGGAACACTGGGTATTCTATTGGACAGATTCTGACTTCATTTTTGGACATATTAAACTCAGAAGCCTGTGGCTCAAATAGACTAGGTTGTGTGAATCCACACATCGAGACAGATTCAGCATATCATGAGTTATGAATGATGCTCCTGTGGGTTTCAGAGGCCTGCATTACATTCTGTGAGAAAAATATTAGTGCCTCAAACAAACTTAAGGAACACCAATGTTGAAGGGACAAGAAGCCTGCAAAATGACTAAGAAGGAACATTTTCATGGAATACCACAATACTGAACTGTTGTAGATAGTTGGATTTGTTACAGAAAACTTGATTTGAATAATGAAATTTCAGATATGGGGTGACATTCATGATTCTAGATATTGTTTTGTACTAAGGGTAGAGGTCATACTGAGACATGAGTGAGAGAAAATGTTCTCATTCAGTTGTAGTTTGAGGAGAAATCTGGCCACAATGGTCACAGAATTATCTAAAAATTATATGTCTAACACAGAGGTTTGGAAAATGAGAGAGGAAGTGGAATGTAGCTCATCTGCTAGGGTGATTGTTAAGTATGTGTTGGGCTGTAGGTTTCATCTATTGTATCATGTAAGCTGCTTGTAGTGGTGAATACCAATAATCCCAGCAATAAGGAGGTGGAGACAGAACTACCAGGTAAAAAAAGAACTATCAGGAGTCCAGGGTCATCCTAGCTACATCTCAAAAATCAAGGCCAAACTGAGATACTTGAGACAGTCTCAAAAAAAAAAAAAAAAGAGAACAAAGCATTTTTTTTATTGTAAAATGTGTTTACATACAGAGAGAATTGGGACCAGATGATGGAGACATGATAATGTTTTAAAGAAGTCTCTAGTAGAAGAATGGGGTTGAAGGTGATGTTCAGGACCAAGTGGCAATGACTAGTGTTAGTTGCAGTGGAGGATGAAGACAGAGTATGACAAAATGGGAAAAAAAGCCATCTGATAAGAAGTAAGTGGTCAGTAGTGAGCACAGGGACAGACTAGTGGCAACCAGCTCAGCAGGTTCCCATTTAGAGTTCCTGCTCCTTTGTGAAACAGAAAACAATGTAACTGGCTTAAAATGGACAGGTGGATATTGAACATAGGTATTCATAGGTTTCATAAATAGCTCCCAGACTTGGGAAATACTAAGATCACCTAAGGGATCGATATAAAAACCAAACTCTAGACTTTTAAGTTGGAGCTTCTAAATACTGGAATCTAGAACTTCAAAGTGTGATTCTTTTACTTTTTTTTAAATCTAGGGTTGAGAGCTATTAAGAAGTGGGAAGGGGTGGGTGGGAGGACAGGGGGAGAAAAGGGGGCTTACGGGACTTTCGGGGATTGGGGGCCTAGAAAAGGGGAAATCATTTGAAATGTAAATAAAAAAATATAAAAAAAAGTAAGAAAGATTATCTTGCTGTAGCCATATTCATTGTCATACCAGGGAATGAGCTCTACAAAGTTGTTGTTGAGAGCAATGCCAGCCCCAGCATCAACACTTTCTTGAATGCCATCAATAAAATTCTGCCACATTCACAAAAAAGAAAGAAAGAAAGAAAGAAAGCTTCTGTTTTTGGAGAGAAAAACAGGAGCTGTCTTTCTCTTGTAAATAAAGCAGAAAGCTTAAAATTTTTGTTTCTTTTCTTTTTTAAAAAATTGGGATAGTAGTGTTGCTCTGGATAGGGTCATAGCTTGTGCCCTAACCAGCCAGCTTCTAACAGCCATTTAGATATTCCAATTTGAAGAGGAAAATTAAGAGTGAAAAGCAGACAAAGGATGATTTATTGAATATGAACATATTGAAAAGAGAAGGCCAAAGAGACCAGTGAAACCACCCACTGTGCCCATCTCCAGGGTCCTGAAGTGAGGTTATGTAGTGGTTCACAGTCATACATAGCTAAGCAATCCTGGTCAAGACCGTGCTCTCTGCCAGTGATCCTTCGTTATCTCCTCTGCAAGGTGGTATAAGAAGTTGTGCACCTCTTCCCAGGAGAAAAATAATGACCCACTGCCTGGGTCAGACTTTGCTTTCTTCTTTTTCAGGAATGAGATTCCAGGAAGAATTCAACAAGTTTCAACAAGGCCATTGTTTCTGTAGTTTTATTGCCAGAGAAAGAGATGTGTGCATACTCTTGACCAAACTTCATTGCTGTCTTGCCACTAAAAGGCTAAACTCAGCAGGTCACAGAGGAAAGCACAGACTCATGAAAGTGGGACATGGACTTGTATGGCGGGGTTGACTGGGGTGGGAGGGAAATAAGTGGGGGAGGGTGGCTATAATCATAATGCTTTATGTACATTATTAAATCATCAAATAATATGCTTGGTTGAAGAAAGCAAGGCCACCTCCACCAAAAAGACAAATAAAATTTCCCAATAAATATGAACCGTATTGTGCTTTGTATAGGCATGAAAATAATTTTAGATAGGTTTCCTTTCTAGTATTATACTGCTGTATATATGTAGGACTCTCTGAGCACATTGTATACCATTGGAATGAGCATGCAGAGCCTTGGGATGTGTTCATTTTCCACTCTCATAGAGATTGTCTTCATTTTTGTGTAGTGCATGTGTGTGTATAGTAGTTTGTCTCTCAATATCCTCTCTTCCATTTGTCCGCTTCTATGTTTCTGCCTCTCTCCTCTCTTTCTGTTTTTCTGTCTCTCTTTCTCTGTTCCTCCCACTGTATGTGTGTGTGTGTGTGTGTGTGTGTGTGTGTGTGTGTGTGTGTGTGTATGAATGTTCAGATACCTGAAACTACACATTCCCTCCAGAAACAAAATTATATTCACCAGCACTTTTCCATAAGCACACAAAGTGTGATTTTTAGTACTGAAACAGTCATGAAGCAAGAATAGCATTTTCATCATTTGTTGACTTCAGCTGTCTTTGAAATTTACCATGTAATCTTTGAGAGAAAATTGCGTGTGATACACTCCCCCCCCACACACACACAAATTCAAAAATTATGTGTGACATCTACATGAGGCACATTCATTTTGTATCTAAAATATAATCTAAAATTTAGTTCTTCTAGTAAGGAAATAACCCACCTAAGACGTTTATTGCCATATGTGGTCCATATTTATAAAAATACATAACATTTTATGGTATACATTACAGAAGCAGTTTTCATTTTCTACCACAAGCACTCATTATGGCTGACTAGGTTTTCTATGATGTGTTCATTTTATAAGTACAGTAGTTAAGCAGCTAAGTGACTTTTTCAAATCTTGTGCTATATTTTGCATGTATATGTGATTTTATCCTTCATAAAGATGAAATCTATGCCCGCAACACACATACAGACTGAGCAATGGTTTATAGGTAATCCTTTCTTATCTAAGCCATTTGCTCTGAGCTGGGACCATATGTTCCTGTTTTTCCCTAAACTTTGCCACTCATATCATTACCTGTGGACCAGCACATCAGTAACACCTTGATGTTTATTCAAAATGTGGAATCTTCACTGTCAGAACTCTTGAATTAGAAACTGCATTTTAATGAAATCCTTCCAGTGATTTATGCTCACAGTTAACTTTGAGAAGCTGAAGGGCCACAGGGGAAACCTGTGCTTCCCAGCTAGACAGTCTCTAATGAACTACAAAGCAGAATGTTTGCTCCCTCAAGAAGGGTTCTGCTTAATTTTAATTGCTGAACTACAAAATATGCAAAATTAAGTTATAAGGAAAAATAATAAGGGTTAAGTTTGAGCTAGCTTGCTAAAAACAACTGCAAATGTCAGCTGGATAATTATTTTATTCTAATGAGAAACATGCCTTCCTATTTTTTTAATAGGATATCACTTCTTAGCCCAAGCTAATTGCATCTCTAATCTGTAGTTCTTCCTCTCTAACCAATCTATTCATAAGGATACACTTTTTTTCTAATTCTAGGTTTAAAAAGATGACTTTAATGTGTCAGTATCCAAGTACACCCACTGTCCATTACTTTCATCTTCAACATAAGACTTTTATAGAAATGTATTCTCTTTAAGAGAATGATACAGTACTTTATTGTACGGGCTTTTGTGTGTCATTTTGACATGAGTTAGAGTCATAAGTGAGGTAGGATCTTCTGTAGAGTAAATACTTCCATAAGTTTTCAATCAGTGATCAATGGGTGAATGTGGTCCTGGGTTCTATAAGAAAGTAGGCTGAACAAGGTATGGGAAGCAAGCCAGTAAGAATGACCCCTTTGTGGCCTCTGCATCAGTTTGGGCCTCCAGGTTGTAGCCCTTCTTGAGTTTCTGTCTGGACTTCCTCCAATGATGGATTATGATCTGGAAGTATAGGAAATATGCACTCTTTTTCTCTACTTGCTTTTTGGTCATGGTGTTTTGTCATAGTAATATAAATCAAAATAAAAATTAATGATACTTATAAAACATAAAATCAAAATTAACATAAAACATAAAAACATAATATCAGTATATAAGTAAGTATACGTTTTTTCAAAGTAGTAATTAGTAAACTGCTGTGGAAGCAATATGTGGCCATCAGTAATGACTCAGGCATTTAATAATAATATGGAGAAATTCACAATATTGATGTATAACAAATTAATTACCAACTTGATAGGGATGGCCTTTGTAACATTTCCCACTGTCATGAATGAAGGAATGGTAAGTGTGAGTAGAAAGAGCGACTGGGTAAAGACACAGTGGCTATGCCAGCAACAGTGATCGCCAACAGAAACTCGGTTGAGGAAAGCCTTTCAGACTTTTCCCCATGAGAGGGTTTCACATTCTGGCCTTTGGCAGTCTTCCTGTCTCAATGTCATATGTGCTGGATTTACATCACCTATTTAGATCTTTATACTAAAGGTAAATATCCTTGGAATGAAGCAAGATTTAAAAGTAGTACTGTTCTTCAACGGAGGCAATTTACAAAGTGCTCCCTCAGACCTCTCCTCAGCTGGGGGAGCAACCTTGGATTTCTGGTAGGACTCAGAGAGAGTGATGCAGAGTGACATTCTTATTCTTTTCACAGTCTAAACCCAAAGCAGTTTATGGTCCTTCAGTATGTCTAGAGAAGAACCAGAAGGTGAAGACTGTTTATCGTAGTTTAAATCTTCGAATCCATGCACTATTGATGCAATATCTAGTGAGGATACTGCATGAAGAAATTTTCACTGTGCATTTGTGTGTGTGTGTGTGTGTGTGTGTGTGTGTGTGTGTGTGTGTGTGTGAATTAGTAGGCTGAAGACTGACTGCATAAGCTCAGAGAAGGACTATGAGGCTGTTGAACTCAGGAGACCAGTCTAGATATTTTTAATGAAACTTGAGTTTGCATTAAAAAACAAACTTAGTTGCCATGCAGAAAATGAATTTCTGCATAGATTACTAACTGATAGAATGAATATTCATATGATGCAGTGAGAATGCATAGGAGAGCATCTAATCAGACAGGGTGAAGCAATGCTTGAGCGAGGGCTTAACTATGAGTGAGCTGAGTGAGTGAGAGAGGAAAGAAAGGATGCTAACGTGGAAAACCAGTGGCCTTTATAGACAAGAGCTACATCATCTGTTCTGTTCTCCGTTTGTAATGAACTTTATAGGAATAGCAGACGATCTTTGAACTAAAGAGGGAAGAAGTTATATTTTAGAAACCCTTAGACTGAGGCAACAGGCTTTTCATTCTAAAAAAATGTGACTGCTAGAAACCATAAAAATAGCATTCAGAAGGGTTTCTTAGAAGAAATAATTGAATCTCCTGTAATAAATATTGGAGAGTGTTAAGATTAGAAAGCAGTAAGTGATGCCTCGTGAGATACACCAGTTCTTGGGAAGCAACAGCAGGAATATTAGGGATTTGACGTTCATCCTCAGCTCCCCAGTTCCAGGCTAGCTTGGGCTCAATGAAACATTGTCTTAAGACAACACCAGAAAAAGCTAAAATAAAGGAAGCTGGGGGATATCTCAGTATCTTTTATACATGCATGAGGACAGAAGTTTGGATTCCCACAGTCATGTTAAAAGCTGGGCACTGCAACCTGTACTTGTAACCTCATCACTGAGGGCAGAATCAGATGGATTTTGGAGATTTTCTGGCCATCCATTCTAGCCTAAATAAATAGCTTGTCTTCACTCTCTCAACAAATGAGGTAGAAAATTATAGAGGAAGAAACTTGTCTTGGATATTTGAAAACACACACACACACACACACACACACACCTCTCTGTCTCTGTCTCTGTCTCTCTCTCTCTCTCTGTCTCTCTCTCTCTCTCTCTCTCTCTCTCTCTCTCTCTCTCTCTCTCACACACACACACACACACACACACACACACACACACACACACACCACAAACAAGCAGGGGAAAGGAAGAAAAATGAAAAATGGTAGATGTTTGAAGAAACACATAGACACAAATAGGTAGGAGAAAGAAGAAATATTAGGAATGGTAGATGATAAAGAAACATATCAATACTCCAGATAACTACTGTTCTAAAAGTTCTAATTTTAAAGGAAAAAAAAGATGATTGACCATGATCTAAGATTAAGCAATCTATTTATTTGTTTCAGTTGCTACCTTTATTTAATTACCAAAAGTTATTGGGCACATCTGGTAGCTGGGCACCACAGTCACTCTGTCTAAGTATTGGAAATGCAATACTCGAAAGTAAGCATGAAAGGTCTACACAATGAAATTATCCTGCATTTAAAAACTTATAATGCAGTTTCACCCATGAACTTTGTGTAGCAGCAACTTTGTGTATAGGGGGCTGTTATGTCCATTAGAACGTGATTAGGAGGACCTACTTCAGTATGTAAGTTTTTAAAATGGTATGGTAAAACAAAACTTTCAGTGAAATAAAGGACATTGTATTTTGAGGTTAAATGAAATTAATATTAGGGTGTTTCTTTTCATTTTGATTTATTTTGGAAACTGTGTTTTTTACCTATGTTCCACTTCAAATATGAGGAACTTGGACAGCTTTTATTGAAATCACTCAAAGATGAATTAAAAGCCAATTTGAAAAACAAAATATATCATAAACAGTTTTGAAGAAGGACTCATGAGCAATGACTTATAATCATAATTTCTTGTGGTTCTCTCTTAATAATTATGCCTTTTAAGGAAAATAAAATTTATAATGAATGGATTAAAACTTTGAGGGTATTGCTGGTTTATTACCATTGTGATTGTTTTGATTTCATTTATAAGGTTGGTGAAATTAGAGCTCTTATGGTTCTCATAGAAACATTTTTCTGAGTAAACATGAAAGGTCTACACAATGAAATTATCCTGCATTTGAAAACTTAGAATGCAGTTTCACCTATGAAGTATATTAGTCCCTTTAACGCATATTATTTAAATAAAAAAAATACCGAGTACAATGAAGACAAGCAGGTATATGTTTCTCAGGTTGAGATCAGAGAATTTAATTGGCTTTGACTTCTATCAGTTTACTCTGACCTCAATTTTAATTTAAAATAAGAAGCTCATAGGGAAAATGTTTACCATTTATCTTATAGCCTAGGGCCTTTTATGATTTTGCCTCTTAACTTTTCATTTAACACTATTAATTTATTTTGGGGCACTAGAACCTTTGCTCTACTTATAGGATTATAATTGATAAAATATCTAGCGTTTTTCTTGAAATTAAAAAAATTACTCAAGTAAAAACAAAAACATTCTAACACACAGTTTAGAGACATTCTTTCTTGATTTCCAATGACTAAATTTTAGAAACCATTTATGTTATATAAGTAGACTTTAAGGACAAGTCAGTGTCTCAGGAAAAGGGCATGATAAGACTTGGCATCACTTCAGAATATACGGTACCTGCAGTTATTTTTCTGACCTAACCACAGTAAGCCAGTCATAGGCCTGTCGTTTCTGTATCAAATAAGAGAACTTCTTTAACCTGATGGATAATTTAGCATGTACTGGAGTTTCACTTTATGGATTTTCATTGTTTGTCAGTTTTCCTCAAGAAGCAGACATCAAAAGAATAATTAATAGGGCTCTGGTGTTAAAATCATCCAAAAACATTTCAGGAATTTAGGCAAGTTTAAAAACACACAAAATATTAAAAGTTCAATTTTTATACATCCTACAAAGTAAGGATATTAGGGTTGGCTTATGTACTTCAAAAGAATATAAGGTCACCTAAATTAGGTATTTTATGAATGGAACATATTTGAACGGAAACAGAATTTTTGCGAGTGTAAATGTTGCAATAATGGCCCTTTAAGCATTGGAAATGTTGTGGTGTTTGAAGTCATACTTATAGTAAGCTTAATTATCACTACCAGATCACTCAAAATGTGTTTCTGTAGCCTTGAACCGTTAACACCAGCATTTCTTTCATTTTCCTGACTTAGACCTCACATTCCAGAGCAGTAGCCAATATTCAAAAGCCTAGTTTCATGTCTGTCGTGCGACCATCTGGTCTCAGAAGCTACCTTGGCACAAGGCACATGCCTGCTGTGGTCAGTCTGAGCATCCCTGCAGGAATATCAGCTGGCTCTGGAGGGCAGCAGTCTGTATCTTCCACTAGGCTGCACCTGTGCCCGGGACACTGTTCACTCTCCACTTAGCTTCTTGGCTTGTTTTCTGTAATGCCTATGACAAACCTCATTTAACTCCTGAAGATTAGCTGTACCATTCCACTCTACCCCCTTTTCTGACAATGGATGGTTTCACTTGCTTCTGGTGCGACATAATCAGAAATGTTTGCCCACCGTGAATGTCTCCCTAGACCCACAAACTCTGGTCCATCTACCAAGGTATTAATTATCATGAACAAACATGAAAACTTCTTCAACTCCGCCGTTGGGTTGTATTTCACTGTGTCTTTTCCCACTGGCAGGCCCCATGTAGTGCCTAGAACTGAATTTACAGAATTGCCTCATTCAAAGTTGTTTCCTTGGTATTTATCATTGTATTTGATTTATACTTTAATGCTCAGTAAACACTTAATAGAAAAGTGATGTCATTTGTTCTATTCCTCCTTCTTTTTCTCTCTGCTGTGGCTCTCCTTAGGTGACTTTGTCTATTCTGCTTCCTTTTTATTCTATGTAATATATATTGAAAATTTATGGTCATATTTTGAGGCATTAGTAAATGACTTTTGAGGAAATATGTAGTTCTGTCCTTTAAATGATGCAAAGATTGAGACAACTGTGTGACTCAGTTCTAGGCACTATATGGTGATCACCAATGAGAAAGGGAACAATGCATTACACACCAACATAGGATGCATATTCAACTACTGAAGTATTGAATTATTTCTGCATAAAGGGCATTTGGTTGTTCAACATACACAATATCTTATTTATTAATGTAAACCCATGGGACATACTAATTTTCTGTATTATTCAAAGTATCGAATAAGCCAGACCCTATTGTCTTAAAAGAGAAAGAGAGCCTTTCTAGCCATGTGTGTGGGCCATTGGTTTGGTTGTGACTCTGCCGTCCTGGTCTTCTTTCATGAAAACTAAATGGAAGGATCATCCCTATTTAAGATATGCCTTATTGTATTTGCAGGAACATCAACACTCAGACAATAGCAAGATATGATGTTCTTGTTACAGAAAGTTAGTTAAGCAATTGACAAAAGCATTTGCTGGTGATTTCTTATCACATCTCATTGGCCACAACAAATTGCTTGGGCAATCCTGATTTCCATGTTTTGGTGTATTGTACCTATAAAAATAGTCTTTGCTATAGGAGGGTCTGCAAACAAGAGAGCTCATACAAAGAAGCAAAAATTGTCATTGATGAATAAAGAGTAGGCAAAATCATCTGGGCACATCTGAGTATTGCTAAAAGTGAGGGAGATGAAAGAAGTGGTAAAAGATAATTACTTAGGATGCCAATTCCATGGTGTTAATAAAGAGTTTAAATATTTGATAAGAGACTAGAGATTGTAGCCAACAGGAAAATAAAGTTCGAATTTGCATCAGTGTGTGTTGTGGGAAGGGCTGTTGAGAGTTCATGAGAGAGGTCAGTAATTACAAACATGTGTATATATGCATGTGTATATGTATTTTCGGGCCAAAATATTACATTTGACAACTAGTATGAAGGTGATGAATACTTCAACGTGTTGAACATTGTTTATGTAATCTTCAGACATTTGTTATATTAATATAGGTTTCAGGTATGTGGCTTGACATATCTTTTATCTTTGAGTTTGCTTAGTGTTTACAGTTATGATTGTGCTTCATATGACCAATTAGCAGCCAGTCTTGCCAACTCCAGGTTTACACTGTCCTGACTACTTATGTGTCTCAGCCACCCAGACAGATTGCCAGTGTTTTACTGTTGGTAGAAAGTCACCTGTTACCCCATTACTTCTTTGCCTGTTATGTCATAGCTTTGTTTGGAATTTGAGCTATACAGAGAAGCTTGATTTTTTTATTTCCATGGATGTTTGTGATGCTTTGCAAAGTCTTGTATAAGAAAATGTATTCACCAAAAATGAGAATATACATAAGATTTGAGCAAGCTTTAACACAGAGGTAGTAAGAGATTTTAAGTCATGCTCTCTCTGTTTGAAGAAGAAGGAAATATAGTGATAAGATCACATAATACATACAATTAAATGAAATGTACTTGCATGTAATATATCTTTGGTTTTAAGGATGTAGGATTCATATTAAAACAGTTTTAAAATTTTATCAGTTATGTATATGATGCATAGATTGTTATATTTGATACTGGTAAAAGAAGAATTTAATACATGATTTCTTAAATTTTGAAACCCTAGCTTCATAGAATGATTTAATTTTTGTTTGCTGAATATTTTTCTTAGGTTTTGTAAAGTATCTTTATTTATGTTGAACAAGATGTGTGTACTTAAACAGGCCATATAGCACACTGGCTGTTGATTATTATTCTAAATAAAAATATCAATTACTAATATCCTCTTGAATCATAAACAATGATTAATGGGATGGCAAGTATTATGTTGTTATTGGCTTCTTGGTGTTTTATTTATTGCTAAACCTTGACATCTACTTGTTGCCTTGGAAGAATTCATGGTGAATAACTGCTAGAGCCCATGAAGTCAGGATTCAGGCAAGGATTACACTTATATTTGTGAGTCAATAGCATCCTGTGAAACTGTTTTTATTCATTTTTTCTTTTCATTTCTTATTGCTGGACTTACACTCTGGACAATCCTTCTGCCTCTGTCTCAAAAGTGTTGCGATTTTACACCTGTGGACGTTATGTTGCAACCCTTTCTGTAGCAAAGCCGCACGAGATAGCGTTGGCCTTCATTATTGAGTTGGTAGATACGGATATCTGTATCTTGCTATGGGGACAGATATAAAGAAGTCCATTAGTCAAGCACTCTCAGTGTTGAGGTGGGAGCGGTAGCAGATAGCCAGACAATCAGCTAATTTTTGAGCACAAAAAAGATCAGTATTGAAAACCAGTTCAAAGTCTCTCTCTCTCTCTCTCTCTCTCTCTCTCTCTCTCTCTCTCTCTCTCTCTCTCTCTCTCTCTCCCTCTCTCTCTCCAATTCTGTCTTCTTTGTGTGTCTGTGTCTCTGTCTGTGTCTGTGTGTTTTGGAAAAAACTGTCCATGAGATGACTGAATTTGTGACTGGAAACAAAATATAAAATCTACAGTCTTGCACATATCAGGGCCTTGCTTGAAAAGGGCAGTATAGCCTCTCTTTTTTGAGTGAGCACAGGGAAAGATACTCATCTCTGTGATATCGTGAGAGCTGTCAAAGCTGTTCATTTTGGATTTCCATTTCTTCCATCTAGAGGGAAAAGATAGATCTCATTAAGAAAGGGAAATTGAATAGATGGATAAATGGAAGCAGTCTGGAATGGAGGAGAAAATAGGTATGGAAAGGGGAGTGATAGGGGATATTGAGAAAGACATCTAAAATTAAAGAGCATTTGAGGGGTAGTATGAAAATCTAAGAGTTGAAGCCTCCTAAAATTTGTGCATATATGAAGGCAATCTAAATGAAATCACCAAATAATGGGAGAGACAAAATATCAACTGGCCGTCTTCTGTCACCAAAGAAAGCTTCTAATACAGAATTTAGGTTTTATCTAATTGAGTTGTTGTCCAAAGAGTCCCCAAGAGAATTTCCAAACAATACAGTGTGTTGACAAGACTGACTATAGGTTGCTCTCCACAAACTTACAACAAGGCTAATTGCTGAAGACAACACTTACACAATCCATTGAAAATGGAGATGTTGTGTTCATGCCTACATGGAGCTTTCACACCTGTGTTCTGGCATCTTTGGTAAAGGAGGGTATCAAAGAAGGTACTCTCAAAAAAGAACTGTAAATACTAACCCAGCTATACTGTTTATCTAAAATCTGTACTGCCTTAAAGATGTGCTAGGAAAATGGTAGCACAAAGCTTATGGGAATAACCAGCCTTTGACTGAACTTAAGGCACACTCCACAGATTGAACTCATATCCCACAGTGCTTGGGTCACTAAGAACATGAGACTAGATAAACCAGGATTCCCAAGAGTATAATTGAGTGGCTCTGAATCTCTGAAAAGCCTCTTGGGCTCTTTTTCTTCTGTTAGTCTATCTTATTCAGCTTCAATATGATATGTTTTTATCTTTTTTTAATATTTTGATTATATTTGGCACTACTGTAAAGGTTAATAATGGAACTGTCATTTATACCTGTTGAGAGAGGGAAAAATTACTTTTCTTCAGTGGGATGGTACTGAAGTATATGAAACAATCCTGGGAAGATCTCATGTTCAGGGATAGTTGATCGACAAATAATAGATTCACTCTCCCTCCCCAAAATGTACTACTACTATAGTCTCGTAAGCCACCCTTTGTTCATCTCTATTACAAGATGGCGCTGGCCACATGCAGCTAGCTCCCTGGTAGTAAATCACTTGAGTACATGCACAGTGTGCTGTATTCCTTATCACACTTACATGCTAATGAAGAACTCACTTAGCTCACCAATGAGGAAACGGCTGGCTATCTCCCTTGGCAGAGGGAGCTGAGTAGGCTATATAAGGTCAGGCTGGGTGAGAGCCAGGGGCCGCCAAAAGAAGAAATAAGCTTAATTCAAGGTTTCCCGAATAAACCATAGAAGGAAGAAACTCCCTGGTGTTGCGTCCTCTTTGCTGGCGAGGGTGGACATGACACTATAGTATTTAAATATAGTTAAAATCGCCATCATACTTTGACCATTATCCCATTGCTTTCACACCCAGTGGATATAGTAGCATAATAAATACATGAAAATAATTTCTTTAGGATTAAATTGTTAACATCAGGTATCTTCTCATGAGTTGAATTGAGTGTATATCATATTAGGATTTTTATTGCTAATGGCATATTTTGAAGTGAAAGCTTTTCTTTTTAAATATTTGTTTTTCCATTTTCTTTATTTTCCTTTATTAAGAAATAAGATGTTTATTTCATCATAGAGAAGTCATTCCCCACTTTCCTGCTTTTTTTTTCTTTATATCTCTAACTTAATCGTGAACTAAATCCCAAGAATAGTGCTATTTGGGGCTTACTGACAGTTGTATCCCTTTCATTTCCTGAAGACTCGAAAGCCATTTCTCTAATGACTAATGAAGTTGAGCATTTTTTAAGATGCTTCTCCGCCATCCGAAGTTCTTCAGGTGAAAATTCTTTGTTTAACTCTGTACTGCATTTTTTGTAAATAGGGTTATTTGGTTTTCTGGAGTCTAACTTCTTGAGTTCTTTATATATATTGGATATTAGCCCTCTATCTGATGTAGGGTTGGTGAAGATCTTTTCCCAATTTGTTGGTTGCCAGTTTGTCTTTTTGATGGTGTCCTTTGCCTTACAGAAACTTTGTAATTTTATGAGGTCCCATTTGTCAATTCTTGATCTTAGAGCATACACTATTGGTGATCTGTTCAGAAACTTTCCCCCTGTACCAATGTCCTCAAGGGTCTTCCCCAGTTTCTTTTCTATTAGCTTCAGAGTGTCTGGCTTTATGTGGAGGTACTTGATCTAGGGAAATGCAAATCAAAACAACCCTGAGATTTCACCTTACACCAGTCAGAATGGCTAAGATTAAAAATACAGAAGACAGGAGATGTTGGCGAGGATGTGGAGAAAGAGGAACACTCCTCCACTGCTGGTGGGGTTGCAAATTGGTACAACCACTCTGGAAATCAGTCTGGCGGTTCTTCTGAAAACTGGGCACCTCACTTCCAGAAGATCCTGCTATACCACTCCTGGGCATACACCCAGAACATTCCCCAGCATGTAATAAGGATACATGTTCCACTATGTTCATAGCAGCCCTATTTATAATTGCCAGAAGCTGGAAAGAACCCAGGTATCCCTCAACAGAAGAGTGGATTCAAAAAATGTGGTATATCTACACAATGGAGTAGTATTCAGCCATTAGAAACAATGAATTCATGAAATTCTTAGGCAAATGGATGGAGCTGGAGAACATCATACTAAGTGAGGTAACCCAGACTCAAAAGATGAATCATGGTATGCACTCACTAATAAGTGGATATTAATCTAGAAAACTGGAATACCAAAACCATAATCCACACATCTAATGAGGTTCAAGAAGAACGGAGGAGTGGCCCCTTGTTCTGGAAAGACTCAGTGAAGCAGTATAGGGCAAAACCAGAACAGGGAAATGGGAAGGGTTGGGTGGGAAAACAGGGGGAGGGAAGGGGGCTGATGGGACTTTTGGGGAGTGGGGGGTCTAGAAAAGTGGAAATCATTTGAAATGTAAATAAAAATATATCGAATAAAGAAAAATAAAGTATAAAAAAAATAAAGAAAGCCATTTCTCCCCAACAGTCCTCTCCTGTGAGTCTTCCTTTTAAAATTCACTTTCTGTTTTTGATAACCTTAAATGATATTCCTCAGGCATCTCCCATGTTTTGCTTGAGACAGTTTTTTTTTTCCACTGGCCTAGAACTTTGCTAAGTAAGCCAGGTTTGCTGGACAGAAAGCTCCAGGAATCTTTCAGTCAGTACTTCCCCTGAGCTGGTAGTCTGCAAGCACCACCACATTTGACTTTTTCTTGCTTTCTGAATATTTTACCTCAGAACCTCACAATTATGAGGCTACATACTCCCCACTCTAATTATTTATCTTTTAAAGTGATGTATTAATTATTTAAAATTAACAACTATTAATTATGAGTACTTTTCTATATTAGTTAAATTTATTGGTCTAATTAGACCTAACAGAATTGTGATGCTGATCTCACAGCTTTCAGTGTTACCAAATAACATTGGTGTGTTATATGGATAGCTGCTGCTTTCCTCTTAACAAGCAGTGCCAGGCATGTTGAGCAAGCTGTGATTTAGAAATCTTGAGCCTGGAAAGCTAAGACAAGAAGCATGAAATAGGAAGAGAGTGAATGAGGGGCAATTTCCTGCATAGAAAAAAGCACAATAAAAGATACTCATCTTGTCTAGTAGAGTTTGCAATTCCAGGCCATAAGCTGCATGATTCACAACACATAGACACGTATCTGCTCACAGTGGTGCAGGCTAGGAAGCCCAATGTCAAGGAGTAGCCCTGTGGTAAGTCTGGGGAATAAGGGCTCTAAAGTAAGTCTGAGGGTTCTACTGTGTCTGAGGAAGAGCCCCATGGAGATTCTATTACAGTGCAATAAGATTGATTGTTATGGAATGTGTGTGTTTCACATTTGGACCAGCCTACACCTATCACTTCAATGAGAGTTATGTTTTAAATGAACTATTTGTACTCTTGATCATGTCAAGACTGTTTGGAACACTCCCTGTGAATGTTGAGATTTTTCTTGTCTTAAATATGAGTCTTTTTCTCTTTTCTTTTTCATTTTCTTTGAGGTCACTCATTTGCTATTATTATGTGTTTGGAATTTAGTTTACTACAAGGTATAAGTATTCCTGCTCTTTATTTCCATACATTGAGACACCATTTTGCATATCCACGTACTTAATACTAAGGGCTACCTTTCATTTTAAGGTTTATGTTAATACTATTTCCCCTTTGAGATTATTGGTTTAGGATCTATTTTTTAAAATTTCCTTCTTCCATTTTAATCAATAAGCCTTTCTCTTCTACTCCTCTCCCTCCTCCTTCTTGTAGATTGAGACTCACAGAAAAATTGAGAAACTCCAGAACTCCATATCTTCCACACTAATCACCTGCATTTTTCCATTTAATTGTCGTTGCTCCTTTATAAATGATTACTCTACCTGCCCCTCCCCCACCTGTGGGCTTCTTTCCGGGCTCCTTGTCATCCCATTGTTGTGATGACTAGTCTATCCCAATCTTCTGACAACTAATCTGATGACTACCACAGTATTGTAAAAACTGGTCCATTGTTGTGATTACATTGCACACTGTTGTTTTGATTATGCCACTGTTGTGATGACTATGCCTTCCATGCGTGCTGTCAGGGTGACTGTGCCCACTGTTGTGATTATGATGCCTGATGTCTTGATTATGATGCCTTTTTAAAACTTTAGAAGTTACATAGTAAATGCTTTCAAACATTCTTTTCATTCAATATTACCTTAGCCATCCTGGGTCTTTAGACACCACATTAACTCTAGATCGGTTTGTCATTCAAAACAAACTAATGAAAGATCTTTAAGTGGCATTTCATTGAATTTACAGATCAAAGTTGGAGTTGACAGTATTAAATCTTCCTGCCTGTGTACATGAAATACAACTCTCTATATTAATAACTTTTTATGTGCTTTGTAAGATTTATTGTTTTGTTCTATAGAAATATGTAATGTGGTTGAGTTATACTAAAATGTTTCTTTGTACTAATGCTAATAGCATTACTTTAAACTTTTAAAATTAATTATTTTATTTATTTACATCCCAAATGTTGCTCCCCTCTTGGTCTCACCTCTCAGAGTTTTCACTCCATCTCCCTCCCCTTTGCTCTGAGAGGGCCCATATCCCCTTTCCCTGGGCAATAAAGTCTTTATAGGATTAGACTCATCCTCTCCCACCTAGGCCAGACAAGGCAGTCCTCTGCTATATATATGCCAGGGGGTAGGGGAAGGCTCAGACCAGCCTGTGGATGCTCTTTGGTTGGTGGTTTAGACTCTGGGAGCTCCCAAGTGTCCAGATTAGTTGACACTGCAGGTCTTCCTCTAGGGTTGCCATCCCCTTCATTTCCTTCAATCCTTCCCCTAGCTCTTCCATCAAGGTCCTAGACCTCCATCCAATGGTTGGCTATAAGGATCTGCATCTGTCTCAGTCAGTAGCTGGCATAGCCTCATAGAGGACAGCCAAGCTAGGCTCCTGTCCTAGAAAATATTATGGTGAGTAAGGTAACCCAGATCCTAGAGGACATGGTATGTACTCACTGGTAAGTGACTAATAGCTGAATAGTATGGAATACTCATGATACACCACATAGACCCTAAGACGTTAAACAAGAAGGAAGGCCCAAGTGAAGATGCTTCAGTTTATACATTAACTGTTTATTCTGAAAATGTACTTTGTTTATTGAATTTAAGATTTTACTTGTTGATTTTTTTTAATTTCCTGTAATGAAAATCATGTATTCTGTGTTGAAAGACAATATTGTTTTTTCTTTCCCAGTCTGCTTATCTTTTATGTCCTTTGCTTGTCTTACTGCTTTAGTTAACACTTCTAGTAAGGTGTCAAATGATACTGGTGAGAACAGGTTTACTTGCCTTGTTTCTCATAGGAGACAGTGTCCAGCCT